>NC_087084.1:6869393-7469393 GCF_026151205.1 Bolinopsis microptera | reverse complement strand
TTTTCATGTCTTTCCAGCGTCGAGTAGTTGTGCGTCTATTGGTTCCATTTGTTGCAGTGTAGACTGAGGCTGGCACTCCAAATGAGGTGTTATCACAGCATAAGCATTCAATATCGCCCTGATTATTTATTCGAAAGAGTGGTTCTGCTGTGGTTATGTCACTAATACATGTAGCATTTTGCAGAAGATTTAGTTTTTGGTCTGTTCGAAGTATATCTGTATGACCACGTCTGTTAATTCTACTATTAGCATTCAATGTTGGTGGTATTGCCACTGTTGCTCGAAGACCTGGAGGAATGACGCCACGTGACAAACCCGAGAAGGCAACAGAGGGTCTGTGTACTGTTTGCTGTAAATTCTGGCCCATGGTGTGTTGAACGGATGATTGTTGAGTACTAGGACTGAGAAAATTCAACCAATAAACAGCATTGTTCCAAGCAGTTTGATTGTCCACAGCTGTAGATGATGTTACATTTCCTGAATTGTGGCGTGACGAAGAAGGCAGTAATGGTACTGCACGTGTGGCCGGTAATATTGGATTTAAGGTGACAACTGATGATCTCGGCTGAGAGCCTAGATTTGTGGAAACTCCTGTTACCGATCTGAGGCGAGGAACTGAAGCTGATGTTATAGTTGCTATAGGAAATCTGAAAGTTGCACCAATCTGGGTATTGGGGACACTTGGACCAGCTATCACTGCACCAATCTGGGTATTGGGGACACTTGGACCAGCTATCACTGCACCAATCTGGGTATTGGGGACACTTGGACCAGTTATCACTGCACCAATCTGGGTATTGGGGACACTTGGACCAGTTATCACTGCACCAATCTGGGTATTGGGGACACTTGGACCAGCTATCACTGCACCAATCTGGGTATTGGGGACACTTGGACCAGCTATCACTGCACCAATCTGGGTATTGGGGACACTTGGACCAGCTATCACTGCACCAATCTGGGTATTGGGGACACTTGGACCAGCTATCAATGGCTGAAGAGCTACTGGATGAATGGGACCTGGAGGAAGTGTGACTAATGGTTGCACTGGTAAGGTAAACAAATGAGGTCTTGTTGCAACGAAAGGAAACCCTCCTCTCGATGAAGGAGGGTGAGATGGTTGGGACGAGATCGGCGCGGCCAAACTGCGTAGTGGTAACGTCTGTTGTCCTGGTAAATTGTCCCGTACAGTTGTCCAGAGCACTTGCTGGTTTCTGAAGCAATTTTCGCGAATCAGTTTTACAACTGTTTAAATTAGTAACGTCGATCATGATGCAGCTATTCAAGCAGATAATAATTGGAGCACGAAAGTTCAATAGAATCCTACCCCTGACTATCTTAGCTCACGTGAAAAATCAAGATAGGTCCTGGTTTTTTGCACACTGACGTCATACTCATGTGAGCAGTGATCATAAAAATAAATGGTCTCGAAAGAAAAAAATAATCGGCATAAAAGCATGATACTGCAAATGCAATAAAATTTAACCTGTGATCACGTCGACTTTCATGTTGTTTCTTGTTATTGTCCTTGAGAATTGATCCGCAATGTGAGCAGCGAACAGTTTTTCTCTGACGAGATACATAAGCCATAAACTTCTGTCGACTACGTTAGTATCATTTAATGAATGTAAAGTTAACCTCGAAACCAAGTAAATAATTGAATAGGTGCAAATACATTCTTCCAAGCTTGAGATTCTAGCTTATTTATTCATTCGACATTATAACGGTGGAAACCTACCTTATATTGCAAACTTGCTGAGAAACTGTGGCCACTAAACCGAAAGTTAGATCCGCAAATACAATTGGTAGTACAATGCAAGAAATCCTTGTATCTCAATGAATGGTAGGATGGCCCTTAATAACAGTCACTGATTAAAGTCTAAGTCTCATGAATCATGATGTCAACGTCAATAAGCAATGAGAGGATAACGAGCAGTTGGTAAAGCCGTTCACCGTTAAGATATCTACTACCAACTTTACTGCTACTTCAGAATCATTGATAAAGTTATTAAACATAGACCAACTTCAATCTGAATTAACATGTTTATAATCATGTCATCTTTAATATGATAATATTCAAAATTAAGTGAACAATCAAACGGCAAACCGGAAAGTAATTTTTCCCTGCGGTAATGAAGTGATGACAACAGTCAACACATTTAGACTTTCACTTCCTCCGAATTTGAAATTATATGTACACTCTCTCCGCGTTCTCTCGATATCCCGGCTAGGTCTGCGGCGGTCTGTGCCTGTCTTCAACTAGTTATTCTATGTGATGTTATGATAGCACCGCGTCCTCAAAAAAATTAGTGGCACTCAGCCGTACTCATGGAACTCAAAACGTATCAAACTCAAAGTATCGAATTTGCAATCAAGACCAAGACCAAAATTACCCTCAATATTAAAGTATCAAGGGAAACCGAAATAAACTTATGAAGACAGTACGGAGCCTTGCTCTGCCCGGGGACGGAAGGAATTCTCAAAATTCAAACATGAGTGTAGTGTGATGATTATAGTGTTATAGTGCCGGCGGGCCCGCCAATGTGTCCTAAATCGATTCTATTGTCATTATACGAAGAACGTTTATGATTCAATCTAGCATAAATTCGCTAAACTGGCTGCGCTAAAAATGTTTAAAATGACAAATTTTCAAACTTTTCACCGAATTCGGTCGTACTCATTGGTCTTGCTGAGTACAACGATATTGACCTAGGACCATAGTAACACTACACTTGTAACCATAGTAACACTACTACTACACAGTTACTGCAGGAGTATATCCATGGTTACACTTATACAGGTAACAATAGTAACAGTGCTACTACTACACATGGTTGCACTTAAGTACAGGTAACCATAGTAACACTACTACTACACAGTTACTGAATTATAGCTGGACTCTGGAGCTAGCAATAAATAATGAATAATGAATAATGAATAATGAATACTGAAGCAACCTTAAACTCTTAAAATTTACTGTAGACGTCTGAACTCTGAGCAAGTCAGTGTGAGCAATCAGTAATGGCGAGGATTAACATTATCTGATCTGATTGTTTTATTGATAACTTTGTTTTAATGAATTGGTTAACATGACTAACCTAGACCGAAAGCGAATCCGATTTGAAGAATTCTGGCAGATCCCAAGATTTCGTCCGCGGGTTTGTCAGTAATAGCACCCTGTACACCTGCAAATTAGAGAAATTAGAGAAATTATAGAAACAGTAGTAATTAATTAATCACCTAATAGCTTGGCGTCTCATTTCTGAGACAAACAAAAAACATAAACATAGTTTTTTAAATAGTAAGCATGCGGTAATAACTTCAATATTTATGTACTCTATTTATTAATGGTTGCGTCTCTGTGACCAGCTTTTAAGTGATAACTGAAATTAAATAATGTATTTAGGAATGTTTTTTAATATATTGAAACTTGTTAAAAACTGTCGTCATTTTATGCGGTACACCCTGTATTTTTTAATTTAATTATCAATTTACATTGTAATACTAATATTTAACATGATATTGATAGTTAATTATCTATATACCTCCACATCCTAGGATGATTAGGAAGAATGTTCCCAGCATCTCTGCTATAATCTCCCTCACTAGTTTCATACTAATGCACCCGTCATCGTCGATAATCTTGAATCCGAAGATAGCTACGCCCATTGTTCACAAGTTTCTAGATTGTGCGAGATTGTTAGCTTATTATTATTAAATAAACGTTCTAAACAATGGATAGTTAAGAACAACGCCCAAGTCTAATCCTTCCTTGAAACAAATAACTAAAAATCAAAACTTCACTGTAGGTTCTGCCAATATCCCTTGTTAAATTATGGAGGTATTATGGAATCTAATATAATTATTTCACAGGTTTCAATGGCAAGAACATAATTTAAATTTTATGACATTTATTACAATAATAATTATCGCAATGCAATTTAATTCGATATCTAAAGGAACGTGGAAGCTGTATGCGCATGGTTTACATTATTTAAATAACTATGAAATTGAATCTTCAAGATGAGTAACGAATAACGATACAAGGAAGGTTGTGAGGTAACCATGGAGCTAAAAGTGTTATTACTCAACAGCAAGGTCTGTAAATAAATTAAATTAAATAATATAAACTGTCACAAATAAGTTACCGTCATAGAGTTTCAATAATATAAGACATCTAAAAATAACAGGAATGTTGACAGAAATTCAGCATAACGCCGTTAATTAATATAATAATAATATTATTAATAAAATTAAACGGATAATGCTGAAAATTCGTGTCCGATCTGGCGGCCGACGACTACACTTCGAGAACAAACAATTGTGGCAGCTCAGATTACACATTCTGCACTATATATTGAAACAATTTCTATAACAATTTACTGAAAAGCGAGTGTGACTTTTCACATCTCACTGCTCTGAAAGAATCTTCATGAATAATTAAATTCGAGTGTTGGCGGTTAAACTTAAGACTCTCTAGACATGCAGTGTACAGATGGTCGTCACTTCCAATCACGACAATGCGAACAGTGTGAAACAAAAAATGTTCACGGAGCCATAACTTCGCTTCCCAACAATTTGCAGAGTTAAAAATGAGCAACCAGAAGCACCTACTAACGCTACAACTAATGTAAGGTAAATCACAAGGCATTGTAAGACTAAGGGTGAAATAAAATGAGAAGTTCAAATGTTTTAACGATATCCAGTATCCATTTGTTAATAATTAATTCAACAATCTATGTTATAGTATTTCCTGACTAAGAAGCAGTCAAGCAATTCTTGATGATGTAACTTATTTAAGTATGTAATGAAGTTATTTAAAGAAATTTGAGCTACTCATGAAATTCAAGTGCAAACATTAAATAAGTTACTATATTCCGTGAGAAAAACGTCTCAATTTCTGAATTAAAACAGGACACAGCGACGCCAATTAATTCGTCATTATAAATACATATTAACAGTTGTTTAATTAGGAAATTTAAAAAAATAAATAAATACAGACGAGAAAGATAAAACGATAACAGGACGTGTGTGAGTGTTCCTAATCAATATAGTGCGCTCTTTGCCCCCACAACTAGGTTTAACCGGTTCAACAGGTTTTATAATTTATACAGCTCATTAGGTTTTGTCACATATAATGTGGGGTGCTCACACCGCATTGAGCACGAGAAACGAGTGACTATGTGGATTGTATGCGGAGGGAAAAGTATGCGGAGTGAAAAGAACTGTGGAAATGTTGAATTTATGAATTTAGCAACATATTTCATTAACAAATTGAATTATTCAACGAGACAAGATTATAAGTTTTATAAGCTTTAATAAAAGTTGAATACCGTAGATCAACAACAGCTCTAAACAAAGGGGAATGTGACCTTTGCTCTGGTGAGCGGCTTGAAGCCAATAACTGTTGGCTTTAAGCCAACTTTAAGCCAACGGGCGCCCCGGATCTGTAATCTTATGCCAAAACATCATGATAACGGTAAATAAGCAAACAAGTGACTGTAACTTTGAACTCAAGTAAAGCTGCCACGGTCTGGTAACTTCAGGTTACCGAACATGCATATTTGTACGCATAAATGTAGTATATAATATTATGTAGTATATAATATTATGAGTGTAAATGCAATATTTTGCTGATAGAAGGATCTTGAACTTGACTAAATCCTAATTGATCGAGTGAAGGTATAAATCCCCGGTGAGCCAGTGCGGTTTCCAATAAAAACTATTTTCTGATAAGTGGAAGATGGCCGGGCTGAAGTAACGTGAGTCACTAAAGTTGCTAGTAACCACTGAGTTACTAGATCTGCACAGTGGTTACTATATCTGCATAGTGGTTACTATATCTGCATAGTGGTTTTTGATAACAACGAGTAAGCACTATTCTTAGATAATTGGAAGACGACCTGGCCTGAAGTCACCTTGTATTTCTATAAGAGTATAAGAAGTTACAACCCTGAATCTACCGTCTGATAAACTAAATAGCAGTACACAGCACATGCATGATTAGACTCCACCAGACTAAATAATCACATGATCATAGGACAAAGATCAGTGTTATATTTTAATAAAATATAACACTGTAATTTTAATAATCTTTAAAGCACTGCTTAACAATTAACATGTCACAGCCGTTAATAACAAAGATTTACAAACATTGAGCAGTAAGCCGGGAGCAGCCTTGTTCTACAGACACATTCTAGATTGAAAGCGTCCGTGAACACATATACTTATAGACACATTTTTTTTATTATTAAATACTTTTCAAATTTTACAGAGTACAGCAATAGATGAATATAAAATAGAATCGTTCAAAATATCGCCCCCATCTGTAAAATATGATGGGCACCCAAACACGGTAAACACATAGTGAACTATGTCCGCAGTAACTTGGACCCATTACATCGAATTAATCTAAATCCAAAAATTTATGAAAAACTATTTAAGAACAAACAAATCCATGGTGAATAACTGTGGATATAGAGTCAAAATTGGTATTTCAATACGTCAAATTCCAGATACATTAGATACAGGTCTGAAATGGTCATTAATGTGTGAGAAGGTGTGCGGGTGAAGTGTGATATGAAGTTGAAAGTATAGGAAGGTAGATAAAAAAATTAATAAAACAAAAATAATAATAATATGGGGAGCAAAGAGACTAGGCTAGACTGTTGTTTCACTATCCAATAAACATTTCCATAGATGCTTAGTGACCTCAGCTTTGAAAAGACTAGTAGACACAATCTGTCTTACCTGTAAAGGGAGTCCATTCCACAGTACCTATATGGGTTCTGTAGAAAAATGATTTTGCCAGTGGGCTATTTGAGGTACATGTGGTGTGTGAATTCTGACTTAACTTAGGTAAAATTGATGACACAATAGACAGACTGTCGAGGTGGCAACGTCTTAGTCGAGAAGTGCCCTGATATAAAGAGAGATAGTGAGGCAGCGATACAGGAATTAAATTGTTAAGAACTTTGTGGAAAAAAATAAGATCATTCAAGTCAAACTTTTGAGACAAAGGGAGAATGTCGACAAGCTTGCACTTTTTGACATATTGCTCAGGTGGATAACTGCGGCCCTCTTCAGACAGAATCCATTTAATAGCTCTCTTTTGGAGACTTTCTAATTTATCACTAAGTGATTTATTACAAGGGCGCCAGATTATGGAACAATTTTCGAATTGGCTACGAACCAGGGAGAGGTAAAGCGCCCGGCGACGTTTCTGATCAATGACAATATGGCCATCTCTTCTGACCATACCAAGTTGTTGGCAGGCCTTAGTATAAATTCTGTCGCACTGACTATTCCAACTTAGCTTAGGAGTAACATCGACTCCAAGATCTTTTTCTAACTCTACATACACAAGAGGAGAGCCATCAAGATTATATGCGAATGGAGGAGATAAAGATGGTTTTCCTGAAACAATAAGCACTTTACATTTTGCTGGATGGAATCGCATTTTGTTTCTTAGTGCCCAGTCAGAGAGATAGTCTATATCCATTTGTAAATTAGTATTATCAGAAGATGAATGTATTTTACGCCAGATTTTTGTATCGAAAATAAAAAAATAAAAAATTAAAAACTTTTTTTAATTAAAAAAAACGTATGATTGATAAAACGTATGATTGATAAAACAATTATTTATTTCTACGGCACGATGTAGTAATATCAATAATGGTAAGTAAATCAGAGGAGGCTTGAGGAGGTTTCAAATTCCGAAGGTCGCCGCTTATCGTAATTTTGAGAGCGATTGTGCTTGAAAGTAGCTGGCGGACACATAAAGTTAAACGGGTGTAGACCTACAAACGTTTAGCAGTTAGTTTGAGGCCTACTCACGTTACATGTACCAAGTCGTGTAGCTTTATTTGATTTGATTAAGTAGTGCTATTGAGTCTCATTTGATGATTCTTTCAAGAAATTTTCTGATTAGAAAATGGTCATCACTGAGTCTATTCAGAAAAAATCAAACATTTTCTTGAAATAGCCCTACTCTCGTAACACACGTATATAATAGACATTTTATGGTAAAGAAAGGAGAGTAAATCTCAGATTAATAAAATATATACTTCCTGCGCACTGTAGGTCACTACTACTCACATTTTTAGGATTTGAGAAGCAGGTTTTGGAAAATGATAAGCAAGATCTACTACTCTCATTTTTAGGATTTGAGAAGCAGGTTTTGGAAAATGAGAAGCAAGTTCTTCACATGTCAAGCATGAACTTGTGAATTTTGTGAATCGTGCTCGTTGTGTATTTACGAAGGTATTTTCGCGAAAGAACGCAACAACTTCGAAACTATAATATGTTAATTATGTAAAAATTAAGATAAACAACAAAGGACGCACGTGGATATTGATATGATCAGTATACCATTTGATGGGTGCGCTGAAAAGCATGCAACATCACAGTTATACTGTACTAGGTTTACTTCATCTGACACCAGTAAACCAGTTAACTGTTCAGTTGTAAGCTCACTAAACGGCCCCTTTAAACGTCTACCCAGTTGGTGGACTTAGCCTTCCTACTTAAAGTACCTTAGTTCCCAAAAATTTGTGTGCCATTATATTGAGCACAATTTATTTGAGCCCGAAAAATTTGGGCAGAAAATTTGAACTCATTTGGGCGACCGAAAATTTGGGCACAAATTCTTCGAAAAATGAACGATTTTCCACGAAAATTTCAGTTAGATATTTGCCTTAGTTCATTATTATTCCTTATTATTCCAGTCATTTTGCTTTCAATTTTAAGCATGTAGGTGGTAGCCTGAGTTGTTTCACATTATGAAATTTACGATCTGCCCAGTAACTACTAAAAATACAGTGATGATGGCACAGTACAAAATGATAGATATACATACAATAGTGATATTTAGTCTCTCAATCAGATAGTTAAGTCTACTTACACTCAGCATATATCTTATCATACCCCTTTCACATACAATTATCATTATGACGCCTCACCAGATGGTCGAAAGGTTTGGCCAGTGTCCAGTTCTTTGAGAAAATCCTTCTTACCCACATAGAATCAGTTCGAGCCTCCATCAACAACCCTGAGCAGAAAGCGCTACTGATATCAGATGTGTTTCGGGCCCAACACACACAGACACTAAAAGATCTGATGACAGCCAACAACTGCATCCTACAGAAAGTTCCAGCTAATATGACCCATCATCTACAGCCCCTGGACATATCTATCATGGACTGGCTAAGAAATCCATGCGCAATAAGTACGAAGATTGGTACGCGAAAAACATATTAGTGTGTCAGCTCAATGGAGGAGTTTCATCAGACAATGTGAAAATTGATACCCGCTTGACAGTGATCCGTGAAGTACACACTCGTTGGATCAACGAAATTTTTGTATATGTAAAAGAGAGGCCAGATGACATAAGAAAAGGCTTTGAGAAGTCGGGTATAACTGATGCTTGTAGATCAGACTTTACGGTGGATGATAATCCATTTGCAGATCTTGTTTAAATCTCTAGCTATCCGTACCTCTAGCCATTTGTTTTATTAGTAGCTGTTAGCTATTCCAGTTATTTCTATTCATTTAAAATATACCGTAAGCCTTTTTACTTGGTCAAGCCATGAATGACAGATTAGAAAACTAAAATTTCAAATATTATTTCACTTGGATATGAAGAAAAAGCCATCTTTCTATAGATTTCAGGGCCACAGGCCGAATGCCAAAAGTTTGGTTAGCAAAAAATTTAGCAGACGGAAAAGATTTATGCAATTAATTTGGTCTGCAAAAAATTTGGGCGAGAGGCCCGCTCAAATTTTTTGTCGCCCAAATTTTTGGGAATTAAGGTAAGTAAGTATAGTAGATGTACAGCAATACTAAGGTAATGGGACTACTGCGGACCCTCTACCGGCCAAACCTTGTTAACAAAGCCGCAGTCAAGGTTCGGTGAACGGTAGTTAAAAGCGCTTAAGGGACATAAGTCATTGTGGTAGAGCAACATCATGTAGTGGACATCTTGAGAAATGAGTAGTAGGTAGAATGTAATATGAAGGTAATAAATTGACAACAATAAGCAAGAAAGTATTGACTATTGAAGTAGAAAGGGTGCCCATTCAACAAACAAACCAGTAAACTGCATGAGTACTATATATAAGGGGTTTACTTCACTCGACACCAGTAATACACTGCAGTATTACAGAGTCTCTAAACTCTAACCTTTCTTTTACAGGTCTCCTAATTCTCTGATTGAATTGAAGACTAGTTACTTTGTAACATTGACTCACTTTAGGTGATATCTCATATCGCGTTTCATGAAACAAAAGGAATTAGTACAGTTAGGTGTCAATGTTTGGAGATACGAGACCATGTAAGAAGAGAAGAAGCAGCTGTTTTATTTAGCACTGTCAGTTCCCGTGTACTCCTAATCGTGGTAACCCGTAACAGTGGTAATGGTGGTAACAATAGATTTAGAAGTACTGGTAATGGTAACCCGTAACAGTGGTAATGGTGGTAACAATATATTTAGAAGTACTGGTAATGGTGCTTTTGTGGCAATAGTGACCTATTGATAATGTTAACAATAAGTGGCATACTAATAGCTTAATAGTAACCCTACACAGCTATCATGTTAAGAGGCAGTCAAACTAGCGGTCTGCGATGAATGTGGACTTGCCACCCCAACATTAAATCTGTTACATCGCTTCCTGTTAATATAAAACTCCGTAACTTAAAAAGGATCTGAGATCTGGCAACACTACACGTAAATGAAATGTAATGTTGCAGAAAGTACTACAATCAAATCTTTAAGTCTGGTTGATGATAGATAAATCATCCCAATTAGAGCAGATCAAATAAAAAACACGTCATGGTGAAGGCTTAAATATATTGTCTCTGTTTTTTTTTCAAGCGACGTTAACTTATCATAAAGCAGATGATAAAGGTTTTTAACCCATTAGGGACGACGAGTTTTAAAGTTTGCCGATTTTGATGCCGTTTAACACACTAGGTCACATTACAGCAAAAATGAGATATCCAAATAAGCTAATCTGTATCTCGTTTACTTTAAAAGATACAGCTATGGTCGCACACGACCCACTCGTCCGGGTCGCAAACGACCCATCACGGTTTTTCGGCTATTACTTCTGAAACAGAGACGTTAGGATAAAATAAAAACTGTAGCATAAGTTAAAAACATATGGTCAATACTGTCTGACTCTAACTTTTCAAAAATAGAGAATTTGGGTCATTAACGACCCACTCGGCTCACTTGCTTATTACTACATTTGTCCATGTAACTTCTTGAATTCAGCCTAAAACATGACATCATAAGTGCAAACTCGCCTCTCAGCAAGTGATTGTCATCATAAACTGCGAAAAATCGGTTAGATGGGTCATTAGCGACCCACCAGGACCACAAAATTGATTAATTAAATATAATGTTGTCAAACTATTACAAATATTAGTATAAAAACATGTTATATCTTGGTCATTACTCCTGTACGTTGATTTAACTTTTAAAATCGATCAACTGGGTCAATAACGACCCACTCGGAAGTTGAACCACGTCATTAATTATCAGTATCATGCTGTTCCACCATCAAGAAAGACACTTGTAGGTCTTAATTCCACGCAAACCACGGGTGGATGACCACTAGCCCTCCTGAGATCTGGAGTCTCAAGGTGATCTGTAGATCACGTCACCCAATCACTGACGAATAATGGACAGAATTGGATTGATAGGTAGGTGAGTTTATCAGCTGTTAGTACACGACCGTAATGTCGTGAGACAACAAACAACATGCCTATCTTTTCCCGATTCCTAAAAAGTCCAAGAAGAACTATACAACTGCTGGATTCAGATTTCAGATGGCTGCATCTACTCATTTCGCAGCTGCCTTTCTTTACTTCTTAGGGGCCGTTCACATTGACATAATATTACGTAATCACTTATTGGACAATTTTTAGCCCCGCCCCCCGCCCCTCACCACATAGCTATTATGTCAAAATTACACTAGCGTAATTATTTGGAAACCCCCCTCCCTCTCGGCCGATTACGTAATACTTGGTTTCGTTTTGAAAGCTGCCTCGTTGTTGCGGGGTTGTTACCCACAACGAAGTAGTTGTCTGAGAGATTGCAGGTTGCAGCACCGCCAGCCAGATGGGGGGGGGGGGGGGCTTTTTCCTTGTCCTTCTTCACAGAGCTGTAGATTTAGCCATCTGAATGCAGCAGTTGTTTAGTTATTCTTGTACTTTCTAGGAATGTCAAACAGATTGGCATGTTGGATTAGAATATGCAATTTGACCGCTCTTCTTTCAGTATTTACCCAAGGATACAGGATATCTCGTAAACTTCGTTCAGGGGATTTTTCTTGAGTGACATGATCTGATCACCGTGGGACCCTGGGTCTCAAGCGGTGAGTTGTAGCAGGTCGTTTACCAAGATTCGAAATTGACGAAAAAGGTAACAGAATCTAATAAGCAACAACAACAGCATGGCTATTACCTAGCAAGTTAGGAACGAGGGCCGATCTCCTTTTCTTTTGCGACACGGCCACGGTCCTTTCGGTACAGATTTCCACGCACCATAGTCAGGACGCAACTCCAGGCATATGCAGTCGTGTTATCCTCGCAGCTCTTTGATGAGTGATGACTGCCCTTCAGTTGGCCCTGGATCTCAGAAGGACTAGTTGTCAGCCACCGTGGTTTGTGTGGAATTAAGACCTACGAGTGTCTTTCTTGATGGTGGAACAGCATGATACTGATAATTAATGAAGTGGTTCAACTTCCGAGTGGGTCGTTATTGACCCAGTTGATCGATTTAAGAAGTTAAATCAACGTACAGGAGTAATGACCAAGATATAATATGTTTTTATACTAATATTTGTAAAAGTTTGACAACATTATATTTAATTAATCAATTTTGTGGTCCTAGTGGGTCGCTAATGACCCATTTAACCGATTTTTCGCAGTTTATGATGATAATCACTTGCTGAGAGGCGATTTTGCACTTATGATGTCATGTTTTAGGCTGAATTCAAGAAGTTACATGGACAAATGTAGTAATAAGCAAGTGAGCCGAGTGGGTCGTTAATGACCCAAATTCTCTATTTTTGAAAAGTTAGAGTCACACAGTATTGACCATACGTTTTTAACTTATGCTACAGTTTTTATTTTATCCTAACGTCTTTGTTTCAGAAGTAATAGCCGAAAAACCGTGATGGGTCGTTTGCGACCCGGACGAGTGGGTCGTATGCGACCGCAGTTAGTAAACAGCGTCTAGCTCTGTTTGTGAACATTTGATTATCACGGGCTTTTCATTTGTGCCAAGGAAATCGTTGCCCGCAACTATTTTGTTTTCAAAAAAATAAGCCTACATAAAGTTTTAATGTCCCAATCAAGGCAAGAAGTTAAGTTAAATATTTTCCAATTATGACGACTAATTAGTCTAATTATTTAATTGTTAGTGATTAATTGGGTCTCGACTGGAAAGTCAATATTGTAGCCCAATAAATTTTGAGCATATGTGCGAAAGATTCGTGGCGTTTAGTATTTTGGTTTGTCCTCTATAGCCTCTAGAAAAGGTGGGTCGTAAACGACCCTATCGTCCCTAATGGGTTAAAGCACGTGGTAAAGGCTTAAATATATTGGCTCTGTTTTTTTTTCAATTGACGGTAACTTCATACTTTCATAGAGCAGATATGGTAAATTTGTTCACCAAGTGATGGTCATTTCATAAGTAATGTTTTGGACAAAAGGTTTTAAACATGGCATAATGTTTTACACAAGGTTGTACGTATAATACCGGGGTTTGGTTATCTACTTATCTAGAAATAGTAAAATATTTAACAGCGTACTACAGTAAAACCCCGATATACCCGTTCCTTTCCCCCGAATAGAGCTTAACAGACATTATGTACTATGTATTGATAGTGACATAAATCAGGATACCTGCAAATCTAAGAGATTGAACGTGGAGAGAACTAGAAAAATGTGCACCTTGATAAAATTTGACTCAAAGCAGATAGTACAAAATGGGAATCACAAATAAAATATAAAGACAAAAGAAAGTCTGACCTCTATTATACACCTGTAAGTGGTGACAGCCAGTCATGGTGGCCTTATACAAAAACACGACAGAGCTTGGATAGTGGCAAATATTCGGAATTACCCCTCTCACACCAGCGCACCGTGGGCTTTGGCAGGTTGCCAGTTTGGCAGGTTCTTTTTAAACCTTTTTAAACCTTTTGATACCCTTATTTTGTGGACCTCACCTGTTCCTGACCGCACTCGCGAAATGTCAAATCATTTTACACGTAACCAAACTTTTAAAAGGTTTGATGATTTCAAAATATATTAAATAATTTTAGCAAAACAATAAAATATATACTTATTAAGTAAAAATTCCATACAAAAATAAATTCCAGTGCGACAGATCCTGCAAAAACATCCGCTACCAACTAAAATGTGTAATCGTGTGGTAACAACTAAAATGCTAGGTTTACCAGGAGACCTACTGACAGGTTCAAAAGAAATAGAGCCTGGAAACACTGCAAAGCTGTGAGGGACGGCAACAAATCAACAGCAATCATGGGGAAACGCATTACCGAGAGGAACATGCAGACAATGCCCTAACATACCACTCCAATATTTTACAGTACGCAAATGATGTAAAGGCTATTAACTTGTGGCAGTTGTGGCAGCCAGCACTCATCAAACGCAGAAATCCGGCTATCAACACGGTTATCTCAGTCTATTCTTCTATTGTAAGTGAGGGATATTGGATTAGATACACTTGGAAAGTGAGAAAGTGATGTAAGGAACTTTTATTCATTTAGTCGATTCAGTCAGAAGTGCGATGAATGTGCCATACTTATACTTTCCATATGTGTTTAAATATTATGTTAAGATGTGTAATTCCTAGTTTATTAACTGTTCCCACTTTGTGATGATGGGGAATGTGGATTATTTCAACGTGATTCTTTAGCGTTTGTTTATTTCTCACGATATTACAAGTTACATTTTCATTTTAGTTAAAACATTTGTAGGCTTTTGCTAGTTATATTGTATATACTCATTTTAACAACATTTATTAAAATGTTGCTAAAGTTCTGCAACATCTTCATATGTTGCAGCTGCGTAAAGATATATTTCATAAAGCACGTACCACTCAAAGAGCGGAAAAATAAACACATAAATCTTAAATTCCTACGCTAAACGTATTATGACAAAATACAAACGTTTATAGGATGAGACGTTTTAGTTACCATAGTTACACTTCTAGTCGCCCACTTCCAGAATTGTGTTTTGAGGATGAGTACAATGTATTCAGAGGACTGATATGGCCTTATTTAGCATGGGGAGGTATGGTAATATATATTTATGTTAATTTCCATATTATTCGGAATACTAATTCTTACGAAACACTTAAGTTCTGTATCTGTCATGTACTAGTACTCTCCAATATATACATTATATCGAGACTCACTTTGTAATATCAAGTTATCAGACCTTTAGACGAATTTCATTTTGAGAATTTTAAATATTCTGAATTCAGTAAGACCTTCCTTGTTCAAGTCTAGAGTGCAGGGGATAGAAAAAGGGCAGTCGCGCTTGTCAGTTCGGTAATGAAAATGGAAATAATTCATCACAAGTCTACAAATAAAAACACGGTTTAAAAAAAAGTGTACTTGTAGAATGAACAGGAAGGGTGGATAAAAACAATAGGAACAGACTATGTCTGATCAGTGAACTATGAGTAAAGTAAAGTTTTAACAACTAGTAATATTATAAACAAGAAGTAGTAAAGGTGTGATTAATGAGAAAACCTCGGGAATTCCTGTCTTCACTTTTAACATTGGAATACAGTTGATACTTGATACATGATATGATATATAATAGCTGAGAATAAACTGAGGTCTTAACAAATTCTTGGCATGTTGGATATTAAACAGGAGAAGTTATTCAAGTTTTAACAATATAGCGTAGCCAAAGCAAAAAGGAAATATTTGAAGTTCCAGGCGTGCGGACCTGATTAGCCTGATTAGAATTCAGAATGAACAATTTCCTCAACCTGAAAAGAGAATTTGCCCTGTCGCATATACGGAATCATCAAAAATTGTCATCAGAAACATCATAACAATTATGCGACTCATAAATAATGTTTCTATCCGGATATAACATAGAATTTGCAAAGTAAAGTGGAACAATTTAAAATTCCAGGTGTGATCAGGCATCTGGTCATCCTGATTGTGATGATATTAGAATTTACAGATTAATCGGAAAAATCTGCAAATAGAGCCATGGCGGGGATTCAATTCTCTCAGCGATCTGAACCATCGCTTTAGCAAGCACAAACTACTCGTCCTAATATGTTGAAACGAATAAAGCAGTACTGATATAATATTATGATCATAATATTCAAATCAACACATTATCCGAGCATGTGCGTGAGGCAGAGACTAATATAAGAAATGAAAAGATATTTCTTAAGTTGTAAAGTAATATTGTGTTTCTCTCAGTTGGAGTGTACTGTGTAGCCCTCTGGGCTCTGTACAAAGGACTCTATAAACATAAATGTAGCTGGTTTCCTGGCAACCTTGGATTTGTTGAAGTAATACCCAAGTTACAGTATGTAGCTCTGCAGGAATAATAGTAATACGTACGAACTGTAAATATGAAAATAAATGGGACTGCCACCTTCACCACCAATATATGTCCTCTACCACTACCTCAACCACTACCACCATATTATGCCCTTCACGTCTTGAGTCTTTATCTTAAGTTCGTGGACTCCAATAAAAGTACTGCTATGACGTGCGCTCCGCCCAATGCGGCTTTAGTGGGTAGTAGTAATTCCTGGTCAGCTTCAGGGTGACTACCCAGTACAACTAAAATCAAAAATAAAACATTGAGATACGGATGATAAGAAATAAAGCAGCAAATAACGGAAAAGATACATTAAAGTCTAATCTACACAGACACACACGCGCACTTAATAACCGGATATACACAAAAGATACTTGATAGTTGGCCGGAAATCAGGAAACCTAAAAAGCTCCTGAGGGAGTACGGAGGAAGCCTGCAAAGTTATATTGCTACTGGTAACCGCCCTCCGCAAAGTTATATTGCTACAAGTAACGAGCAGCTGATCATAAGGTTGCAAATTAGTTAACCTCTTATCTCTACAAGTCTACAGGAGTTTACACAATTAAGGTTATAAAACCCGCGTAATCGTTACAGTCAAATTACAGTAAAATTACAAGAAATTACAGAGGCTTCTCTATGTGCTTCTAAGTTTCTATTTACTGTATTCCTGGATTTACAGGATCAATTTCCTTCTCCCAAATACTCAAATAACGATTTTGCAAGTAAATTGACTGAACTCTTCACTGTTCATATTTCATCACTATTAACTAGGTCTATTTGCTTCCTTAAACATCTGATGGACCTTCTCCGGCTTCATTAATTCTTCGTCAGAAGAAGAGAAGAAGAGAGAGAAGGAGAGAGATGGAGAGAAGACGAGAGAGAGAGAGAGAGAGAGAGAGAGGAAATACGATCCATAAAAAAGGCATTGTTCAGCGCTGAATAGATAGTGTGTACAATAACAAAACAAGGAATTAGCTAGGACAGGTGCATCACTCAACGCAGTAATTAACCTTTGTTAGATTAAGAGTATATAACCCTGCAATGCTGAATGTTGAACACACTGTTAACTGTTGAGCACAATGTTGAGCAGTTAAAGACTGTATAATGATAGCCCAGTATAAGTTATGTTTCTACAAGGACTGGGCTTGAAACAAGTGCAATGTCCTCAACAACAACTCAAGGCACTTGTCATTATCACATGAAGCACAACCTTGTAATGGTGGACAGTATATAACATTACATATAATATAATATATATATATTATGTTATACACATAATGTTATATATTATGTGATATAATGTTATAGATAAAGCATGTTGTTTATGCCAAAGTGGGTATGATCACAGTCCTGGGGTGTTAGTCTGGAGCTCTAAATTATGGTGCAAACTTCCGAATAATCAGTGGAGCTGCATAATCGACAGTTGGAGCTTATATAATATAATATTATGATGTGACAAACACCCGTTACTATAATAGTGAGGTGTTCACTTCTCTGGGATAGGGAGGGAGGTTGAATTTGTCCCGTATCCTAGACGAGCCCCGCGGAACTTTGCAGCAGCAAGTTTATTCGTCAACCTAACTTGATAAACAACCTAATGTGTGTTGACTTACGGATATCTTTAAACAGGGTGTTTCAGAAATAATGTCCTATTTATATTACGTACTAATACGTTAAAATGAGTTTTAAAAAGAGCTGGCCACCATGATTTGGTGACGACTGACATGAGCCAGGACGAATTATCTGCAGTACTTTAAAAAACAGAATTCAAAGAACTGAATAAAACGGTATTTAGCACAGAATTGTTTAAATGACAAATTTCTCCGCCGCACAATTAAAAAAGAATTAACAGCCGAAAATCGAAAAAACAGAGATTTTTTACATATTTTCACCGCATGAAAATAACTAATACACGGAGAATTATAATTAGCGTTATAGGTACCTAAGAAGCTGCACGTTCTTTTGCAAATTCCAAGCACTGCACACAATTCTAATTACACCTCAATTAACTAATTATATTTTAATTAGCTCTGCAGACCTGCTGGGTGTGCTGACAATAGCTGCAATAGTACCATGGCGAAACTTATTAATTCCCCCCCCCCCCCCTTCTCCACCTCCCCAGTCCCCCTGGCCGCCTCCCCCGGCAACCCCCCTTTTTTTCCTTTGTCTTACCATCCAGCCCCTCCCCCAACTTCATACTGGTTTACTGGGGGCAACCTGATGTTACTGCATGCAAGCATAATTGTTTGTATAATCTTTCAGTGGTCACATATACTGGTTTACTGGGGCCAACCATCACGCCTGATCTGAATGCATGCGGAGGAGTTTGATCTGGCTGCATGCGGAGGGATTTCTCTAAATAAGGGGACAGCTTGATATGACTAAGTTTTTAGTTTCCACGAACGTGGCCGACCAAGCAACTTTGCAAAAGGAATTACGTTAAGTTATAATCAAATTTGTAATCAAATTTGTAATCAAATTTGTAGAATTGCCGTATGTGATCTAAGATTACATTATGTGAGTCATGAAATATTGGGTGTAAGAACTGGGATTCGAGACAAATAACAATAAATATGGCAAATAAATATTTTTTGTGCCACTCACTCACTCAGACTCTTCCACTGCTGAACAATAATTTGAGTTTATTTATGTGGGGCGTACTGAAGATAACCTGATCCTGGAGGAAGACCATTAAATAATCAATCAACCGGCACCCAGAACTAGTCCCTAACCGCTTGCTACTTTGGGAACCAACTCACTGCGGAGTAGGGGGAGACCAGCCATGACCTATGTTGATAGCCTACGAGCTCACACAGGTCTCAACGACACTGGAGAAATGGGCGGACTTATGGCGGATAGAGTTCTATGGAGACAGCGCATCAATATTCGGACGCTGAAGCCGCCTTAAGTCAAGAGTAAGTCAGATGTCGCGAAAACAATTCAGAAAGAAATTATCAAAAAAGAAATATACTCTACCGGAATATAATATGAAAGTATGGTTCACTAATGAAAGTATATACTCCAATTATTATACTCCTAATTTATATAAGTAGTAGTACTCCTCTATAAGATAAACAATACTTCTCCCCAATACCATGACTACCGTGCCAGCCAAATGTCATTAGCTCGGGATACATACAGTGCATTTGAATAATTATTTAGATGAACTGTAGGGTTTAGGTATCCCGACAGTCAATTAATAATCAACTGTGATCAGGATATCTTATATTACGTCGTATGAGTGTATGGTAGGGCATAGCATTAGCTCATTAGCAAGCCGACCGAGACATAATAATTTCTATAATATTTTATTGACGGATTTTGTTGGGACAAAGTCTAAAGAAGAACTGCGAACCGTGATGCGGGACAGGGATATATGAAGGGGGTTATCTAGTGTAGAGATCGGACTGATTCGGACTTAGTTCTGACCCACTAGTAGAGTAGTAAGTATATCATTATCTGCAGTTCATCCCAATTAGAAGTAACTGTACTTCGTCCTCAGTCCTCACATCCTGTTAAGAAGTCCTTGTATTTGGTCCTTAGATACCCCCGTATAAGTACCCCCTTAATACCCCCTTATAGATACCCCCGTATTATTCAGCTGGTAGATATGGGTACCATTAGGAGCTTTACAATTGTAAAGTGGAATTAGGGATGCATCTAGCACAGCACTGGTTTTCTTCCGGAGTTGTCGCTTTGGTGGAGGCCCCTAATTAGTGATCATAATGAGGGCTATTATAGAAAGGTGGAGGAGATTAGTCTGGTTAAGAACCACTATTATTACTGTATAATACAGTGCCCAACTCTGAGAATCATTTCAAAGCTAAGTACAATACTGCTTACTGGGCCTGCTGAAATATTTTAACTCGTGTACTCATATACGCAATATCGGATAGGAACTTTATTTATGAGTCGCATTGTTGTGCTGCTTCTGACAAGAAATTGTATCCAAAAATTTTCCCTTGGTCGCATTTACGGAATTATATTAGACATTTTTACATGGAAACAATACTCTCACTAATGCTGGAATATTGTTACAGTAGTCATATTGATATACGCACGAGAATCGAGAACGTTCCAAAACGTAGAGAAATGACATCAGTTGGTGTGCTAAGAGCAGATTAGGAGTTGACAGACAACTAGATGTGGACCGGGAACATAAGAAAATCGCGATTATTTTTGACAGACTATACATAAAACTATACAAAAAGTTTGTCGCAAATAATGGGAAAAATCGCGATCCCGTATACATGCCCCGATTTCCTTTTGTCCCTAATGTGGACCTGTATAACTACATGAATACTGCATGAATACTGTAATGACAATGAGGATGATATTTAGAATGTTTGAAAATGAGATATGGACGTGCTCTACAATATAATAGCGACACTTTAGTGATGAGGGTACAACTGTAGTTGTGATGTTAGTTTCAGAGCATAAGTACTGAGTAAATTATTGTAACTTTAGAACATTAGATTCCAATACATTGTGTGTATAAGCTAAAATTCCTGCTATAACTATAATATTATCCAACTAATATATACAATTGTGACTAAAGTGACTCAATTTCAATCTGTTGAGGGATTACGTTCTGTTGTGTAGCAAAGGGGCCCGTAGACCCCCATATTTTATAATTAGGCCTAGGCGCGCAAAAAACCTAATCATAGCTGTGGGCATGACGACCTTATCTCATAAGTCATACTGTCATAGTACACAGCGGTACCAAATGCACATATCTAAAAGAACAAATAGCAGCCTATGGTGCGAAACAGTTCGGTATGTGGGTCAATAGTGCGATTCCGGACCCACCGCACTTATATGTTGCCTCTGCTGCAGTGGCAATTATCTGAAAAACCGCCAGATTCGCTCACAGTATAGTTGCTGTTTAAGGGACCGTTTATGATTATTCATAAAAAGAGGTAAAATAATTCTAAAAAGATTTTAAAGACGTAAAAGAGGAACATCGAACTATTTTTTAAATTTGCTCAGTTTTCTTTGAAGTCAAGCATGTTTTTTCAGAGACAACTAGAAAACCGGAAATCTAACGGGGGGGGGGGTGGGGGGTGGGGGGTTTTCTACAAAGGTGCAAAAAAATAACGATAACAATCAACACTACGCACCATATTAATATAACTGAGAATTGGGCGAACGACCTTGCGGTCTGCGCGCGGTGGCCTGAAACTGCCCGAAAGAAAACTTGAACTGCAACTGCAAGTTGAAAAGTGATTCATAAGTCTATTAAGTTGTCTATTACAACTTTACAACTTTACAACAAATTATAGTCTGTTGATATATATTATGAACGTATTGAATATGGGAAATATGACTGCCAGCGCACGCCACCTATTTGTTTTGGACAAACTATAAAGTATGAAGTTTAAGTTTTATAGTTTTAATCAAATTACGAGTTTTATAAAAATATATTTATATCTACACTGCAAATATTTTGGAACGATATATATTTGATCGAGTTGAAAATGACTAGAAAATATTGGAATTTTTAGAAATTTAATTATAAAAATAATGGAATGTAAAAATTGTAAATGAAATAGATACTGATTCGTTTTTACACTTGCAGGTCTTTTATGATCCTTTTATCAACACAATTAAAGTTATTAATTATTTAACTAATTTATAGAAGACTCGTATCTATTTGCAGATTCAGATCACATTCCAGCTAAGACTTAACCAAACTCTTTACCTCCCGCGGTATTCTTTTCAAACTCTCCGTAAAAATTCAGTAACGTTTTACACTTTGACGGAAGAGACAAGAAAGAAACTATAACTGGTTAACACTGACTAACGATAAGATAACGCTGACACGATTATAAGCACAGTCTAGCGGTATAATAGTAAACACGTTATAGTATACAGTAAGGAAAACAACATCTCGTGATTCTGTCAATTCAGGCGCCTCACATACAAAGAGGAACATAATCACGCGATCTTACTTCTAACGTACATACAAGGAAACATTTTCTAAACTACTCTTATATAAAGTTGGTACGATCATACAAGCACGCGTAGTCTAGCGGTATTATAATAAACACGTTATAGATTCGTCCGGGTGTTTTAGTGAGAAGAGTCTATCTGAACTAAACACGTTACAACAAGCTATCGTCCGCGCGTGTAACAACATGGGTCTGTTACCATGGTACCAACATGTAACAAGGTAACCTAGTCTACCTTAAACTCACTCACATAACATAACAGAATAATATAAAAGGGCCGGCTCCTTGCAGTCGATAAGCAATGGTAGGGGGTTGTATACAGGTATTACAATGGTATGTGACTATTGCACATTGTTCAAAGGGGTGCTCATACAAGGGGGGGGGGGGGGGGCGGGGGGCTTGTCTTGTATATGTAAAGGGGGCCGGGGGGAGGCATGTGTCACTAACAACAGGGGGGAGGCATGTGTCACTAACAACAGGGTTACACACCATGAATGAAAGTATAAGTTGATGATTAATACACTGAAATAATTCGCGCCGAAATATATCTGAAAATGAGCAAGAAAATCTCGCATATGCAACATAATAGCACACATTAATGGCACATTGATGTTTGAAGAGATGTATATTGTTATAGCTTCAAATGGATGTGCCTTTTAGCCCTACCCTTTTTTCTAGTCACGTGACCACCGAAGAAAGCTTTAGTGAACTTACTCCTGCATGCTCTCGGCACGGACTACAAAGATTTACTACATCAGCTAATTTAAAGCTACTTAATAACTTAACACCTGTCGGGTTATTGTTAATAAACCTCAGAAAGATCAAGCAAAGCCTTGTTCTAGAAGTTTGAATATTCGAGATTAATCTAGGCTCACATGTTAAATAAAAAATAAACCGCAGAAAGATCAAGCAAAGCCTTATTCTAGACAGTTTAGATTTGAACGTCTTTATATTTTAAAAAAGCCTTGTTCTAGAAGTTTGAATATTCGAGACTAATCTAGGCTCACATTATAAAAAGAAAAACTTATGTTTTATAAGTTAAACGTACTCTGTAAAGTGTAAACCATGCTAACATAGTCAAGCAAACATTCTCTATTTTGGCTGCCGTGACAAGTATCACTTGTGTGCTCTAATTGTAAATGAATGTGTCCGTCTCATGTTCTGACTAGTATAGTGTGAATTATTAAGTTATAGGAACCGGAAAAATGGACAAATAATGTTTTTTCAAAGACAGTATGTGAGCATACTATTTTATATTCGATTACTGAAATTACGGAAATTTATTGAGTTAAAAGTAAAAGGTTATTAAAGTTTTAAAGTGGAATACTCTTGCGCGGTGACCGAATAAACAATATTCAAACTAATACCTTCATCTCATTCCTGGGTAGAATATTAAGTTATCGGTGGTTGAGTTACATTTATATAGTCTATGCTGATTGCTGCTGGGTTTCACTTGTTGATTGTGGAAGCCCCACTAATTAATGTTTTGGAAGTTTTTAAAGCTTCGCGAAGTTTACAAATGGTTACAAAAGGGTTACATGTTTCACCCTAAATCATCATAACCATGGTAATCATCATAATATAAATCATTACCATAAACATTCAAAATATTTGATCCAAATAGGACAAATCCAACATGACAAAAATCTCTGCGGAGCGAAAATTGTTAACGGTTAACTGGTTAACATAGTGTGCAAACAGAAGAATAACAATATGTTATGATCGTTATCATTATCATACGAGCGCTACGTTAATTGAGCTGGAATGATAAATATTTGAAAACTTGGCTCATAGCCAGGTTTTCCTGGAAGGGATGGCGTGATCTTTATAGATCAGCACAACTGCACATTGACTACAAAATATTTCTATGCCTTTTGATCAACCTCTGACTTTATAACCCTGACTATAATAATAGCCCTGACTTTGACAAAAGAATCTGTGTACGTTCTTGTCAACTACAGTAAAACCTCAATTTAGAGTTTGGGGAAAGGAAACAGCCACGGTAAATCAGGGTTTGCGGTAAATCTGGGTTTTACTGTATTTGACCAACCATGACTTTAACTGCATGAGTCAAAAGATTGAAAGAAAAGCGGGCGACTAACTTTACTAATAACAGTGTCAATAATACTTTAATTAGGAAATTATTGCACAAAACAGTCTACTCATCCCAATTTTGGGTTTGATCATGTAAACTAACTAGCTAATCACACACTTTTGTGCTAAACGTTTAAATTGAAGAAGAAACCGTTACTATAATAAGCCTGGTTCTGAGTTAAACACGCTTCTCCGACTTAACAAGTTTATATCCGATTCTGCCGCGACAGAAAAATATAGTTATAAATATAATCTACGGACGCTGTTTTTGAGCAAGCTCCCTTTCAACAGTCCAATTCCAAAGTCCAAATAGCCCCCTCCCCAATCTATAGTATACAGTATGCACGTACTGCAGTTCGTCAAAACCTAAAGTTTTCGAAATAGAGTGCGTGATTTTCGGCGAACTTTGCAGTTGACGAGTGCGTGAATCGTGACTTGTAAAATAGTTCCTAATAACTAGGCATCTCTATGAGCCTATAAATCGCCTCATCTTAGCGAAAAGAAAGGTGTTTCGGTATTCCACGGTCGATACATTGAACAATGATCAGCCGAATAAACATTCTGTAGGCTCAATAAACATTCCTCAGGATTTCTGGATCAGGCGATAAAGCTAAACCGGAAAAACAGGATCAGAGGAAATTCAAATAGCAACCTGATAGTGATAGAGGTCTGCAGCTAATATTACAATTGAGGGCTTGTATATAAGTACATGGTAATGAAATATCACAAACGGAATTTTAATCAAATCATCCAATTCTGATCACGGACAATGACAAACAATCTTAACAGCATATTATCATAATTAACAATTCCTATTGAGCTCTATAAGTAATAACAAATCTATTGAGCTCTACAAGTACTGTTATTGTAAAACCTTATCGATGAAAATATATTTTCTCATATACTCCAGAATCCAGATGAATCCAAAATACCGCTAAAGCTCTAAAACCGCATACCACAATACACATTAATCTAACTAACCGCAACAAACAACCTGATGAGTACACCTCAGCTAGAGTCTAGGGTCTACAGTTAACAAAGGTAACACCAGGCATTATAACCATCTCGTCCCTTGTGAACCCTCTCTCTCTCTCAGCTCTCCCTCTCTCTTTACGTTTCCTACAGTGGTGCACTTGCAGGGAGAATAGCTAACAATGGACTTATCATGTAACATGGGATAGGAGCATTAATGTGTGCTCTTTGTGACTGAATATATTGTAGTATGTTAGTGTGAAAATATAGGCGCACCAAAGAGCTGCAATAAGTTCAATAGGTCCACGTAAACTAGAGTACTGAGTAACAGGAGTATAGAGAGTGTTGCCCCGGGCGGCTATGAGGTTACATATAATTAATGTTTACAAAAAATATAAAGCAGACTAGGCTCACACCAGGCAAATAAACACGTACTACCGGTACTATCGTGTAATAAATCATAAACGCGAACGACGCGACGCATATTCAAAGGTTTTACCGGGCTCACGCCTCACGAGCAACATTAAATTTGAGTTATATTATGACAAGTATTCTTTAATATAAACGGGATAATTACAGAGGAGAGAGTGCTAGAACAACAACAAAACAATTATATCCGATTAAGTTATATACAGAAACGTGAAGTTGTACTCTGTAAACGCTATACTGGCGGTTACCCGTTACTGTCATCGCACGCGTTCCTGCCAGTCATATTGCACGTTTCTGTCAATCATCACGCACGTTCCTGTCAGCACAATCTAGATATTAGAGAGGACTCTTCACGTGAGCTCCTGTCACCAGATGCTGGATTTTAGAAAGAATGTTTACAAGTTCTCAACACTTATTACGTAGAGACTAACTGGCTAAAGAGGGTCTATTTATATGAGAATTAAAGATTTCATGCGGTCGGATTTCCACGTACTTGGAACACTCTGTATATCAGATTGGATTATTCTTATATCATGTGATATTAAATAGTATGATTAAAGAATAAAGATGCAAAAGTTTTAAAATTGTGATTTGCGCAACTCGAACAACTTTCATTTATATTTGCCGCTTATATAATTAATGAAATACGAATTAATGTATCAACTCTAGATCTAGATCTTCAATTTTTAGGAAAAAATGAAGCTTGCGTTAAAATGTGAATTTTACTTCCTCAGTTTGACATATAGTTGCCATTTTCACAGTTCAAACGAAACTATGATCATAGATCTTTTGAGGGTCAAAAGTCATTTGTTTTATAATATAATAATATTCGGTAAAGATCAGTTACTCTCTAAAAATAAAAAGATGAATATTTTTCATTTGTAAAAAAAGGACTTGATTGTTGATAAATTTGTTCAAGACCATGATATAAAACCCTACAACGGTTTTGCAACATATCAAATGTAACGGTACCGGAAGCTATCCGTTATCGCGTCACTCATGCAGCTTCTATACTAATACTCTAATACTAATACTAGCTATTAGGTTTTCTACATTGATAATGTCTGTATCCATTAAATCATTAAATCCTGTTACATGGTGGCACTGGCAGTGTCGAATATTGAATATACCCGAACAAAGGATCAAAGGATAAAGTAACTCAATGAACTCAACAAATGACAATACATTTGAAGATTTGATACAACCACGAAATATCTAAAAACAAATTGAATAATGACTGATGGACACTTTAAAAGCTGTAAAAGCAGTGCCGTAAAAGCAGTGCCGGCCTCAACAACAGCTGGATCAGTTCTATTCTCACTTATTAACACCCGGACGAATCTACAATAGCAGAGCTGAGGTGTGAATAGTTTCACTACTGCGAGTAGTTGAATTAAGGGTTTCATTATGTGTTGAAGTATGCTATCGAGTTTCTTTAAACCATGGTGACTAATGTCGTTTATGTCAAGGTTCATAACTGGAATATTTTAGTTAGAGCCGCAGTGGCCGGAATGGTGCAGAGGAATTATTGAATTAACCGAATGGGAATAAGCACGAGAAGGGAAATGAATTGTGGAAGCCGTACCATTTCAATAACTACCACTACCTGTCTCTCTGTTCAACTTGTACGGATACGAAACATGCCAAGACTTTCTGACGGACCATAGGACACGTACCAATTTGGAACAGTTATAGTCAGTAAGTATCTATTAAAAGCAGTATAAGTATAAACACACATTGTTTTATAGTTTCTGTATTTATAAGTGTGCGTGCCGCGTGCTCCATACTCGCTGATGTTACATGATATATTCGCACATATAATTATAAACAAAGATATTTGCGTGTGATTAGCGTAATGTGTACCCTCCATAGTATTAGTAATAGTATATTTATATACTATGGATAGTATATACTATATAACCCCTTATTTATATATTATATAACTAAACCCTTAGTAATATATTTAACTAAGGGGGTGTTTTACCTCCTCGCACCATTTTATTAGAATAAACCCTTGTCTAAAACAGTTGAGAGAAGGAGAGAGGGAGTGAGGGATCAAAGAGTGGGGAGGGAGAACAACAAACGTATAAATATTAAATATAATGCGCAACTAATACGAATTTCTTGGTTTGTTTTTGTTATAATATGATCATAGTAATATGATCGTATAATATTATTATTATTTGTTTAATTTGTTAGTTGTGAAAATGGACCAATAAATTATAGTTACATTCAACTTTTTGAGTTCTAATTCTACTTGATCTCGAAATTACCTCCATAAGCCATAATGCATAAACGACAATCAATGATTCAAGTTCAACTTTCGAGGAAACATGGTGAATTATAAATTGATAAAATTCAAGACAAAATACATCCCTAAAAAATAAAAAACAACTAAACTCATGTTTCAAATTGATTCAAAATGTTTGGCTGGTTATATTCACAACCAAAAGGAAAATAATAAAATTTACGTTATCGGTTATCTTTTGAAAGTTCCAGTCACAAGATTTGATTAGGATTTGAAAAGAGATTGGCGGTGATCAAGCTCTGAGATACGAAAAGAAAACTACCAAGTATATAAACTTGATAAATATATATATATAACCCAATAATTTAGTTTAGCATTTAGTTAAGCATTATAACTCAGCTAGTTCATTTGCTCTATTCAGAGCCCTCTCGCTTGCAGTAGCGCGCGACCGCCGAAGGCGGCACAGGATTGTGAGACAAGCGCGTCACGCAGTACGCGTAGACTCATGGCTAGGTGAACTAGTTCATTATAACTCAGAGTTCATCTCGTCTCCCTGACAACGCCTCAGCCATTACCATACTCATGAACTTAACTCTTGTTTGATCAGTAGCGATGTTGTTGGATAGCTCCTCCATAACTTTCCTCCGCTCACTGTCAAACCTGAAAATAACTGACGTTACAATTTCTATTCAAAACCTAAAGATAAACGTTAGAATTGCTTTCAAATTGCTTTCAAACAGATAACTGACGTTACAATATTGCTGTTGAAAATTGAACAGTTTTAAGATGTGGGATGGTATTTATTTAAACGTTGTATCACTCCAACCTTTGTCAGCATGTCAATTTACAAGTGGAACCTCGTGTTGTTAGTGTTACCAGTTACAAGCTGTCATACTAGAAATGTTTTATACAGTTCGAAATTAAAGCACCGATCAGGCCATATATCCCATGTAAATATTGAATATTGATTTCAAGATCTGGCCCGATTTAAATAAATAAATTTAACTACTCACAATTTTTGGGCACGTTCGTAATAGTTAACAGTTTTTTTAACGGCTGAGGTAAGCTTTGTTGGTTTAAAGTCAAGCATAAACTCCGCTTTGCTGATATCTAGCTGTCCTCGTGCTGAAACGGTAACGTTTTTTAGAACTCTCATTCTCTAGCATACGTTGAATCAGTCTGGGGAAAGGTTAACACTTAACACCGCGGATAGTACGCAGGTTCCGCGACAAATCGGGGTTTTGAAATTGTCACATTAATAATATGTTAATTCCTAATTTGTGGGAAGGAAATAGATGCAGTAAATCAGGGTTTTACGATTACAACGATTATAGCGAATATATCGATTACAAATATTAAAAAGATTACAACGATTACATGAGCGATTACAACGATTATCAACGATTATCAACGATTATCAACGATAACGACGATTACAACGACAATTACAAAGATTACGACGATTACAACGATAATAATCTGTTTTCGCTCTTTTGAGCGCCTGAGCGGGTCGATCATATAATTGATGTTTTGGGACACTGAGAGTAACAATGGACGAGACGTAACAATTACTTCTTAATTTCTTACATAGTTTAATAACTGTAATAGATTTGTAGTCTTGTAATCAGTTTAAAACTACAACTATTTGTTTGAAAAACTGAGTGGAGGCTTTCACTTTGTCCCAAAACATCGATTACAAAGATTACATATAAAATGTAAATGTAGCGCTTATATTTACCTGATGATGGGTAAAGATGATAGGAGTTGTCGGTTGTGACTTCATGATTGAACTTTATAGGCTGAGAGTACAGATGATTATTGTAAATACCACCAGAAACTAGTACCAATTAATATAATAGCTAGGATACAAGGGGTCGAGCTCTGTTAGCTATAGGATACAACATATAGCAGATAGCTAGGATACAACATATAGCAGATAGCTAGTACAACAATAAGCGAAGTACTGATACAATCAGGCCGATACTTTTGTTTGAATTATTTCAACGCTCTCTAAAACTTCCCCCACATTCCTCACCCCTGGCCCAGGTCAATATCATTAAATATTTCGCATATAAATATACGACATATTTCGAGGGAAAACCTCTTTAGCAGGGGTCCCCTGCTAAACGCCCCATCAGCAATAAAAAGATAATAAGCTCGCTCCCCACTCCGAAAAACAATTGGAGACCGAGAAGTTTACACCTTACCGAGTCAGTCGATAAGTCAGCTAGGTATAGTTATAACTGATAATACTCTCTCACTCTATCAGGCCGCGCAAACACCCTCACTACGTTCGGGCGTTATCATACGCGGCCCTCATGAGAGCGCGAGAGTATTATTGTGTTATATTTATTATAGTAAGAGTTATAGTTATAGTTATAGTAAGAGTTATAGTTATAGTAAGAGTTTTAGTTATAGTTATAGTAAGAGTTTATATAAGAGTTAATATAAGAGTCAGTACTTATACTACTTTACTAACTTACCGATTCTAGCACGTGGGATATCTCCAGAAGCAATGTTGTCAAGGTAACTGGCTCCTTGAACGCTATGTTGAAAGTTTCATTTCGTACCTCTGATTCTATTCCTTTTTTAAACGCCTGAACAACATCGTCCAGATAGACATAACTTGATACCAGCTCTCTGAAAAAGTGAAATAAATTTATAGTCGTCAGATGAAAAACCGGATAGTTTTATTTTGAGGTATGAATCCCGCGACCCTTCCCACTAATTCTCACTCAGGAACCCGAACGAATATATTATAGTTGGATGTATCTCGTTCGCGAAAACTAAAAGAACGGCTGATTCCTCGAAGCCATGGCTCAAAAAAGTCCCAATTCTGCACATTGAACAGCAATTATGCATATTCAACAGCATTAAATGCACGTGCACGTGTAACTTACTTGATCTCATAAGGCATGTGGATTGGAGTGTTGAGGGTTTCGTAATACTTCACCCACATATGGTATATCCAAAACTTTGACGAAGTGTCCCTCGCTCCTGCAAGTGAACGGAGTTTAGATATCTAACAAAAGGAACAACCTAGTTTGATCCTTTTGAACTATGCACCTGAAAATTGAATCTAGGTAAACTATAGGTAAAAATATAATATTAATCATAAGCTAAAATGAACTAATCTTTGTATTCTAAATGGGGAAAAAGAAGAAACATTGTCAGTCAGTCGAGAAAATTGTCAGTCAGGCTATATGGCAGCTTTGTAGATGTTGTGACTATGCTAGTAGTGGTCCCAGGCTTGCGACTGGAATTGCGGTGTTAAATCGATTTAATGGTATACCAACGATCCCCCTCCCACTTGTTGTTTGGTACTTAGCATTAATAGTGTTAGCTGTAGCCATTTATAGCAAGAATCTTAAAACTAAAGGGGATGACAAGGAAAAGAGGAAGGAAAAAGAATAACGGAACAAACAATTAATTAAAGTATTTACAGGAGCATTAGTTATTGTAATTACAAGCTTCAATAATAAATCACTGTATTCTAAATGGGGAAAAGAAGAAACATTGTCAGTCAGTCGAGAAAATTGTCAGTCAGGCTATATGGCAGCTTTGTAGATGTTGTGACAATGCTAGTAGTGGTCCCAGGCTTGCGACTGGAATTGCGGTGTTAAATCGATTTAATGGTATACCAACGATCCACCTCCCACTTGTTGTTTGGTACTTAGCATTAATAGTGTTAGCTGTAGCCATTTATAGCAAGAATCTTAAAACTAAAGGGGATGACAAGGAAAAGAGGAAGGAAAAAGAATAACGGAACAAACAATTAATTAAAGTATTTACAGGAGCATTAGTTATTGTAATTACAAGCTTCAATAATAAATCACTGTATTCTAAATGGGGAAAAGAAGAAACATTGTCAGTCAGTCGAGAAAATTGTCAGTCAGGCTATATGGCAGCTTTGTAGATGTTGTGACTATGCTAGTAGTGGTCCCAGGCTTGCGACTGGAATTGCGGTGTTAAATCGATTTAATGGTATACCAACGATCCCCCTCCCACTTGTTGTTTGGTACTTAGCATTAATAGTGTTAGCTGTAGCCATTTATAGCAAGAATCTTAAAACTAAAGGGGATGACAAGGACAAGAGGAAGGAAAAAGAATAACGGAACAAACAATTAATTAAAGTATTTATAGGAGCATTAGATATTGTAATTACAAGCTTCAATAATAAATCACTGACTAAAACTTCTAATTAAAATGACACTTGGTACGCTCGCCCATTTTCACTGGTCAGTCTGAACTTCGGTTTAGCACGTTGTACACTTATTCACCTAAGTTTCAGAATTTGTTAAGTTTAGCAGAGTTAGTACCCGTGTTTCAATAAATCAAAAGATATCAGGGGAGTTCTTTAATAATGTTATGGTCATCTAGAATACCGAACTTCCTGAAAACGTTATCATATTTCCTCAGACAACGTTTAATGCCTTTAATCAGTCTATTACGGCTATATCCTCTATCAATTAGAATTTTGAATATTTTGTGAAGATGGGAGGTAAAGATATCCAATCTAGTGCAAACATTACCATATCTAAGAACTTGACTTGAAAAAACGTTGTAGCCAACCTCGGTTGGGATGTTACTGTGAGGAAATGTAAGGGATACAACATGAAAATTAAAATCACACATGTCTTTCATAAAAATACAGTATTACATTTTCTATTATTACCATGGCTATATTCATGTTTATAGACATATTTCCTATTACATAATTTATTGTAAATATAATATATGTTTCAGAATTATGTAATGTAACGCGATGGAAGTATTTTAAGCGGGCATATCCTGTCCAAACCCAGGATGCACGACATAAAGAATTTGTTTTAACTTGTTTGTATGAAAAACATCAATAGATATAATTTAATTTATCATAAATTATCCAGGCTTTTAATTAAAAGGAGAAACTTTCAAGAAGGGATGAAATAAAAACGGCTTTGGTAAATATACTAGTTCTTGTCCATTAAGGTAACTCAGGTTCTCAAGACGAAGACACTGAACACAATAGATATTTTCAAAAATTCGTTATAATAATAATACCTACAGGGTGCAAATCGAACAGAATATTGGGATTTTAATAAATAATCTAATAAAAGTTACCGATAACATCAGGGGCTCTAAAGATGAGATAGTTTAGTCCGCTGGAGGCGAGATATTCCTCCGCAAGCAGTTTGTAGTGACCGAACCTGTCCACATCAGCGTACGTCTCGTACTCCTCCTAGTCCATGTTAGTTTATATATCACACAATTTTAGCTACCTTATCGGATGTTATTTGAACGGACATTAATTGGACGCTAGAGCCATTAATTCTTTAATTGTCCGTTCAAATATTGGTGGACGTTCTAAGTAGATGGCTCATTGAGCGTTAATTCTAATGTTCGTTTAAAATTATGTCTGGTCACGCAATGTCCGCTCGGATAACGTCTGCATTAAATCCGACTTTATAAACAACTTAGTCACCGTTACATGACTGCACGATTTATTCATTACAATAAGATATTAATAAAGTAATAAGTAAATGGCAATAGATGAGTTAACTGTAACTATAAATGAGCTACCCTTGAAGGTACCATCCGTATTTATACTCAGAATTAAGTTGGGTCATTTTCCAATACGAGATTGGAAACAGGTTCTATAAAAAACCAAAAAAACATTAATTAGCTAATTAATTCTCGTACCTTGTCAACAGGTCTTTCTGTGTCTGTTTCTTTAGTCGGACCGTGATGTCTTTTTATGCTTACATCGTACACATTATCTGGACTTATAAACAGGTATACCCCTGTCGAAAAAGAAAACGTTAGGGAATAACGTCATCTGAAAATCTGCGTTCACCGTTTATAGTTTTAAAAGAAATATTGCTAAACAAATGTCAGCGACAAAAATGAAAAAAAAACGAAAATGGTTAACACGCTGATCTTACCTACGTTTATAGTTTTGAAAAGGTCGGCGGATTCCTTCATGTATCTAGTAGTGAAGGCGTTGAGATCTACAACCACGTCTACCTGTGTTATTAAGGTTGGTTTTTTTACTTTTTAAAGAGAATCTTGTGTTATTTGGGAGATCATAGACTGTTTTAAATGTCAATATAATAATGATCACGATTATAAAACATGTATTTTCCCATGGTTGTGCTTTTTGAAAAAATGGTTGTGCTTTTTGAAAAAATTTTGTCTATTTTTTTATTAAATACTTTTCAAATTATATATAGAAATTCGGCATATTAATATTAGTCAATGTCAGTTTGATAACATGTTAATTATTGTAAATACTAGTTAACTCACGTGTGCATTAGCAGCAAGGTATTCCATGAAAGCAGGACACTGCTTCTTAAGTCCCTTGAACCTATCGCACTCAAGCACAGTAACTTTAGGGGATTTAGTATTCCTGGAGTTGTAGTAGTCGCTCCCCCGGTTTAGTGTTGTTATCTGGTAGTTCTGCTTTAGTAGCATCTGAAGGTGGTTAATTTTTTAGATAAATATATAGCTACTTGCCACTTAGGTCCAGGATCATTATAATGCCTGACTAGTGACTACTAGGCATGGTGCTTGGTTGTGGGAGGTTAATAAGGGTGGTTAATTAATGGTATGATGAGAGACGATGGAGGTACTGGAAGCTAGATTTTTTCCATCGCCTAAAAAGGCAATAGATGGTTAGAAGTGGTAGGATTTGAGAATGGGTATAGTGGGTATAGGTTTTTCGTCGTGTCACAAAGCAAAACATGCATTAACCTCCGCAAACACGTGCTCCTTTACAAATTATCTTTTGATGGTCGCGCGCGCATTTTACAATGCTTTTATGTCAAGGTGTACTCTATACCAAGAATCGAGCTAATAAATCGTGTACGGCGCGCATGTATATCTCTTTTCGCTATTATACATTTTGATTCGCATTGATATTTGTCGTTTAAGCTTTCGTTAACTTCATGCGATACAAACTTCTCATTTTGTTGTGGGTGCTTGGTGCAACCCGATATTAGTAATCCGTTATGTTGTTGTATAAATTATGATGTTATGACTATCATGTTGAACATGATTGCCCATAGATTGATTCATTATATTTAGACGAAATGAACGATACATTTTATTATGATTCACATTGTATTAACTACCACAGATTTGATTGGGTGACATCTGTCCGACAGTCGAATTACCGGTTTCGGACAAGAGTCGCTGTCAGATAGGAGTCGTTTTTGGCGACATCTGTCCAACTTTCGGATCACATTTGCAATTTCAGATCACGTTCGTATTTCACAAGCTCACGTGTAATCTTGTGACGTTGCTCCCACAGTCCTAATATAATGCTGATTTGATCCATTGAGATCTGATCCATCGATACGTGATTGACTATTTGAGGACAGGATCATGCTAGCCGTACACTAACAAGCTGTAACAAGCTGCCAATCACATCACAGCCTACATTACACACAGGAGAGCGGTATGGAGATCAGTTATTTATATAACATTTAAACTATTGTCCAATTTTTGACATCAAATGAAAATAAACTATGGTAGAGTTCAGCTCAGGTCATATCTCAGTTCAGATCATGTCTCTAATTGGAAAATGGAAATGTGTCGTATCGCAATTAGATCACAATTTCGGACAGATGTCTTTTTTTTCTGGTAACATATTAAGTCGGACAAGAGTCGCTGTCGGACAGATGTCCTTTTAACTGCATCATGCATATCACCGCACAGGCTGCGCTACGGTGTCCGGTCGTTTAACTTTCGATTCAAATAATTGACAACGGCAATCCCTCCATTTTGTTCTCTGTAACGCCCCAAAGAAATTTGGTAATTTAACCAATATGAAACGATTGTTAATTGTAATTAATTACGGGCGATGGAAATCTAGCGTCCGCTAACCGGCGCAATTCTTGTTCATGGAGAAAGCGTCGATACATTGAAAATGAAAAGAATGGGAAAAGATTTAGTTTTAATATGTTTGATATCTATGATGGCCAAAATCAGTGATTATCCATTAATCCCCTTGTATATTCCATATGAAGACTTTAATTAATTTACGTGTCTTGACAAATAGATTTTTGCCGAACATCGTGCTTAATTAATCATAGATCAGTGCAGAAAAGCCGGACGAACGACCTGCATAAATTGAATTTCAGAAAACTCGGAAAATAATTCGAGGTTTCCAAACCTGCAGTTACAACTTACATTCCCATATAAGGTGGGGTAATGTATACTGTTGCTATGGTTACATTACCATATAAGGTGGGGTAATGTATACTGTTGCTATGGTTATGCATTACCATATAAGGTGGGGTAATGTATACTGTCGCTATGGTTACATTACCATATTATAAGGTCGGATTATATATACTGTTGCTATGGTTACATTACCATATAAGGTCGGGTAATGTATACTGAATTGCTATAGTTACATTACCATATAAGGTCAGGTAATGTATACTGTTGCTATGGAGCTTTGGTTACCTGTACAACTGCTGCACCGATCTGACCGTTTCCTCCGAAAATGAAGGCTTCCTTAGGTTTCACGTACACCTCGTCTGAGTGAGCTGCTACCACCAGGAGGCTGACCAGGGCCAGTAGAGTGGAACCCATCCTGATTACAGGGTGTTTTTATCATTTAATTGGGTGTTTTAATCACTTAATTGAGTGTCTTTATCTCTTAATGAGGTGTTCAAATTGTAATCTTTCTGAGGGATAATAAAGCACTTGGCTGTGCTCCATAATTTATAATTTAATAATGGGTGTTTCTTGTTGTTACTGCTACAGATTGTACAGGAACCTGACACCTTTACCATTTGAAGTACCAATCTGCATCTATCAATTTACATTTTACGGGAGATAATACCATCAGTGGTAACATATTTACTAAAGTTGGACTTTGGAGCAAGTTGTACATGTAAAACTACGAGATTCGGCACGTTTGTATGATATATGATGGAAACCCATTAGTAAACACCATGCAAACTCTACCGCAAGACTGTCAAACAAACCTCATAATTATCTACACAGCATGACAAACACTAAATTGCTGACGAAATCACAAACCGCACAGTAATAGCGGGTGGAGCGTGGAGTACTGATCCTTGCCACGTCACCAGGTAAGCTGCATAACCCTGCAAAGTGACGCCTCTTCCACACGGCTCACTTTCCGTCCCGAGCTGCTCTGTGAACGCCTCTTCCACTTAGCATGAGCTGGAAATGTTGATGTGTCGAGTTCGGATGGGGGGAGGGGAACGTCTTTAAAAGTTTAAAGTTCGGGTATATTATTCAACCTTGAACGTATAAGAATCTCAAAATCATACTCAATCTCGACCCCTTAAAATTTCCAGTTCTTACCCTTATAGATTATAACACTGTATTATTACAATGCGTAACTTAGTAACTTAGCGCATGTCATAGCATTAGCAATTCTAAACAAATAAGTGAGTAGGGGCTCGCCCGCTAATGAAGTTTCAGCGGCTGTTTCCCACAGAAGTTTTGTCATTTGCCACTAAAAACCAACAGTCCGGTACGTAAACCGTACAAACTATTCTCTTCCTACTGAAGATTACCTGGGAAGTTAAACCGATTAAACTGAACCTATAATCAATAACAGTTGACAGCTAAGATAACAATTAGGAAACCGATTATACTACTACCGCAAGGGCGCTGGAGTGGGCTATTGACGGCTGCAGTGGGGCTCTAAGGTCAATTCTAGACGAGGGTGGTACGGTAGGAGTCTCACCTACAACCCTCACACTAAAGCACTAAGGCATCTAATTGTTTGGTGGCTTGATCTAGGAGCCCCAAATTCCGGATTTGTTGTTTTTTATCGTGTGTGTAACTTTAATGATCGTATAAGAAATACTGATCCGATTTCATTTGTCACACTCTAGTTTGGTATTTCTAGTTTGGTATTTCTTGTTGTAATTGTTGTCTTCGGTATAACCCTACTTTCGGTTGTTGTGACATTGAAACGTCTACCAGGTCCTTTTCCTGAAAAAGATCATTTTTCCTTGTCGCAATAAACGGAATCACTAAATATGCGACTAATAAACAATTATGTTCTGATCCGGATATTACATATAAACCTACTTTTGGTAGTTGTTTATACTTTTATTGTGTAGCTGTGTTGACAAAAAATAAAATGGCCTTTACAACGAAGTGACCCAATATATCAGTGACCCAAATCCACGTTCAATTACTGAAACCCGAGGCTATCATAAACTAATTACAACACTACAAATCTATTACATTTATTAAGAATTATGTAATGTAACGTGATGGAAATATTTTGAACGGGCATATCCTGTCCAAACCCAGGATGCACTACATGAAGAATTCGTTGTAACTTTGTTTGAAAAGCACTAATAGTTAATCTCTCGCTACTTGTTTATAAGATTAAAGTTTGAAACAAATTGCGTTATACTCTGGAGTTGTTAAACTCAAATTAGGGATCTCCATACCTAGATTAGATCTCATTAAGGATACAATTTCACTTAACTTCATGATACTGTAATCTGTACCCCAAGAACTCCTCTGATAAGTTTGTGGTGTTTTTGTTTAGTTTTCTTTTCTTTCTCTCACGGGCTTAAGAACTTACATCTGACAGGCGAAATTTAAGTTTCAGCTCAGTACCTTTTATTTGTAATTATACCTTATCGGACCTCATTTGGGCGAATCAAGACTGACTACTTTACAAACTCATGTGTTAAATTGTGAATATTTCTAATTTATTTACTTGAACCAGTAGTGTATATACTAGTGTATATACTAGTGTATATACTAGTTTTTATACTAGTGAACCACTAATGTATATAAATGGTTGTGTATACAATACAGGTTAAAACAATCCTTAACTAAGTATATACTAGTGTTTATACTAGTAAACCACTAGTTGATGACGATGAGAAGGGTTGTGTTACTGTCACTTCTACTTCTCCTCACACCAGTTAACAGTCAGGCTGATGACAATACAGGTTAACTTGAAACAATCCTTAACTAACTTACTCAGTTATTTTCCATATTGTTTCATTAGCCATCAGGTTTTGCAGCGAAATAAACGTTGGTAAACGTTGAAATGTTACATTATAGCTAACGGTTCCGAGTACTGATAATTATGTTAGGATATTAGAGTAACGTCTCCATGCCCAGCCCCATTCTGTAGTATGTATACTACGAACACTGTTATTTACATTAATGATGGAATGTTTATTTTATCTAATCCCTATTAATATGACCCTCTATTCTCTAATAACCTCGTACCATTTATTGACGGTGTTCTAAAGCTCATAAACTGTTTCAATCACCCATATCTTACGAAGTTCAATTTCGGATCAACACTAAAAGTGTTTACTTTAGAATGTTAACACTGTTAACATTTCAACCACATTTTTATTCTTCAAAAATTCAAGCATGTTATGACCTGTTGGCAGTTTTTAGCTACTATAAGCATAAAATTTACCTTATTAGCTAGCCGTTCATCTTACTTATAGCTAACCGCTAAGTTTATTTACCTAACCGCTCAGTTTACTTACCTAACCGCTAAGTTTACTTACCTAACCGCTCAGTTTACTTACCTAACCGCTCAGTTTACTTACCTAACCGCTCAGTTTACTTACCTAACCGCTCAGTTTACTTACCTAACCGCTCAGTTTACAGTTTAGCAATACTAGGTAGTGTGCCATCGACAGTGAGCCACGCGTGCCGACTGTAGGATGGTTTTTAGCAATACACTCTTTTGAATGATACAAATCCGCAGGTAACGACGAGGCATCTGCTACTGAAGACAAGACATCCGCTACTGAAGAAGGAGATGAGCTAGAGCTAGTTTGTGATGTAACTCCTGAGGGGTTCGAAGACATCGGTGTGTTGTTTTGTTAAAGATTTAAAGATGCGATTACTGTCAATGCTCCGATATCCAGCTTGTAACAGTTTTTATCATTGGTAAAACTTCAAATAAACTTGTCAAAAACCTAATATCGTGTAATTTCGAGTTAACCAGCTAACCTTCAATTAACTCAGATCCAACAACACAGAACAAGGTAGACGAGTGGATCCAGAAACTGTCGGGTAGTAGACTTGGGGGACTGATCAGGAGGGTCATTGCAAGAGCTATTAAGAGAGGTAAGTTGGAGAGGGGAGTTGAGAGATGAGGAGAGGGGGAGGAGAGGGGGAGAGGAGGTGAGGGGAGGTGAGAGGAGAGGGGGAGGATAGGGGTAGGGGAGGAGAGGTGAGAGAGGAGGTGAGAGAGGAGGAGAGGGGGGAGGAGAGGGGTAGGGGAGGGGAGGTGAGAGAGGAGGAGAGGGGGAGGAGAGGGGGAGGGGAGGAGAGGGGAGGTGGGTGGGGAGGGGGAGGAGAGGGGAGGTGAGAGGAGAGGGGAGGGGGGAGAATTGGAGGTAAGGGGAGGGGAGGTAAGTTGAAAGGGCGAGGAGGAAGGGAGGGGTAGGGGAGGTGAGTGGATGGGAGGGGTGTGGGTGAGGAGGGGAGGAGTTATTTTAGTCTTATTGTCTTAGGACGGTTTTGATAAAGCTTGATAGGACATGGTACTAATATGGCATGTTCTCCACAATTTTATCAAATAAAGAGAATCATTTCAAATTGTTTGCTAAAATATTCCTTAAAAAAGTCAAAATAAAACCCCCACAGAGGATTCAGTGATCCGGCGGATGTTAGGTCGTCTAGCACAAGACCCCAACGATGAGAACTTTGAGGAGGGGGAGCTGGGTATAACGCAACCTGTGTACAGTCCGGTTCTCAGTCTCATGACTAAGATATACGGGGAAACAAAGACTGTTGTGGTGAGTGTTACGTTTCCCAGGGGGCTAGGACAAGTGGTGGGGGATGTAATCAGTGAAGATTACTTAACATTGTGTTAACATGTGAGCATCATGTTAACATTGTGTTATCATGTTAACATTGTGTTGAAATTATGTTAAAATTGTGGTAACATGTTAGCACCATGTTAACATTGTGTTAGCATGTTATCATCGTGTTAACATTGTGTTAACATGTTAGCATTGTGTTAACATTGTGTTAACATTGTGTTAACATTGTGTTAACATTGTGTTAACATTGTGTTAACATTGTGTTAACATTGTGTTAACATTGTGATAACATGTTGACATCATGTTAACAGTGTGTGAACATTTCAGCATCATGTTAACATTGAGTTAGCATGTTAACATTGTGTTAACATTGTGTTAACATTGTGGTGACATTGTGTTAACATTGTGGTAACATGTTAACATTGTGGTAACATGTTAACATTGTGTTAGCATGTCAACATTGCGTTAACATTGTGGTAATATGTTAACATTGCGTTAACATTGTGGTAACATGTTAACATCATGTTAACAGTGTGTAAACATGTCAGCATCGTGTTAACAGTGTGTAAACATGTCAGCATCATGTTAACAGTGTGTAAACATGTCAGCATCATGTTAACATTGTGTTAACATGTGAGCATCATGTTAACATTGTGTTAAAATGTTAGCATCATGTTAACATGCTAACTCAACCTATTCTTATTTTAACTCAGCAAGACAACAATTATTGAGGTTATGGCTTCGTTAACTAGTTACATAGCCTCAATAAATGTAATTGATTATTCGTTATTTTGGAATGAGTTTTAAATTTGCATTATTTGGCAGGGTTATCTGAGGGCGTTTGGATTTTTCGGTAAAGTCCTTGGTATGTCACCAAACAAACTAGAAAACTATAAAGGATCGGTAAGTTAAATGACGTACTAATTCATCATGTTACCAAATTATTACATAATATATCGTTGTTAATATATTTGACCAAAACCCATAATCATGGGTAGAGTGTACCTCTGCCAGTGTCTCTCTTTTCCAAACAAAAGGAAATGATATTAATTTGAGGAACAGTCCGCTAATGCAAATTGATACCGAGAATGAAATCGGTCGCTCGCTTTTTCAAATCAATAAGCTTTATTACAATTCGTGAGCCGTGATCGAATGGAAAAAGCGAGCAACCGATTTCATTCTCGGTATCAATTTGCATTAGCGGACTGTTCCTCAAATTAATATCATTTCCTTTTGTTTGGAAAAGAGAGACACTGGCAGCGGTACACTCTACCCATGATTATGGGTTTTGGTCAAATATCATCTCTTTTTGATTATCATGTCAGGATAATTTACACAGCTAGTCGAAACTTCATTCTTTCATTAACAAGGAGGTAATTTCGACGATTTCGAAATTCTGCCTTTGAAAACGTTTCCTTGTGTTTAGTTAGGTATATCTGTCGATAACCGACTGAATATGGCACTTTTTACTCATTCAAGTTGGCATTAAATTCATATATAATGCCATTTAAATATCGTGGAAAGCAGAATATATTCGAAATCACGAATGAGCAAAATTCTCACCTTTCGCACGTGCAAACTTTGAGCGGACGTTGCGTGCGCATACAATATTGAATCACCGTAAATTTTTGCATAGTGGTATTTAATATATAGTTTGATAAGCATGCAAAGTTTCAGAAGATTTCAAAAAGAACTTGGATCACAACGGGACTCCAAAGTTGATAAAAATCGTGAAAATCAAAATTTGTAGTGATTTTAGCTATTTTAAATCAATTTGGGCGTGTCCCCACGTGTGCAACTTTTCGATTTTTAACTTTAAAACTAGCCTATAACACAATTTACACCTTTAAGAAGCAAAATTGAGCTCCACAACCCAAGGGATAGCCCAACACCAGAGAATACTAATTCACAACTTTTGTGTTTTTATAAAATTATTCTTCAAAAAAGCACTAACTTCAATAGCAAATATCTTTATGAAGGAGTAAGGTAGGAAACTTTTCCGGTAGATTTTTTGAATGCTTGAACAATTATCTAAGGTAAAAATGTCCTCAGATTTTGAATAAAATTACTCTTTAATGGTGTAAAATCGATTTGAAAAGTTGTTGTTTTGTCAAAAATCAAGTTTTAAAAACACTTAAATTGATGACGTCATCAAGTGATGATGATGATGATAAATTATTTTTCAATATAAAGTAAAGTAAAGTATAAACGATTATCTTTAAAACCTGTGGTTCGAAATGACTGTATCTTTTATACTTTTGAATCTACGGACACCTAAATGTAGGCTACAATTGACTGCAAAAAGCGTCTATACATATTATTATATATCTTCACGACAATCTGTTGTAAAACAGGGGTTCCAGAAAACCCACTTCCCGATACTCCTGAAACATGAAATTTGTTTACTGTCGACTTAGGCAAGGTCTAGACGCCCTGCAAAGTTTCAGATCTCTAACTCAATTTTAACATGGTTTTTAAGGCACCTGAATATGGCGATTTTGGGTTTTTTACCTAATTTCGTATAACATGCTGGCGCGTATTTTGCGCAAATTTCTTAAAAACCTCCATATAACTATTTCTTATTCCTGTCATCTTTAACATTGAATTAGAATGTTTTGAACTTAAATGTACCTGCTGAACTACTTTCGAAAAAGTCTTGATGCCTGGAAAACAATAAAGGGGATATAATAGTATAGGGGGTAAATAGTATTGTGAATATAAGGGCGACGGTAATGCTTGCCAGCATTGTGATTATAAAGTTGGAAAGTAATTTTAGAGCCTACGAAATATTTTCCACCTATATTTTGTCGCGCTGAACATGGTGCACCTTTTGAATGTCCTCGATTTGCTTGAATCTCAAAAATGGCGAGCTGGAGGCCAGTCATACGTATCTGCAGAGCTTCTTCAGCGAGTGAGTTATGTCCAATAACCAATTAAAGGTTAAAACTGGATCTGCAGGAGTCATTTTAGGGCCTACGAAATATTTTCCACCGGTATTTTGTCGCGCTGAACATCGTGCACCTTTTGAACGTCCTCGATTTACCTGAGTTTTACAGGTTCTAATCCGACCTACTTGAGTTATGTATAATTGAAGCTTTATTAGTTACTGTTCATTGAAGTATATAATGGTATAGTACATTAGCTCTGAACTTACTGACTCATCTTTATAAGTTTATAAATAAATTAAAATGTAACTTAACACTGAACAGTAAACACTTTCCTCCCCCAGATACCTCCATGTGCTATAACAGAAGCAGTGAAAGCGTTCCAATTATTCAACAACCTGGAACCTTCTGGAACCCTGACTAAAGAAACCAGGGATCTGATGAAGAAGGAGAGGTGTGGTAATCCTGATGTGGGATGTGGTCAGTTTTTATCTCCAATTTATTATTATATATAATTTTTCGTTTTGTGGGTGTGACTGTGATGAATCTTATCAAATCGAGGTAATGGATATTCTACAGGTAACCAACTTTAATTTTTCCTCAGAAACTCCTGACTGTATCGCTGATAAAGAGGCAGAGGAAGCTTCGGAATATCTTAACAGAAGAAGAAGATCACTAAACAGGCAGAAGAGATGGGAGGTCGTGAGCGGTAGAACATGGAAAAGCGGGGATTTCAAGTGAGTCCGGAAGATTAAAGTTTTTTTGTATTGATTGACGTTGTCAACCCTTCCGAGCGTTGCTCTGCTAAGGATCTTCGATGCGAAGCAAGAATGCTAGTCGAAGCGGCGAAGTCCTCCAATTTTTGTAAAGTTCACTATATGTGTGATGATAGTTGCTTTACCTCTTTACGTTTGAGGTGTTCACATCTGCATATCATTGTTGATTCTTTGACTGTAGTGATTGCACAGAAATGTGACATCTTGGTTATGCTGATTATTTACTATTGCAGGTACTTTTACCAAGGATACACTGATGATATGACTCAAGAAGTCCAAAGAGCAGAAATAGAGAGGTCTCTCAAGGAATGGGCAGATGTTGCAAACGTTAACTTTTACGAGGTACATTATAAAACAATATTTCTCCCATTCTTTTAAAGTTTTAAACCTTCTTCCCAAAAATACAACATAAGTTTGTATGTTATATATTTTTGTATTATTTGATAAAAGTTTCAAATCAAACCAAGTATTATAATAAGAAACTAAGTATTAACTCTCAGACAGACACTGAAGAAGAATCAGATATCAGGATTGACTTTGGAGGTGGGGACCATGGTGACAAGTATCCCTTCTCGGGGCCTGGTGGTGTCTTAGCTCATGGGTTCTACCCCAGGAAAGGAGATGTGAGTTTTATGTTTATTTAATTGTGATTGCTTGTGCCAACGGGGGGATGCTTAAATTTGCTGGGTTGATTATTAAGATATAACTGTGAGCAAAGGAAAACGAAGATATGAATGCAAGATAAAATGTAAATAAAAATGGGCATCACGTTCAGAATTTAGCACATGTGTTCTTGCCTGCAGACTCCGTCCTCAGGTTTCAGTACATTCCAGGTTTCAACAAGTACATTTCAGGTTTCATTACTTTCCAGTGTCCTTATATTCTAAAAGTGGCGAATTTATTCATTATAGTGCAGCAAATGCCACAATTACGCCATAAGGTTGTTTGTCTGTAAGTGTAATGATCGATTTAAACAGTAACGCCAATAGTAGGAATATTTACTCGTGTGTGGCGTAACCTCGGCGACAGATTTTTAATTGTATAAACAACTGATCTTAATTAATTGAGGTTGTACCTATATTTTCCCTGGACGTTGGGATAATAATTTTCATGTGATGAACAAAGTAAAACGAAGGACGTAAATGCAAAGTAAGATTCTAATGAAACATAAGAACCAAGTCAAGAGTGTGAGTCTAACACATGTGTTCGTGCCTGCAGACTCCGTCATCGCACCTGATGGTACCGGGAAGACAATCCCCATCGTTACCACCGCAATTTCCACAGGTCTTCTGGCAGTAGTCCTCCACAATCCAATCCGTATCACACCAGCTCTCGTAGCAAGGTGAGTAGGAGTCCACACAGTCAGGATCTGGTGCAGGACCACTATCATCTTCATCATCAGCGTGGTAGTTAGTTGCTTCATCATTACCTCCGTTATCAGAGGCACCAGTAGAGGCAAGTACAGGGTAGCTGCTGTAATCCCACAGGTTACAGTTGTGGTGGTTCCTGGCGAACTTAACGTATCCGCTGTCTCCCCATGTATTTCCCCAGGAGTTCTTTACCAGTACGTAATCCTCGGTGTACCCCACAGCGGTGACGGCATGGTTGGGCCTGCCTGTGCACGTTGTGTCTTTTAGGATACCTTTGGAGTATTGCTGAAACTTGTCGGTCACTTCAAAGGCCACAGAGAGAGATCCTGAAGCTAGAGCTTCAATGTTGGCTTTTTCAGTGCTCCCTACCTTCCTTACTCCTCTGATTTTAGCAGCTATCATAGCGTCTGGTTTTCTGGAACCTTGGCAGGAACCATCTCTCTGTGTGTAAGCGTAATCAGCACTGCTAGCTAGTCTTCCTCCGTTATTTGCTGAGTACTTATAGCAGTCATCAGGCCATCCACCGTTGCAGCCGTCTCTAGATCCCTCGTACACACAGTCCAAGTACTCTTGCTCAGCAAACTTTCTCAGCACACCTGACATCTCTGCGTATCTCGTCTCCAGTCCACCAACAGCTCCCCAAGTCCAGCAAGATCCGCAGCGTCCCTGGTTTTCAACTGCTGTGACCTTTCCTTCATTTGTCCAGAGTTTGCTTGCAGGTGCAGCATCTTCTCCACTGCTCCTCAAGGCAGGTTTAGCGTTTTTGTTGTGTCCTGTTACATTGAGACCTCTGTATGAGATCTGCTCCGATTCAGTCATTGTAGAGAAGAAGTTCAAAGCAAATTCGGCAGTTTCTTCGTCCACAGAGTTTTCATCTGCTACCATCTCAGCGTTCTTCCGGAACAGTCGGAACCTCAGTCTATCCTCAACTCGGTCGAATGCGAGGTGCTGCTCTGCCTTGAAATTGTCATAGAGCTTCAGGGTTTCTTTAGGGGATCGCAGGACAGCTTTCAGGTAGGATTCTTTTGCCAAAGAGGCACCAAACAGGGCAAGAATTAGAACGAGCATCATTTCCACTAGGTATAGTTGTCTAGAAGGCTGGATTCAGATTGTGATGTTGAGTTGAAGAAGGGGCTGATTTATAAAGCGTGTTGGGCTATCCAGGTGGCAGGTTGTTACAACTTGCACCTCAACACTTTTCCTTTGTTCCAGCTCAACATAATAGCCATATTAAGCACTTAGCACACCATCATAACAAATCTTCTCCACTTGTTTTTGTTACCTCTGCCATGTCAGAAAACTATTTTGTTGTTGACTGAGAAGTTTGTTCTCTGATAGTTTCACACGTGAGTAATGAGTATATAACAGCTTAATAATTTTTGGAATTCTGTAAACTTTTTCTGTCTAAGCTGTTCTCGACTCAGTATTTTCTTTTGTTTAAACTTCAAAGTGCTGGTTACTCTACCACAGCCAACAATGTCACTCCACATGTTTGATTCACTCTGAAAACTTGCTAACTACATTCACGCGTCTGAATTTAACAAAGTTACAATGAAAAACTTAGTAAACTTCTGACCTTAACTCCACAACAGTCAGACATGTTTCAAGGATTACAGTTCTCACTTTTTTACTTATCATTAAGGATTCCTTACTTCAACAGTGCCAATACCGAAGGCATCAGGTTTGAAAAACCTGAGGTTTATACGTACCTAAACTAAAACTAAAAATTAAAAACTAAAACTAAAAACTAAAACTAAAAATCAGAAAATGACGCCAAATCCTCTCTTTTTCAGATGCATTTTGATGACGACGAGTTTTTCACTGCTAACCAGTTTTCTGGAACCAATCTCTACTACGTAGCTACCCACGAATTCGGCCACGTGCTCGGTATCAGACACACGAACGTTAAGGGAGCTGTTATGTACCCTTACTATCCAGGTGAATGTACTACTAAATCTAACCCCTAGATCACAATGCTGGCAAGAACGATCGTCAGCCTTTATACCCCGTAGAAATTGATCTACAATAAAAATGCGAGTAAATGTCCCCTCGTTGTAGTATTTAGTTTAAATACGTTGTAGCTGTATTACCCTTGTTACCCTGGTGAGTCTACTCACTTGTAGTATTTACCACTTCATGTCCAAACGATATTTAAAAAACAATGGAGCTTTTTGTAGGCCCAAATATTTTCTGGGATCCGGTACATTTTGATGCCAAATTGGACGATTTTTCGTATAAAATACCGAAAAAGCGCTCCTTCTTAATTAATTAATTGTCATATCCCAGGATTTAAAGAGGAGATAAATCTTACTGAAGACGATATCAGCGCTGCAGTAACCCTCTTTGGTAAGAACTGTGAATATTTCAATCTTGGAGAGTTTAACAAAATATGTTTGGATGCAGCGAAACTATTAGACTACAATAAATTGGGACTTGCCACCCCATAGCAACATTAAAATATATCGACTCTGTTAGTAGAGGCTCTTACGGGCATTGTCTGCACGATACGCTAGGGACCCCAGATACACCTTACTAGCCGTATTTTTGACCGTATAATCGATTAAAAGTGGTTTCAAGATAATTGGACTGAGTTAGCGCGGTTAAAATCGCAAAAAACCGATTTTTGGGCCAAAAATAGGCCAAAAAACCATGTTTTTTGATAATTTGAGCAAGTTCATTTTGTTGGCATGTCGGCAAAACTTGCATAAAGATAGCTAAAAGACAGCTGCACAAGATGGTATAAAAATAAAACAAATCCCTCTATTTTAGCGCAGTTAAAAATCCAAAAAAGTGGTAAAAACTTTGACTTTTTTGCTTGAAGTTTGAATAATTTGTTGCAGTTATATTAAATCAACCCAAAAATAGTCACATCGTGTTTGCCTAAATTTTTCCTTTCCGAGAAGTACCCACTTCATATACTTTATCGAAGTTTGAATATTTTCACTCCGCAAGCGTTTTTGCCAAATTTTCGACGCGCACTACGCGCAAAAGCATTTAGTTGTTATCAATTGGCATCCGCGCGTTCATCATAAATTTCAAACAGCTATAACTCAGCGAGATTATGTCCGTTCTAGCTCATATTTTCACACCAAATAGAAAATAATGTGATCTTATTGCTGAAAAAATATAAATATAATTACTCTATTTGCCTTAGAGTAATAGACTGTCAAAGTTTAAAACGCGCATTGGTATAGCACGTGACTAATAAGGCCAAATTTATACTTCTTAACATATTATCGATCCTTAGACATCATACCATTGTGTCTAATTAGCGGTTAGGTCTCTAAACTCGTAGCAGAATACACGTCTTTTTGCCCGTAAGAGCCTCTACTATGTTACATCACCTCCTGTTTACATAAAACTCCGTAACAAATTGAACTAGGATCTTACTGACTAAGTGACAATCTTCCAATTTAAAATTATTGTTCGAGATAAGGGATCACATTACTATTTCAGGTGCCCGTGAAACCGAAACTGTTGGTAAGTCGAGAGAAAAAATTGAAGTATGTTTTCATTGCTGTACTATCCTTAATTACTTCTTAATGACTGTAAATAATCCTTAAAGCATTAAAAATAAAAGTTTAAACACTTAAAAAATTGACAATCGAAAAATTCAAGTTCAAACCTAGTTGACCGATCGTCAAACCGAAACTGTTGGTAAGTCGAAAAAATGAACTCTTCTTATTTCTTAATGCCAAAATTTAACCCAACAATCGTTATAAAATGAAAATTCAAAACACTCTAAGCAGTTGAAAATTAAATTATAACCTGTAGTTGACATTCTAAGCAGTTGAAATTAAATTATAACCGGTAGTTGACACTCTAAGCAGTTGAAAATTAAATTATAACCGGTAGTTGACATTCTAAGCAGTTGAAAATTAAATTATAACCGGTAGTTGACGGTGGATGGAGCGAATACACTCTAAGCAGTTGAAAATTAAATTATAACCGGTAGTTTTATTTAGTAGTTGACGGTGGATGGAGCGAGTACACTCTAAGCAATTGAAAATTAGATTATAACCGGTAGTTTTATCCAGTAGTTGACGGTGGATGGAGCGAATACACTCTAAGCAGTTGAAAATTAGATTATAACCGGTAGTTTTATTTAGTAGTTGACGGTGGATGGAGCGAATACACTCTAAGCAATTGAAAATTAGATTATAACCGGTAGTTTTATCCAGTAGTTGACGGTGGATGGAGCGAATACACTCTAAGCAGTTGAAAATTAGATTATAACCGGTAGTTTTATTTAGTAGTTGACGGTGGATGGAGCGAGTACGGAGATTGGTCAGATTGTAACACAGTCTGCGGAGGAGGTGTACAGACCCGGACGAGAACGTGCACCAACCCAGTACCTGGGGATGGTGGGGCAGAGTGTACGGGGGATGGTACCGAGATGAGGACTTGCAATATGGTGGACTGTGTTGGTAAGTTTTATTTAGTTATCTAGATGGTACCGAGATGAGGACTTGCAATATGGTGGACTGTGTTGGTAAGTTTTATTTAGTTATCTAGATGGTACCGAGATGAGGACTTGCAACATGGTGGACTGTGTTGGTAAGTTTTATTTAGTTATAAATATCTCCGGGATTTCGACGCGGGATCATATTATCACTCAGCCCGGCCCGCTGTTAGATAAACATCTCAAGGTGATATCATCCCGCCCCGGAAATTTGTATAAACCCGGCCCGCTTTTTAGTCGTAACTGATGTTTATCATTCAATTCTCCGACTTACAATAATCAATGATACTGCTGATTAGAACTCGATAATAGTAGAACAGTTAGACGCGCGATCACGTGGGCGCGTCACGTGCGTACCACGTGCCACCAATAGCATACGCCGAGTCTATACCACGTGACACGAAAGCGCACCACGTGATATGAAACATCGTAACCGTCCACTTCTTATACACGCAAATTCCTGGGAACGTTGCCAAAGCAGCTAATTCTTGGAATTTCTCCAACGCGTGGCGTGAGAAGTTGGCGACTAGCCAGCTACCCTTGTCCGTGCCCTAAAAATAGTATTGTTTTGCTTGCTCTCCTTCCATGCAGCTCTTGTTCCTGCTAACGTTCAAGCTATTGCTCCACTATGACAGATCGGTTTGACATTCAGATTGATGAACTGCTTTCCAATCTCTTCTAAAGTATAAATCCCTTGTCGAAATCGCCGGAGATAATTATAATCCATAAACACTTCACGCTCAGGGCTAAATAAATGTAATCCCTCAGCTGGCGCTTCGGGATTACATATTAACACAAAACTCGTGCGCTGCGCGCACTCGTATGTGTTTATCAGATCATCCCGCTAGCGCGGGATGATCTGTTATATAAACCCTTTGCGTGGCGGGTTTATGTTATTATCTAGATGGTACCGAGATGAGGACTTGCAATATGGTGGACTGTATTGGTAAGTTTTATTTAGTTATCTAATGTTATTCAGTAGAAAACGATTGTTATAACTTCTGAATAATAATGAATACAGAGAGAGAAAATAAAGTTTTAATTTCTTCTCTGAAACCCAAACACATGCATTTACAAAATAATATTCCCGCTAACAATTACAGTTCCAATAGACGGAAGGTGGAGCGATTTCGGGGCGTGGTCGGAGTGTTCAGTAGAGTGTGGAGGGGGGTCTCAGACCAGGACTAAGACCTGTTCTAATCCTCCTCCTAAGAACGGTGGTGAGGAGTGTGTGGGAGGGGACTCTGAGACTCGGAATTGTAATACTGAAGCATGTCCTGGTGAGTTTTGATATCTGTTACCTTGACACCCTGCATTAACGGGTGATCACTGATACTCGTAAAATATTTGTTTCAAATATCAAGACTGTCGACGAGTCCAACTCGGCGCGCGTCTTGGTACGTTATAAGGTTATAAACCTACAACACCCTGCACAGTGCACACGTTGCATTTCCATTTTCGTGTTATGTCTGTCATTATAAATTGAGCTATCGGTAAAAACAATTAATGAGCGCTGAGATTCTTTATATCCGCAGAAGCTGTGGAGCCTGTCGAACCTGGTGTACCTGGTCTACTTCGTAAGTGAGATTTATCCAACAACAAAAACTAGTAATTGCTATACAGTAATAGCTATACAGGAAGTCTTGAATTCATACTTGTTAAGTGCATAGTTTATTTTATTTTCTTGTTCCTTGTATCGAAAAACCTTACCTTTTCACTGTCGTAGCACATTGGGAGGTGACACAAAGTGGTACTCTTAAAACAATGTATGCTTCCCTCGCTGTGGACGGAGATCTGAGGACAAAGTGAGCTTTTCATTTACTCATGATCATATTCATAAGGTTTAGGAGAAGTGAGCCCATGTTTTTTTTGACACGTGTTTGTTTTGACACGTGTTTGTTTTGACACGTGTTTGTTTTGACACGTGGCTGTGATTTTGGGTTCTGCTAGAAGCTGATTTGGTAATCACTGTTGCTAGACAGAAGAAGATAGTGCATCTCCCCACCGGCCCACTGATATAATTAAATATATTTGTTTACTATCACGACTTACTCGACTTACTCGACTTACTCGACTTACTCGACTTACTCGACTAAGGGCGGCTTCAACGTCCGCACAGAAATAGTTTTTTTCCAAATCTGTCTATCCAGCATGAGTTTGTTTATCTCCTTGCTGTCGTCACTAGTTACTATCACTCGGATTTTATTTCTATATTTATTTATGTTGCAGATGGTTGCAGATGGTTAACATGAGCTTTTATTTGTCAGGTCGCAAACTAAATGCTCAGGAAAGGAACATGCTTGGTTCAAATACACGGTATTTTAATGATCTAATTTTCTTGGCCGCTGTTTCTTCTCACTTTGATCTTGCACTATACTTGGACATGTTTTAAATTTCCATTTCTTCGCATATTTCACGTTTAAAATAGGCAAATTAAACGCATAAAAATGTTTATATGAATTATATTATATGAATAAAATTGTTTAACTTTATATGAATTACAATTCTCGGCAGCTAGCAATAGCAAGTGAAGTAGAGACGGTGGTGATTGTAAACGGTAACTATGACAACAAGCGGTATAAGCTGGACAATGCTGTGGTATGTAATATTATATTTATAAGTTTATAGTCTGTTAATAGATTATCCAATATCCATAGTTTATCAAGTTTATTTTTAGTTCATTTTTAGTTTATTTTTAGTCTATTTTAACTACTACTACTACTACTATGTCGGAGCTAAGTCCGATCTACGCCAGAAAACCCCCTCCATATATCCCTGTCCCGCATCAGGGTTCGCAGTTCCTCTTTAGAGTTTGTCCCAACTTCCTTCAGTAACATAGACAAGTAGCTTTGTCTTGGTCGGCCTTGCTGTGCTCTACCGTGCGTAGGTTCCCATAAGACTAAATCACTGGCAAGTAGCTCAGGATGTCGGATGCAGTGTCCCGCCATTTTTAATCTCCTGCTTCGTAACTTGTTTGACAGCCTTGGGAGGCTACCATACAAAGTTATATTGCTGACCTTGTCCTTCCATGAGATACCCAGCACCATACGCAACATCTTTGTGTATGTCCCGTCCAAACTTTTCTCTTGAGCCTTTGTCAGTGTCCAGGTTTCTGATCCGTAGAGCAGTACTGATTCACAAGCCGCTATGAACAATCTAATCTTTAGGCTCTTTGAGAGTTTGGATTTCCAGATATCCTTCAGTCTATGTAGGGCACCCCACGCTTTTCCCTTTCTAACCCTTATCTCCCTATCTGTGCTCTCAATCCAGGAGCCTAAGTAGATGAAATCATCTACATTTTCTATGGCTTCCCCGGATCGACTTTGTAGGTCGCTAGATCGATCCTCCATATTCAGTGTCATGACCTTGGTCTTGCCTTCGTTTATGTGTAGTCCCACGCTTGCTGCCGCCGATTCTACTCTGAGCAGGAACTCGTTAGCCTTGTCCATGTCCTCAGATATAAGTGCTATATCATCTGCAAAGTCCACATCGGTGATTATCTTGGGCCCCACTCTTCTGCTTTTTCTACGTTCGAGGGTGAGTCCAAGTCGCTCCGCATCATCGCCTATGGCTTGCCTCATACAGTAGTCGATGACTATTGCAAAGAGGTAAGGTGCTAAGGTATCACCCTGTAACACACCTGCAAGTATCTCGAACAATTCAGTTTCTCCGTCTGGAGTTAGGACTTTGGCCATTGTCTTCTCGTACATGAGCCGTATAAGCTGCACGATTTTGACTGGAATGCCGTAAGCTTCTAGAATCTTTAGCATTTTCCCACGATGTACACTGTCGAAAGCCTTCTTAAAGTCTATAAATGTCAGAACAGCTGGCAATTTCCGACTCTTGACACCCTCTATAAGACGTCTCAGTACCAATATCTGTTGAGTTGTTGACCTTCCTGGTCTGAATCCATTCTGGTTTCTACGCAGAATTGTCTCGATTTCTGGCTTCAACCGATTTAGAACCATCTTGTTTAGAGACTTGGCAACTAGGGATGACAAGCTTATTCCCCGATAGTTCATTGGTTCGCTAAGGTCGCCCTTCTTTGGAATTGGTATGATGTTGGCAGTTGACCATTGGTCTGGTTTCTCACCTTTCAATAGAGCATTGTTACAGAAGTCTAAGACAATTTGATCAAGGTCGCATCGTTTTAAGACTTCTGGGGCTATGTTGTCGTCCCCCCATGCTTTCCCTTCCTTTATGCTGGACTTTGCTTTCCTGTACTCATCCAACGTAAACGGTTCTGTTCCGATATTCAGAGGTGGGTGGACTGGATCAATATCCTCTTCCGCGTTCTCTACCGTCGGTGGTGAGCCGAGAAGAGTAGCAAAATAGTCCTTCCATTTCTGAACCCTTTCCGTTGGTGAGTTTCCCTTGATTTTGCCAGTATATGATGGAGCTTTACCTGTGATCTTGTTGATCATGGTCCAGCTTTTAGCATGTCTGCCCCAGGAACCCTGACCGGATGGGGCTTAACTTTGAAAGTAAAAGAGTTGGAGACTTCCGGTTTTTTGTAACATGTTCCTCTTTTAAAAGTAACGTTACCTCTCCAGGAGGAAAATTCAAGACAACGTAATTAATGAGTTATCTCAAAATCTCCAGAAAAGTCCCCTTTCGGGCCGATCAAAAGTTTGCAACTTTAACTTTGCGGATTCCTGTACTCTGGTTGGCTGAATTGTGTCACGTGGTAGCTGCTTGAACATTGGAATACGCCACGCGTGCAAATCATGCTTGTTGTTGCGCGCGAGGTCGAGCCGTCTGTTTAAATTAAACCAACTCTAGTACCACCACCAGCCGGTAACTTTTCCTGGGGTACGAAGTAACCAATTAGGGCTACTAAATGCCGAACACAAGGATATTTCGTATTCGGATCATATGCCTGCAGGCTGTCTGTCGCTTAAGACCATGGTCGCTCTTAACTGAGCGATAAGTGACGTTAAGTGAGACCGTGAGCACCACTTCTTGCCAATTTGCTTTTGAATTACGGCCCAATCATGAAGTGAAACAGTACAAGTTGTGTTTTAACGGCAAAATACAGCGAATTCTAGCCCTTGAAAGTTGTAGGTTTGGAAGATCAATACGGCTGCTTTAATTCTTAAAAGTCTTAAGTTAGAACGGCCAAAACACCCTACTCGGCGTCAGCCAGCTGCACCCAGGAACCCTGACCGGATGGGGCTTAACTTTGAAAGTAAAAGAGTTGGAGACTTCCGGTTTTTTGTAACATGTTCCTCTTTTAAAAGTAACGTTACCTCTCCAGGAGGAAAATTCAAGACAACGTAATTGTTGAGTTATCTCAAAATCTCCAGAAAAGTCCCCTTTCGGGCCGATCAAAAGTTTGCAACTTTAACTTTGCGGATTCCTGTACTCTGGTTGGCTGAATTGTGTCACGTGGTAGCTGCTTGAACATTGGAATACGCCACGCGTGCAAATCATGCTTGTTGTTGCGCGCGAGGTCAAGCCGTCTGTTTAAATTAAACCAACTCTAGTACCACCACCAGCCGGTAACTTTTCCTGGGTACGAAGTAACCAATTAGGGCTACTAAATGCCGAACACAAGGATATTTCGTATTCGGATCATATGCCTGCAGGCTGTCTGTCGCTTAAGACCATGGTCGCTCTTAACTGAGCGATAAGTGACGTTAAGTGAGACCGTGAGCACCACTTCTTGCCAATTTGCTTTTGAATTACGGCCCAATCATGAAGTTAAACAGTACAAGTTGTGTTTTAACGGCAAAATACAGCGAATTCTAGCCCTTGAAAGTTGTAGGTTTGGAAGATCAATACGGCTGCTTTAATTCTTAAAAGTCTTAAGTTAGAACGGCCAAAACACCCTACTCGGCGTCAGCCAGCTGCACCCAGGAACCCTGACCGGATGGGGCTTAACTTTGAAAGTAAAAGAGTTGGAGACTTCCGGTTTTTTGTAACATGTTCCTCTTTTAAAAGTAACGTTACCTCTCCAGGAGGAAAATTCAAGACAACGTAATTGTTGAGTTATCTCAAAATCTCCAGAAAAGTCCCCTTTCGGGCCGATCAAAAGTTTGCAACTTTAACTTTGCGGATTCCTGTACTCTGGTTGGCTGAATTGTGTCACGTGGTAGCTGCTTGAACATTGGAATACGCCACGCGTGCAAATCATGCTTGTTGTTGCGCGCGAGGTCGAGCCGTCTGTTTAAATTAAACCAACTCTAGTACCACCACCAGCCGGTAACTTTTCCTGGGTACGAAGTAACCAATTAGGGCTACTAAATGCCGAACACAAGGATATTTCGTATTCGGATCATATGCCTGCAGGCTGTCTGTCGCTTAAGACCATGGTCGCTCTTAACTGAGCGATAAGTGACGTTAAGTGAGACCGTGAGCACCACTTCTTGCCAATTTGCTTTTGAATTACGGCCCAATCATGAAGTTAAACAGTACAAGTTGTGTTTTAACGGCAAAATACAGCGAATTCTAGCCCTTGAAAGTTGTAGGTTTGGAAGATCAATACGGCTGCTTTAATTCTTAAAAGTCTTAAGTTAGAACGGCCAAAACACCCTACTCGGCGTCAGCCAGCTGCACCCAGGAACCCTGACCGGATGGGGCTTAACTTTGAAAGTAAAAGAGTTGGAGACTTCCGGTTTTTTGTAACATGTTCCTCTTTTAAAAGTAACGTTACCTCTCCAGGAGGAAAATTCAAGACAACGTAATTGTTGAGTTATCTCAAAATCTCCAGAAAAGTCCCCTTTCGGGCCGATCAAAAGTTTGCAACTTTAACTTTGCGGATTCCTGTACTCTGGTTGGCTGAATTGTGTCACGTGGTAGCTGCTTGAACATTGGAATACGCCACGCGTGCAAATCATGCTTGTTGTTGCGCGCGAGGTCGAGCCGTCTGTTTAAATTAAACCAACTCTAGTACCACCACCAGCCGGTAACTTTTCCTGGGTACGAAGTAACCAATTAGGGCTACTAAATGCCGAACACAAGGATATTTCGTATTCGGATCATATGCCTGCAGGCTGTCTGTCGCTTAAGACCATGGTCGCTCTTAACTGAGCGATAAGTGACGTTAAGTGAGACCGTGAGCACCACTTCTTGCCAATTTGCTTTTGAATTACGGCCCAATCATGAAGTGAAACAGTACAAGTTGTGTTTTAACGGCAAAATACAGCGAATTCTAGCCCTTGAAAGTTGTAGGTTTGGAAGATCAATACGGCTGCTTTAATTCTTAAAAGTCTTAAGTTAGAACGGCCAAAACACCCTACTCGGCGTCAGCCAGCTGCACCCAGGAACCCTGACCGGATGGGGCTTAACTTTGAAAGTAAAAGAGTTGGAGACTTCCGGTTTTTTGTAACATGTTCCTCTTTTAAAAGTAACGTTACCTCTCCAGGAGGAAAATTCAAGACAACGTAATTGTTGAGTTATCTCAAAATCTCCAGAAAAGTCCCCTTTCGGGCCGATCAAAAGTTTGCAACTTTAACTTTGCGGATTCCTGTACTCTGGTTGGCTGAATTGTGTCACGTGGTAGCTGCTTGAACATTGGAATACGCCACGCGTGCAAATCATGCTTGTTGTTGCGCGCGAGGTCGAGCCGTCTGTTTAAATTAAACCAACTCTAGTACCACCACCAGCCGGTAACTTTTCCTGGGTAGACGAAGTAACCAATTAGGGCTACTAAATGCCGAACACAAGGATATTTCGTATTCGGATCATATGCCTGCAGGCTGTCTGTCGCTTAAGACCATGGTCGCTCTTAACTGAGCGATAAGTGACGTTAAGTGAGACCGTGAGCACCACTTCTTGCCAATTTGCTTTTGAATTACGGCCCAATCATGAAGTGAAACAGTACAAGTTGTGTTTTAACGGCAAAATACAGCGAATTCTAGCCCTTGAAAGTTGTAGGTTTGGAAGATCAATACGGCTGCTTTAATTCTTAAAAGTCTTAAGTTAGAACGGCCAAAACACCCTACTCGGCGTCAGCCAGCTGCACCCAGGAACCCTGACCGGATGGGGCTTAACTTTGAAAGTAAAAGAGTTGGAGACTTCCGGTTTTTTGTAACATGTTCCTCTTTTAAAAGTAACGTTACCTCTCCAGGAGGAAAATTCAAGACAACGTAATTGTTGAGTTATCTCAAAATCTCCAGAAAAGTCCCCTTTCGGGCCGATCAAAAGTTTGCAACTTTAACTTTGCGGATTCCTGTACTCTGGTTGGCTGAATTGTGTCACGTGGTAGCTGCTTGAACATTGGAATACGCCACGCGTGCAAATCATGCTTGTTGTTGCGCGCGAGGTCGAGCCGTCTGTTTAAATTAAACCAACTCTAGTACCACCACCAGCCGGTAACTTTTCCTGGGTACGAAGTAACCAATTAGGGCTACTAAATGCCGAACACAAGGATATTTCGTATTCGGATCATATGCCTGCAGGCTGTCTGTCGCTTAAGACCATGGTCGCTCTTAACTGAGCGATAAGTGACGTTAAGTGAGACCGTGAGCACCACTTCTTGCCAATTTGCTTTTGAATTACGGCCCAATCATGAAGTTAAACAGTACAAGTTGTGTTTTAACGGCAAAATACAGCGAATTCTAGCCCTTGAAAGTTGTAGGTTTGGAAGATCAATACGGCTGCTTTAATTCTTAAAAGTCTTAAGTTAGAACGGCCAAAACACCCTACTCGGCGTCAGCCAGCTGCACCCAGGAACCCTGACCGGATGGGGCTTAACTTTGAAAGTAAAAGAGTTGGAGACTTCCGGTTTTTTGTAACATGTTCCTCTTTTAAAAGTAACGTTACCTCTCCAGGAGGAAAATTCAAGACAACGTAATTGTTGAGTTATCTCAAAATCTCCAGAAAAGTCCCCTTTCGGGCCGATCAAAAGTTTGCAACTTTAACTTTGCGGATTCCTGTACTCTGGTTGGCTGAATTGTGTCACGTGGTAGCTGCTTGAACATTGGAATACGCCACGCGTGCAAATCATGCTTGTTGTTGCGCGCGAGGTCGAGCCGTCTGTTTAAATTAAACCAACTCTAGTACCACCACCAGCCGGTAACTTTTCCTGGGTACGAAGTAACCAATTAGGGCTACTAAATGCCGAACACAAGGATATTTCGTATTCGGATCATATGCCTGCAGGCTGTCTGTCGCTTAAGACCATGGTCGCTCTTAACTGAGCGATAAGTGACGTTAAGTGAGACCGTGAGCACCACTTCTTGCCAATTTGCTTTTGAATTACGGCCCAATCATGAAGTGAAACAGTACAAGTTGTGTTTTAACGGCAAAATACAGCGAATTCTAGCCCTTGAAAGTTGTAGGTTTGGAAGATCAATACGGCTGCTTTAATTCTTAAAAGTCTTAAGTTAGAACGGCCAAAACACCCTACTCGGCGTCAGCCAGCTGCACCCAGGAACCCTGACCGGATGGGGCTTAACTTTGAAAGTAAAAGAGTTGGAGACTTCCGGTTTTTTGTAACATGTTCCTCTTTTAAAAGTAACGTTACCTCTCCAGGAGGAAAATTCAAGACAACGTAATTGTTGAGTTATCTCAAAATCTCCAGAAAAGTCCCCTTTCGGGCCGATCAAAAGTTTGCAACTTTAACTTTGCGGATTCCTGTACTCTGGTTGGCTGAATTGTGTCACGTGGTAGCTGCTTGAACATTGGAATACGCCACGCGTGCAAATCATGCTTGTTGTTGCGCGCGAGGTCGAGCCGTCTGTTTAAATTAAACCAACTCTAGTACCACCACCAGCCGGTAACTTTTCCTGGGTACGAAGTAACCAATTAGGGCTACTAAATGCCGAACACAAGGATATTTCGTATTCGGATCATATGCCTGCAGGCTGTCTGTCGCTTAAGACCATGGTCGCTCTTAACTGAGCGATAAGTGACGTTAAGTGAGACCGTGAGCACCACTTCTTGCCAATTTGCTTTTGAATTACGGCCCAATCATGAAGTGAAACAGTACAAGTTGTGTTTTAACGGCAAAATACAGCGAATTCTAGCCCTTGAAAGTTGTAGGTTTGGAAGATCAATACGGCTGCTTTAATTCTTAAAAGTCTTAAGTTAGAACGGCCAAAACACCCTACTCGGCGTCAGCCAGCTGCACCCAGGAACCCTGACCGGATGGGGCTTAACTTTGAAAGTAAAAGAGTTGGAGACTTCCGGTTTTTTGTAACATGTTCCTCTTTTAAAAGTAACGTTACCTCTCCAGGAGGAAAATTCAAGACAACGTAATTGTTGAGTTATCTCAAAATCTCCAGAAAAGTCCCCTTTCGGGCCGATCAAAAGTTTGCAACTTTAACTTTGCGGATTCCTGTACTCTGGTTGGCTGAATTGTGTCACGTGGTAGCTGCTTGAACATTGGAATACGCCACGCGTGCAAATCATGCTTGTTGTTGCGCGCGAGGTCGAGCCGTCTGTTTAAATTAAACCAACTCTAGTACCACCACCAGCCGGTAACTTTTCCTGGGTAGACGAAGTAACCAATTAGGGCTACTAAATGCCGAACACAAGGATATTTCGTATTCGGATCATATGCCTGCAGGCTGTCTGTCGCTTAAGACCATGGTCGCTCTTAACTGAGCGATAAGTGACGTTAAGTGAGACCGTGAGCACCACTTCTTGCCAATTTGCTTTTGAATTACGGCCCAATCATGAAGTGAAACAGTACAAGTTGTGTTTTAACGGCAAAATACAGCGAATTCTAGCCCTTGAAAGTTGTAGGTTTGGAAGATCAATACGGCTGCTTTAATTCTTAAAAGTCTTAAGTTAGAACGGCCAAAACACCCTACTCGGCGTCAGCCAGCTGCACCCAGGAACCCTGACCGGATGGGGCTTAACTTTGAAAGTAAAAGAGTTGGAGACTTCCGGTTTTTTGTAACATGTTCCTCTTTTAAAAGTAACGTTACCTCTCCAGGAGGAAAATTCAAGACAACGTAATTGTTGAGTTATCTCAAAATCTCCAGAAAAGTCCCCTTTCGGGCCGATCAAAAGTTTGCAACTTTAACTTTGCGGATTCCTGTACTCTGGTTGGCTGAATTGTGTCACGTGGTAGCTGCTTGAACATTGGAATACGCCACGCGTGCAAATCATGCTTGTTGTTGCGCGCGAGGTCGAGCCGTCTGTTTAAATTAAACCAACTCTAGTACCACCACCAGCCGGTAACTTTTCCTGGGTACGAAGTAACCAATTAGGGCTACTAAATGCCGAACACAAGGATATTTCGTATTCGGATCATATGCCTGCAGGCTGTCTGTCGCTTAAGACCATGGTCGCTCTTAACTGAGCGATAAGTGACGTTAAGTGAGACCGTGAGCACCACTTCTTGCCAATTTGCTTTTGAATTACGGCCCAATCATGAAGTGAAACAGTACAAGTTGTGTTTTAACGGCAAAATACAGCGAATTCTAGCCCTTGAAAGTTGTAGGTTTGGAAGATCAATACGGCTGCTTTAATTCTTAAAAGTCTTAAGTTAGAACGGCCAAAACACCCTACTCGGCGTCAGCCAGCTGCACCCAGGAACCCTGACCGGATGGGGCTTAACTTTGAAAGTAAAAGAGTTGGAGACTTCCGGTTTTTTGTAACATGTTCCTCTTTTAAAAGTAACGTTACCTCTCCAGGAGGAAAATTCAAGACAACGTAATTGTTGAGTTATCTCAAAATCTCCAGAAAAGTCCCCTTTCGGGCCGATCAAAAGTTTGCAACTTTAACTTTGCGGATTCCTGTACTCTGGTTGGCTGAATTGTGTCACGTGGTAGCTGCTTGAACATTGGAATACGCCACGCGTGCAAATCATGCTTGTTGTTGCGCGCGAGGTCGAGCCGTCTGTTTAAATTAAACCAACTCTAGTACCACCACCAGCCGGTAACTTTTCCTGGGTAGACGAAGTAACCAATTAGGGCTACTAAATGCCGAACACAAGGATATTTCGTATTCGGATCATATGCCTGCAGGCTGTCTGTCGCTTAAGACCATGGTCGCTCTTAACTGAGCGATAAGTGACGTTAAGTGAGACCGTGAGCACCACTTCTTGCCAATTTGCTTTTGAATTACGGCCCAATCATGAAGTGAAACAGTACAAGTTGTGTTTTAACGGCAAAATACAGCGAATTCTAGCCCTTGAAAGTTGTAGGTTTGGAAGATCAATACGGCTGCTTTAATTCTTAAAAGTCTTAAGTTAGAACGGCCAAAACACCCTACTCGGCGTCAGCCAGCTGCACCCAGGAACCCTGACCGGATGGGGCTTAACTTTGAAAGTAAAAGAGTTGGAGACTTCCGGTTTTTTGTAACATGTTCCTCTTTTAAAAGTAACGTTACCTCTCCAGGAGGAAAATTCAAGACAACGTAATTGTTGAGTTATCTCAAAATCTCCAGAAAAGTCCCCTTTCGGGCCGATCAAAAGTTTGCAACTTTAACTTTGCGGATTCCTGTACTCTGGTTGGCTGAATTGTGTCACGTGGTAGCTGCTTGAACATTGGAATACGCCACGCGTGCAAATCATGCTTGTTGTTGCGCGCGAGGTCGAGCCGTCTGTTTAAATTAAACCAACTCTAGTACCACCACCAGCCGGTAACTTTTCCTGGGTACGAAGTAACCAATTAGGGCTACTAAATGCCGAACACAAGGATATTTCGTATTCGGATCATATGCCTGCAGGCTGTCTGTCGCTTAAGACCATGGTCGCTCTTAACTGAGCGATAAGTGACGTTAAGTCACCCCGGCGAATGCCGCGGGCTTCGTACGTCGCTCAAAACGCGTAAATTTTATTTTTAGAATTTCCCTTAAACTCATGTTTAGTCAAATTGTGAATGTTTAGGTTTAAAATTATTTTGTTTTGAAGAAAATTGTTTCATTTATCAAATACCGCAGAATTTAATTCGATTCAACGTAAGTTGTTCAAGTTATGAGCAATTATGAACAAAAAATGGATAATTTACACGCAAAATTTGGTTCAAAATTTTGCTTTAAAATTAACCATAACTTTGGCTATGATTTGAATTTTGAAAATCTACAACCAATGTGCCGCGCATAAGGATGTTATGATTTGCGCAAATTTGAAGATATAGGGATGCTTGGTATTTCGCGTTGGATAATAGAACTCTGTTGCTATGGATTCGATTTCAGACTCCATCTCTTTGCTTCTGCAGTCATTTTTCTTGAATGCGCGTCATTGTTCATTCATTGTAATTGCGCATTGGTCATTGGTAATAGGTTTACGCTATATTTGCAATCTAATTTACTCTCGGCCGATCTTTCATTTACTGTGGCTATTGATTGTTGCTGCTTACAGCAACTATACTGTGTATATCGAGATGATTGGAGATAATGCACCATGAAATTGTTTGATATATAAGCATTTATATCTTAAATTAGCTCGAATATGAGATCACAGCCGATACAATAACGATCGTCAGCCCGTCCGATATTGGAGACTTTGAACGATGGTATGTACTTTATTTTGAATAGCATGCTTTGATTAGATATCCCCATAGTATAAAAATAAAAATACCGTACTTTCAGAACAAGTTATTATTATTATTATCATTAAATCTAAAATAGTTAATAATTTAAACAGCAGATTTGGAACATTTGAAGCACTACCCTTCGCGTTCCCCTGATCAAGTAGGTCTGAAATTAGCATCGGAAAACACGTAGGCCGGTCACGTGATAAGAATAGATATCATCCAGATAGGGTACAACTAAACATGTCTGTAGAGTGTAGAGTAAACAAAATTAGAGGTGACAATTAAGCCTAATTAAGGAAAAAAGAATTGTGTCAGAATTGTGTCCGATTTGGAAACATGCCTTTGTAGCCGCAATTTACAATTATGCCTGGACTGACTTGAAATCGATCTGGTATGGTAGAGGGACATGTGTACTAACATTTCTTAAATGAAAATCTTACTATATTTTCTTGAGTCTTGACACCATTTTAGGGTTAGATTAGACGGGTTCCTGCTAGTCACTATAATGTGTACACGCTGTCAAATGTGATTAGCTGTACAGTGTACAGTGAACACTGTACATTGTACACTGCACTGTAAACTGTACACTTTAATACGAATTTCTCTGATTGCTTGAAAAGTAACAATGTAACAGTGAGAAACAACAGCTAAAATTGCAGTAGGTAATAGATAATCGCATATGAAAGGAGTTGGCAAGATGCTGCAGAATTATTTGGTATCAATACCAACCGATACCAATCGGTTTCAGCTCATTTTAGGCAATTCTAGGATAATGTTCATTTTTTGTTCATTTTGTTCATTCTATGAATCATAGAAATATTTCACAGGAAGCTTAAAATGTTAGTACTCTAGTTACTGTATCATACCAGTGTAAATCTAACTCTGTTTACGGACATATACAGCCAAAAACATGTTTCCAAATCGGACACAAATGTTTCCACGAACTCGGATTCATCTTCTGATTTGAGGGTTAGATTATACGGGTTAGATTAGACGGGTTCCTGCTAGTCACTATAATGTGTACTCGCTGTCAATTGTGATTAGCTGTACAGTGTACAGTGAACACTGTACATTGTACATTGTACATTGTACATTGTACACTGCACTGTACACTGTACACTTTAATACGAATTTCTCTGATTGCTTGAAAAGTAACAATGTAACAGTGAGAGACAACAGCTAAAATTGCAGTAGGTAATAGATAATCGCATATGAAAGGAGTTGGCAAGATGCTGCATAATTATTTGGTATCAATACCAACCGATACAAATCGGTTTCAGCTCATTTTAGGCAATTCTAGGATAATGTTCATTTTTTGTTCATTTTGTTCATTCTATGAATCATAGAAATATTTCACAGGAAGCTTAAAATGTTAGTACTCTAGTTACTGTATCATACCAGTGTAAATCTAACTCTGTTTACGGACATATACAGCCAAAAACATGTTTCCAAATCGGACACAAATGTTTCCACGAACTCGGATTCATCTTCTGATTTGAGGGTTAGATTATACGGGTTAGATTAGACGGGTTCCTGCTAGTCACTATAATGTGTACTCGCTGTCAATTGTGATTAGCTGTACAGTGTACAGTGAACACTGTACATTGTACATTGTACATTGTACACTGCACTGTACACTGTACACTTTAATACGAATTTCTCTGATTGCTTGAAAAGTAACAATGTAACAGTGAGAGACAACAGCTAAAATTGCAGTAGGTAATAGATAATCGCATATGAAAGGAGTTGGCAAGATGCTGCAGAATTATTTGGTATCAATACCAACCGATACCAATCGGTTTCAGCTCATTTTAAGCAATTCTAGGATAATGTTCATTTTTTGTTCATTTTGTTCATTCTATGAATCATAGAAATATTTCACAGGAAGCTTAAAATGTTAGTACTCTAGTTACTGTATCATACCAGTGTAAATCCAACTCTGTTTACGGACATACACAGCCAAAAACATGTTTCCAAATCGGACACACTTTCCGACCAATTTTAAACCGTTCTGAGCATTTTTAGGACAGTATTCATTTTTGTTCATTTTCGTTCATTCCATGAACCTGGATAATTTTATTTGACTTTTGATGTCTCTTAGGCCTAGTTTTTACCTATATCCATCTTAGAAAACCGAATTAAGGCTTCCCAGCACTTAATACAGCCAATACTTCGGTCTTCGATGTCCCCAAGTTCCAAAAATCTGGATTCTCAGGAGGATTATTGTGCCAAAATTGGAACATTTTGGAACATTGGTAACATCGGTTCTAGACATGCAGTGATTCCCAAACTTGGTTTGAGTGGTCCTAGGAGTAATATAAACACTTTCCGACCAATTTTAAACCGTTCTGAGCATTTTTAGGACAATATTAATTTTTGTTCATTTTCGTTCATTCCATGAACCTGGGTAATGTTATTTGAGTTTTGATGGCTCTTAGGCCTAGTTTTTACCTATATCCATCTTAGAAAACCGAATTGAGGCTTCCCAGCACTTAAATACATCCAATACTTCGATGTCCCAATTTTCCCAAAATGGTTACAAAAATCAAAATTGGAACCACCCTCACATCGGTTCTAGACATGCAGTTATTCTCAAACTTGGTTTGAGTGGTCCTAGGACCAATGTAAACACTTTCCGACCCATTTTAAACCATTCTGAGCACTTTAAGAAGAATGTTCATTTTCGTTCATTTCTGGTCATTCCATGGGTAATATTATACGACTTTTGATGTCTCCTAGGCCTAGCCTACAGCTATATCCATCTAAGAAAACCGAACTCAGCCTTCCCAGCACTTAAATACAACCAATACTTCGATGTGCCCATGTTCCAAAAATCTGGATTCTCAGGAGGATTATTGTCCCAAAATTGGAACATTTTGGAACATTGGTAACATCGGTTCTAGACATGCAGTGATTCCCAAACTTGGTTTGAGTGGTCCTAGGACTAATATAAACACTTTCCGACCAATTTTAAACCATTCTGAGCACTTTGAGAAGAATGTTCATTTTCGTTCATTTCTGGTCATTCCATGGGTAATTTTATACGACTATTAATGGCTCCTAGGCCTAGCTTACGGCTATATCCATCTTAGAAAACCGAACTGAGCCTTCCCAGCACTCAAATACGGCCAATACTGCGATGTGCCCATGTCCCAAATTTATGGATTCATCTACTGGCATCTTCTGGATTCTTCGAGAATTTGATATAATTACAAACAAACAAATAGAGTTTTAGCGCAGCGCTGTATTTTTTGAGCCGCGCCGCGCCATTTTTGGTGGTAACACGGCGTCTGCAGTACTCTTTTCTTGTGTTTGAAGTGATATCTCTAATTTGGCCAATAGAAATTCACCCAAACTTACACAGATTATCCGTTCTATAACCACCTTTCTTTATGGAAAGTTTCAAGAAAATCGTACGCTAAATCACTGACTATTATAGGAGTATAATTGTATTGTATCAGATTCCATCTTGGAGAAGGTGGTCTCCCGATTCAAAATGAACAACTAGGAGTTTGAGATAAGAGGGGCTTTTAAATAATTACTCTATCATTATATTTTAACACAATAGCTATATAATTGTGATCTAAAATTAACTGAGATGGATACTTATTGTTACATTGATATTTCAGGACTCGATCGCTGATATTAAAATCGAAGAGTTAGAATTAATTGGGACACGGAACAACTATACTCTTTGAAGCCTGGAAAATACGATAGATCTTGTTGAGACTCAACAGTCAATATAAGTTATGTGGGGAGAAAATGAGCTACTGGACCCTCTTAAACAGCGACTTTTTCAAAAAAATGTAGATGGCCAACGGCTGGCATCGAACCAGTCATCTCTGGTTTCGGCCTAGGAAATTAGGCGCTCAAGCTAGTCAGGCTGTTGATGTGTACGATCTATTTATATAGTCATAATATGTAATGACTAATAGTGTGAGATCTCTTTTAAAGATTCGAATTACTGTTTGATGTATATAACTGTTCAATGTTTTTGTTGCATTAAAAAAGAAGCTGCGGATTAGTTTCAAGATCCGCCAGTTTTAAATTTGCTAAGCTAGTCTTTATATTAACTGTGAGTAATAGTTAAATTTTGATATTATACTTATATTTATTATTGTAAAGCTGTAATATTATGCTATCATGATGTTTTCTCCTAATTATAGCTTGCATACAACATTATATACTTTGCTGTGATCAGGAATCACAATTGACAATACTTCTTTAGTGTAAATGATTGTACGCGATTTGAAGTCTTGATTTGATTTCATTAGGACCTCCACTTATGTTCGGATGACAGAATTTGATGTTTTATTTTTCAATGCCACTATTGCAAATCATTTAAGGAAAGGAACTGTAGTTCTCTTATATCCCCAAAAGGTTCGTAGCTGAAATGACAACCAATCTTCTGACGAATTTCTGTCCAAAAATTTCTGCGACACGCGTAGCAACAAGAAGCCCGCGGCATTCGCCGGGGTGTAAGTGAGACCGTGAGCACCACTTCTTGCCAATTTGCTTTTGAATTACGGCCCAATCATGAAGTGAAACAGTACAAGTTGTGTTTTAACGGCAAAATACAGCGAATTCTAGCCCTTGAAAGTTGTAGGTTTGGAAGATCAATACGGCTGCTTTAATTCTTAAAAGTCTTAAGTTAGAACGGCCAAAACACCCTATTCGGCGTCAGCCAGCTGCACCCAGGAACCCTGACCGGATGGGGCTTAACTTTGAAAGTAAAAGAGTTGGAGACTTCCGGTTTTTTGTAACATGTTCCTCTTTTAAAAGTAACGTTACCTCTCCAGGAGGAAAATTCAAGACAACGTAATTAATGAGTTATCTCAAAATCTCCAGAAAAGTCCCCTTTCGGGCCGATCAAAAGTTTGCAACTTTAACTTTGCGGATTCCTGTACTCTGGTTGGCTGAATTGTGTCACGTGGTAGCTGCTTGAACATTGGAATACGCCACGCGTGCAAATCATGCTCGTTGTCGCGCGCGAGGTCGAGCCGTCTGTTTAAATTAAACCAACTCTAGTACCACCACCAGCCGGTAACTTTTCCTGGGTAAGAAGTAACCAATTAGGGCTACTAAATGCCGAACACAAGGATATTTCGTATTCGGATCATATGCCTGCAGGCTGTCTGTCGCTTAAGACCATGGTCGCTCTTAACTGAGCGATAAGTGACGTTAAGTGAGACCGTGAGCACCACTTCTTGCCAATTTGCTTTTGAATTACGGCCCAATCATGAAGTGAAACAGTACAAGTTGTGTTTTAACGGCAAAATACAGCGAATTCTAGCCCTTGAAAGTTGTAGGTTTGGAAGATCAATACGGCTGCTTTAATTCTTAAAAGTCTTAAGTTAGAACGGCCAAAACACCCTATTCGGCGTCAGCCAGCTGCACCCAGGAACCCTGACCGGATGGGGCTTAACTTTGAAAGTAAAAGAGTTGGAGACTTCCGGTTTTTTGTAACATGTTCCTCTTTTAAAAGTAACGTTACCTCTCCAGGAGGAAAATTCAAGACAACGTAATTAATGAGTTATCTCAAAATCTCCAGAAAAGTCCCCTTTCGGGCCGATCAAAAGTTTGCAACTTTAACTTTGCGGATTCCTGTACTCTGGTTGGCTGAATTGTGTCACGTGGTAGCTGCTTGAACATTGGAATACGCCACGCGTGCAAATCATGCTCGTTGTCGCGCGCGAGGTCGAGCCGTCTGTTTAAATTAAACCAACTCTAGTACCACCACCAGCCGGTAACTTTTCCTGGGTAAGAAGTAACCAATTAGGGCTACTAAATGCCGAACACAAGGATATTTCGTATTCGGATCATATGCCTGCAGGCTGTCTGTCGCTTAAGACCATGGTCGCTCTTAACTGAGCGATAAGTGACGTTAAGTGAGACCGTGAGCACCACTTCTTGCCAATTTGCTTTTGAATTACGGCCCAATCATGAAGTGAAACAGTACAAGTTGTGTTTTAACGGCAAAATACAGCGAATTCTAGCCCTTGAAAGTTGTAGGTTTGGAAGATCAATACGGCTGCTTTAATTCTTAAAAGTCTTAAGTTAGAACGGCCAAAACACCCTATTCGGCGTCAGCCAGCTGCACCCAGGAACCCTGACCGGATGGGGCTTAACTTTGAAAGTAAAAGAGTTGGAGACTTCCGGTTTTTTGTAACATGTTCCTCTTTTAAAAGTAACGTTACCTCTCCAGGAGGAAAATTCAAGACAACGTAATTAATGAGTTATCTCAAAATCTCCAGAAAAGTCCCCTTTCGGGCCGATCAAAAGTTTGCAACTTTAACTTTGCGGATTCCTGTACTCTGGTTGGCTGAATTGTGTCACATGGTAGCTGCTTGAACATTGGAATACGCCACGCGTGCAAATCATGCTCGTTGTCGCGCGCGAGGTCGAGCCGTCTGTTTAAATTAAACCAACTCTAGTACCACCACCAGCCGGTAACTTTTCCTGGGGCCCTGCCAACTTGCTTCCTCCAGTTCCCGGACCTGCCCCTCTAGCAGGTGCTCTTTGGCTGCTTGATAAGCATCGCCTAGCTTCTGTTTGCCCTCTTGAACAGCTATTCGGTTGTCTTCTGTAGCATCTGAGTGGTATTTTATGCTACATTCCCTCAGCTTCAGCCTGGCAATCTCAACACTTGGAGTCGCTGAGATTTTACATCTTTTCTTTTTCTCCTTTTCAGGTAGTAAAAGTCGAGAAGTTGTCCTATTCGCATCAATAAAGCATTGGTACCTTTCTGTTGCCGTCTGATCATCCTTTTCAAGTATGGAAAAGCGGTTTTTAACTTCCACTGTGTACCTCTCTTGTAGAGCGATATCAGTTTTAAGTTTAGACCAGTCCAGAACCGGAGCCCTCTTCTCCGTCTTGCTTATCCGTAGACTAAGCTTTACCCTTGCTACGACTACTCTGTGATCCGAGCCAATACTGTGGAAACTACCATATGCTTCGGAGTTCTTGACGGAGTTCCGCCATTTCTTCCGGCAAATGATGAAGTCGATTTGAGATTTACTTTGAGTCTATTTTAAGTTTAATTTTAGTTTAATTTTAGTCAATCAGTTGACTTTTGATTTTGTTTAGTATTAGTTTTTTTTATTGACCAATGAAATCCTAGAATCATTGTCATTATACCTATGTATATTATAAGTATACTCTTTGTATAAGTTTACTCTATGTATATGTATTCTCTATGTATATGTATTATCTATGTATATGTATTCTCTATGTATATGAATAATAACTATAGTGTATACTCTATTATACTCTACATCACTATGTATACTATAAGTATACTCTATGTATATGTATTATCTATGTATATGTATACTTTATGTATATGTATTATCTATGTATATATATTCTCTATTTATATGTATAATAACTATAGTGTGTACTCTATTATACTCTACACCACTCTGTACAGGTATACGCGGAGACCGGGTCGGAATGGGTCGAGTGTGGAAGGATAGCGGTTACTAGCACCACTTCAACCAGGGGCCAGACTTACACTGTCGACTGTGGGGGCATAGTTGGTACGTCATTTAAGTTCTTTATGCTGCTTTATGATGGGGTGGAAGGGACTGATTAATGTGTATAATCTTATAATGGTTTCTTCAGTTTAAGGTTTGTTTTATTGAATAGTCTCACAACTATGAATTAACCATTATTATTTCATGAATATTCAAAGTAGATGTACTAAGTTTAATCGTTTCAGCGACTTCTGTGAAAATTGTACAAGAGCAAAAGTGGAACAAGAGAAATTGCTTGGATTTAAAGGAAGTTAAAGTTTACGGAATCAGCGGAGGTTAATATCAATTTATTTTAAAGAAATAATCGAATTTCCACATTATCAAAAAGAAGTAGTTATAGTTATATTTGTTAATATATTCGAGTTATACAACTTGAATTTCCATACTTTTTAACTCTCAGATGTAGAGGAGCCTGATGTCGATGAAGGGCCTCCTGCTGGTAAGAAATATGTTTTTCTGTGTGGAGATATTTTCTGTGTTGAGATATTTTAGTGATAATACGGCAGTAAATCCAGATATGTTAGACAATTTTAATCATCAGAATGCTTCCAAAATATGTATCTCAGATAATAAACACAGTTGATGATGGTTGGAGTGAGTAATGGTACCACTTACTAATAACTAATTACTTATTATCAGTTGATGGTGGTTGGAGTGAGTATGGAGATTGGTCGGAGTGTTCAGTCGACTGCGGAAGAGGAACCCAAACCAGAACTAAGACTTGTACTAATCCGGTACCAGAGAACGGAGGTGCAGACTGTGAAGGGTCACCCACACAGATTCAGCCTTGTTTCGGCAAATGTATTGGTAGGTTTAAGGGTCACCCACACAGATTCAGCCTTGTTTAGGCAAATGTATTGGTAGGTAGGCAAATGTATTGGTAGGTTAAGGGTCACCCACACAGATTCAGCCTTGTTTAGGCAAATGTATTGGTCGGTTTAAGGGTCACCCACACAGATTCAGCCTTGTTTAGGCAAATGTATTGGCAGGTTTAAGGGTCACCCACACAGATTCAGCCTTGTTTCGGCAAATGTATTGGTAGGTTTAAGGGTCACCCACACAGATTCAGCCTTGTTTCGGCAAATGTATTGGTAGGTTTAAGGGTCACCCACACAGATTAGGCCTTGTTTCGGCAAATGTATTGGTAACTTTTCAGTACCTCTTGATTATGGATAACATCAAAACGTTTCAGTCCCTCTTGACGGCGGATGGAGTGACTGGAGTAACTGGTCAGAATGCTCCGCAGAGTGCGAGGGAGGGACTCAGAGCAGGAGCAAAACCTGCACAGATCCGGTTCCTAAAAACGGTGGTGCTGACTGTGTGGGGGCAGGTTCAGAGACTAGGAACTGTAATACACAAGAGTGTCCTACTTTGCCTGGTAGGTGTAATACGTAATTATTGATTTTCAGTGTTATTTTCTTATCGAGTCTTTGATATCCTTAAATAAATTTATAGATTTATGTGCCCAAAATAAATAAAGAGACTATTGTATTCATATCATATTGGCAAGAATGCAGAGTTTACAGTCTAGAATCGCCGTTTCTGTGGAGGCTTTTCTATATTGTATATTAATATTTTCATAAAACTGAACTTTGATATATTCACAGGATTGGACGTGGTACAACTGATCCGTAAGTTACATTATCTCAAACGCAAGGTTCTATTTTATCAATTTAACTTAAAATTTGAATGAAAAGTTTTTAAAAATAATGGTTTCGTTATCTAACAATTAAATCAATATTTCCCTCTTTCACTTTCGCTTTCACTTTCAGCCCACTTTGAGGTGTCTCAAAGCAGTACAGCAAAATCCTTGTCAGCTTCCTTGGCAGTTGATGGTGACCTTGACACCAAGTAAGTGATGTTTTTAATTTTGTTCAACAAAACTGCTTCTTCTAAGTAGAATGAAATAATCTTTAATACTTAAATAGAAATTCCACCAGTAAGCTATTCTCGGTAACCATATTATATTATTTTTATCTCGTCTCACAATGAAATCTGTACAAATACCCTCTTGCAGGTCACAAACCGGATGTACCGGTAAAGCTAACTCCTGGTTCAAATACACGGTACAAAAACATTCTTAAATAACTATTTATCAATGTAATTGTAAGCATTAAAAAAATTAAGATCCGTTGTAAATCTTCAAAAGATGCAAAAAAGCGGTGTTTCATGTTTTATTCTTGCCAATTTATCGCGATTAAATTAAATGGGGACCAATTCATCATGTTCGAATCTAATCGCTAATAGCTTGATATTCTGTATTAATTGTTAACCCCTTAACACATATTTAGTATTTACCTAGAGTTTGAACTTATACAGTTTATTTTGATATAGTTATCTTATAGATCATTTGTTATAGTTTCTCTCGATTAGCCTCCTGATATTATTACTAATTACTTCATTTCTACTAATTACCTAATTACTGCTACTGATATTGCTACTAATAACTTCATTTCTGCTAATTACCTAATTACTACTACTGATATTATTACTAATAACTTCATTTCTGCTAATTACCTAATTACTATTACTGATATGGCTACTAATTAATCTTTGGTTGCAGCTAGCTGAACCACACAGTGTTGGAAAAGTGGAAATAGTAAACGGAAATAATGACAAAAAGAGAGGGAAACTAGACAAAGCTATGGTAATTTAACTGCTTCTTTTTAATTTACTTTTCAAAGCAGGTACATTGTTTTCGCATTTTACTCAAGTGTCCAAGTAAACAAATATAAAATATTTGGCCCCTGAATTACTTGCGGGAGATAAGAGTATACTAATACTCAAACCAACGAGAAATGATTTAATCTCCCATCTTTTTCTTCCAGTAAATCTTCAAAGTAAGCTTTATTACATGATAATAACTACTTCACTATTTTGCAGGTTTACGGTGAGCACGGGTTCGAAAAGTTTTTGTGTGGTAGAGTACAAGTAACAGAAGTAGCCTCAACAGAGGGGCAAACTTACTCGGTCAACTGTGGGGGCAGATTAGGTTTGTTACTGGCTAATAAGTAATAACTGATTTATAAATGGCTAATGAACGGCTAATTACCGGCTAATAACTGGTTAATTAATGGCTAATTACCGGCTATTAACTGGTTAATTACTTAACAGCAAGTGGCCGATTAAAAAATGTATGGTGTAAAACAATATTTCGTATGATTTCAGCAACTTCCGTGAAAATTGTACAAAAGGAAAAATGGAACAAAAGAAAATGCTTGGAATTGAAAGAGGTGCGAGTGTTCGAGTACTCTGAAGAGTTGGAAGGTAATATTATGTTAATTATTCAACATCTAATAATCATTTAATATAATATAATGCATTCTCATAAACAGGGGCTGTGCTCCGCCTCCACTCCCTGTCTTTTCAAATCTTCAATTCGGTTGGATTTGTTTTAAGCTCCCAACGCACCATATTAATAGTTATTCTAATCCTGGACCAGGCAAAAGTCCTGCTCACATTGGGACACTGGCTAAGTTTCTCGATGTAATCCGACTTATATGACCCTAAATAACACAATTGACTCGGGTACACTTTTTCACCAGTGGGCATTTCTCGGAATCACGCCCTTTTTGACCGCACCCATATCGCGTCCCCCACTATAAATTATCTCGGCTTCTGATTGAGATACAGACCTCAGCCATGAACCAAAATGTGCCTAAGATGCATGTTTATATTAGTGCTATGAAGAAACTTAAGGCCTAAGAGACTTAGTTTTTGAGAAATCGCCAAAAATCCGATTTTACTATACTATCAGTCTCGAGAGTAACAATTATCACACTTATTTCAAGATATCTCCGCTTCTGATTGGAGCTAAGCGCTCATCTTGGGCATTAAAATGGTCAGAATCATCATATTAAGTGGGGTATAGCATGGTTTCAAAGTCTTCAGACTTCAGGTTGTTGAGTTATTAGGTCAGATCCAATTTTTACGCTCTCGCGAATAGCGATTGATGCACTTATTTCAAGATATCTCAGCTTCTGATTGGAGTTTAACGCTCATCTTGGGCATTGAAATGATCAGAATCATCATATTGAGTGGGGTAGAGCATGGTTTTAAAGTCTTCAGACTTCAGGTTGTTGAGTTATTAGGTCAGATCCCATTTTTACGCTCTCGCGAGTAGCGATTGATGCACTTATTTCAAGATATCTCAGCTTCTGATTGGAGTTTAACGCTCATCTTGGGCATTGAAATGATCAGAATCATCATATTGAGTGGGGTAGAGCATGGTTTCAAAGTCTTCAGACTTCAGGTTGTTGAGCTATTAGGTCAGATCCCATTTTTACGCTCTTGCGAATAGCGATTGATGCACTTATTTAAAGATATCTCAGCTTCTGAGTGGAGCTAAGCGTTCATCTTGGGCATTAAAATAGTAAAAGTTATCAAATTAAGTAGCATCGAGCATGGTTTTAAAGTCTTTAGACTTCAGGTTATTAAATTATTAGGTTAAACCCTATTTTTATGCTCTCGCAAGAATGGTCGCAATGGTGAAAATATTTATTAAATGAACTGTAATTAATCGCCAGGAAAAAGTTGTTTGCCAAGAAATATCAGTAAAAATGTCACTAAAACCTCTAGCACTAGGAACATGCTTTACCCCACTTAATATGATCATACTGACTATTTCAATGCCCATGATAAGCACTTAGCTTCAATCAGAAGCTGCGATATCTTCTAATAAGTGTGTCCATCGCTACTCGCAAGAGTGTAAAAATATGTTTTAACCTAATAATTCTACAACCTGAAGTCTGAAGACTTTAAAACCACGCTCTACCCCACTCAATATGATGATTCTGATCATTTCAATGCCCAAGATGAACGCTTAGCTCCACTCAGAAGCTGAGATATCTTTAAATAAGTGCATCAATCGCTATTCGCGAGAGCGTAAAAATGGGATCTGACCTAATAGCTCAACAACCTGAAGTCTGAAGACTTTGAAACCATGCTCTACCCCACTCAATATGATGATTCTGATCATTTCAATGCCCAAGATGAGCGTTAAACTCCAATCAGAAGCTGAGATATCTTGAAATAAGTGCATCAATCGCTACTCGCGAGAGCGTAAAAATGGGATCTGACCTAATAACTCAACAACCTGAAGTCTGAAGACTTTAAAACCATGCTCTACCCCACTCAATATGATGATTCTGATCATTTCAATGCCCAAGATGAGCGTTAAACTCCAATCAGAAGCTGAGATATCTTGAAATAAGTGCATCAATCGCTATTCGCGAGAGCGTAAAAATTGGATCTGACCTAATAACTGAACAACCTGAAGTCTGAAGACTTTGAAACCATGCTATACCCCACTTAATATGATGATTCTGACCATTTTAATGCCCAAGATGAGCGCTTAGCTCCAATCAGAAGCGGAGATATCTTGAAATAAGTGTGATAATTGTTACTCTCGAGACTGATAGTATAGTAAAATCGGATTTTTGGCGATTTCTCAAAAACTAAGTCTCTTAGGCCTTAAGTTTCTTCATAGCACTAATATAAACATGCATCTTAGGCACATTTTGGTTCATGGCTGAGGTCTGTATCTCAATCAGAAGCCGAGATAATTTATAGTGGGGGACGCGATATGGGTGCGGTCAAAAAGGGCGTGATTCCGAGAAATGCCCACTGGTGAAAAAGTGTACCCGAGTCAATTGTGTTATTTAGGGTCATATAAGTCGGATTACATCGAGAAACTTAGCCAGTGTCCCAATGTGAGCAGGACTTTTGCCTGGTCCAGGATTATTCATATTAAAGGGAAAATTGGTATACTTATCTTTAAAGCCGACCATGTTGTAAAACATTGGAAATGGTTCTAAAGCAAGTATTCAGTGATGATATTATAATATTAATTTCGTTTCAGGGGAGGAATGATTGTTCCCAGGAGATAAATGTTGAGTTATGAGGCTGCAAGTACTGTCTGTGACTTATCAGAGTGATTCGCCTAAAATATTGCCATATCATTACTGTCTTATGACAATTACATTGTCGCAAAATTGGCAATGATCAGATTTATATGAAAATATTGAACAGTGTTTTATATTTTTTGCATTTATGTGACAAATCCCAGCTTTGAAAAAAGTTTACCAGATTTTTACGTGGACAATTTGAGTTTATCGATACAATTAATTAAATTGATAATTACTAATAATACGAGCTAAATTGATATTGTGGACGTTCAGTAGCTGGCCAGTAATATTCATGGTCAGGGGTGTAGGAAGCGGGGAGGGGGCCGAATTTTTAATTTAGGTTTCTAAAAATTTTCAAAGTTTTCTTGGAAACTACTTTTGTTCATGTTTCATGCTACCCTGATCATTATGAGCCAAAAATATTGTCCACACCTACCCCTTAATTCGATATACGATTTTGGGTTCGAGGGTTCCCCTTTATAAACCCCTCCGGGTCAGAATAAGATTCTGATAATCCCGGCTCCCGCTAAATAGATTCTGATAATCCCGGCTCCCGCTGTTAGTTTTTTCCCGCTGAATAAATAACCCCGGCACAGCTTCTATAATCCCGCCCCGGTTATTTGGCTCAACTAGATTTGTTCTGTTTTGATATTACATGATAATTTCAACCGCGCACTGTCACGTGTTTTGATGACGTGTATCACGTGACTAACTACTACGACGCGCATTGGTAAAAAATGTCACGTGACCTATGGCTTAACGTAAGAACTATTTAATACACTTGATCTACGTATCGGTCTAATTGCAGGCGCTGGCAAAACTCCAGCACACTGCTTACATTACTTAAACTCTTACATTAATTGGACCAATTCCAGAACTTGTCTCGACGGTTACATTTGATTTTGTCCGGTTAATTTTGTCGTGTTTGTTATAAGCCATGTATTATATTATATACCTATAGTCGTCTATTTTGATGAACTTCATGACACGATATCATTATTAGCTCCACCTTTTATCGCTTGCCAGGCTTAACTCGACGCCCCTTATATTATCAATATTCATATTCATTCAACGTTCTGACTGAGGAATAATGTTTAGATATAACGCCAATTTCAAATGTCATAGTACCTTAGTTGTATTTATTTGGTAGTCCCCAATTCCATTTCATATTTTCCATACTGATCTCATATAGCTAGAATTAAGAGTAAAATGTCAAATTGCTGGTCCTAGCACTAACCCGGACGGGTTTATAACACATAAAACCGGCACGCTTAAGTTATATTAAAATAACCCCTCGTGCTAAAGCACGTCGGGGTTATTTTCATAATAATCCCTCGTGCTTCGCACTCGAAATTATTATAAATTTTTCCCGCGCGTCGCGGGAAAAATTGAAATATAATCCCTGCGCTTGCCGGGGTTATGTGTGTTGTAATGCGATCTCGGAAGCGGGAGCTCTGCCTTCAGAGGTACGTATCGAGAATGACTCGGACCGAAATTTTTCTAAGTCAACAATTTTCAAAGTTTTTCTGGAAACTACTTTTGTTCATGTTTCATGCTACCCTGATCATTATGAACCGAAAATATTTTTTTCTAAACTTTTTTAGGAAACAAATAATTTTTCGAGTTTTTTTTACTAAAAATTTTGTAAGTCAAAAATTTTCAAAGTTTTCTTGCATCTTGGAAACTACTTTTGTTTATGTTTCGTGCTACCCTGATCATTATGAGCCGAAAATATTTTTTCGGATTTCTGAAGTCCGTACCTACATTCGGAACTTACGGAAGGCTGTTGATGTGATTGGTTTTATATACTTACTAGTGTAACCCGGCCTTCGGCCGGGATTTCACTGCCGCAGTTAAAAAGGGTAGGAGTAATTACCCGCTGAGTCAAAACCCGCATTAGGTGACCCAATAGTTTCTTAAACAATAATCTCATAATCAGCTATTCCTTGTATTGTGGATAATTAAGTCATTATTAGCCATGAGGCACCACATTACATGATCATAAGGTCTGAACACCGACTATTACACCTCATCACTCCCGTCTTGAACCGCTTTCCATTTTTATTTAAATCGTTATAGAAATTAACCCTTGTTAACTCCGCACCACACCCGCCTATTATATTTGAAAACACGCATAACATTATCGTATGAACTCTCTCTCTTTCTCTCTCTCTCTCTCTCTCTCTCTCTGCAGTCCAAACAGACCCCAAACACTAACAGTCCCCCATCCCCTAATAAGCTTATGGTATAAAATTACAGCGAATCTTCCGGGCTAATCCAATTATGACGCTACTTAAATGCAGCTATAACATATCATACAGTAATGAGAGAGAGAGAGGAAGCCCCGTAACTCTTGCCGTTCTGCTCAAGCAATTTTATGTAACATTTGTGGTACAAAACCATCAATTAAACCACTTACCACCGGCCGATTTAAAAAAAAATTTCTTATGGGCTTCATCAGAGTTTTGTCGGCACTATACCGAAAAAACCAGTCCCGTAACTCTTACCGTTTTTTTTTTGTATAACCGACCGGAAATTACACACGGACGGACACACAGACGATCAGACAGACAGACACACACACATCCTGGTGTTATTAAGGTGATAGAAAACGTGGTATTTGGCCCGCAGATTTGAAGGAAAATACGCGAATTTGGTCCTCAGATTTAAAGAAAAATGCGCAATTTGTCGCGGAGAACTGAAAAAATCGCGATTCCGCACATGCCACAATTTCCTTTTGTCCTTGACCTTACCCGACAATTTTTTGGTTCAGGCTTTGGCGCGAAGCTCGCCAAAAAATTTATAATTTGACTTTTTCAAAATTATCGCGATAATAAGCAGTTACATCACTGCTTATAATGTGATAACATTATTTTCTCAACTTTGAGTTGTGAAAATAGTTTTATCCAACGAGTTTGACGAGTTGGATAAAACGAGTTACACTACCGAGGTTTGACCGAGCTGTGTAACTCATGTTATCAATAACAAGTAGTCAAACATTTGTGGCAAGTTTTGTGTGAGTGTGAGCTTCACTGAGCTTATATTTGACCAATTTAAAATAATTAGCAACATCTCAGCGACCTGTAACAATTTTAAGAGATAAGGATGGACCAGTGCGATAACAATAGTTATTGCCCTCCCAGTTATTGCACCCCTATTTAATGCATTATATTAGCGTAAACAAGAGTGAGATAACAACTTTTACATTATGGACAGTTACACACTGATCATGAGAGAATATCGGTTATCGGCGATAAATTTGGCAAGATAATAGAAGTAATACTAATATTTTTTGCACTCTGCATACTTGAACTATGCTTCTATGCTATGTAACCTTGTTACATCATCATTATATAGTTATTAGTTACAATATCATTAATTGAATAAAATTTCCAAAAATGCAGAAATATTGAGTCTGGAGTCATGACAAATCCTTATAAATAAAATGAATATCGGTAAAATTCGAACTTCGAAGATTAAAATAGAAAACTTTGATAGCATTATCGTGTGCTTTCACTTTCAGTGGTCGACCGGGGGCAGGATTCTGACCGGGGCAGGGGAGCCCCAATATAGCCGGGGTCTGGGCCGGGGCTGACCACTGAGAATTGGCCGCGGCCGGGGCCGGGAAATCTTCCATTTTGCCGGGGCCGGGGCCGGGGGTAGTTCACCAAACTGAAGTCAGAAATTGAAACATGAATTTGATAATAATTTAGGCTGGTGTGATGCAATCGGGAAGGATTAAACTCAAGGTGCGGCTTATCCTCACCGACTTGAGGATTAAACCGCAACTTCGTGCTGTGAACCAACTCAGGATAATCCTCATTATCCTGAGATCCATACTTAATTTCTAATCCTCAAGCTGTTACTTTATCTGGACCTCGGGATTTAAAACTAATCCCACATCCAAATATGGCTCGGTTCACAAAAATTTACCATAAATGTTAGGCTCTGTAGTTTACGTTGAGCCGTAATTTTAGCTGCAGTGCAGTATTTTTACTTTCTTAGTTTCTACGAGTACGTATGTTTTATCGCAAATTTCTCGGAGACGATTAATTTAAAAGTCTGATCATGCTGAGGAAGAACCACGGTTTTTATGTTACTAGCCGTAGTCTAATTTAAGCCGTATGTTGTATTTTCTATATTTAAACGTACTCAACGTAGACAATACATTTTTCAACTTTGAAATCTCATAATTACCATTAAATTGTGTTTGATTTCTTTCAAAAATGTGCCAAAATCGTTCATGAAATCCCCGGCTGTGCCCCCGGCAAATGCATGGTTTTTGGCCGGGGCCGGGGTTAAATTTATTGGCCGGGGCCGGGGTTTAGCCCCGGCGATTTGCCAAATTTTGACCGGGGCCGGGAAGGGCCGGGGGTTGTGATTTTGGCCGGGGCCCCGGTCGACCACTGGGACTCGGCAGATAAGCATAATTTACAGCGTAACTTAGTTAAGCAATTCAATTTCAAATATTCTCTTTTGAAATCCAATATACATACAGTTACAATATATTATGATAGAGCAGGACAAAATTGGAGTTTTATTCACATAAAAATGTTTACTCCTACAAAATATATATTGGTACACACACGATCAAGTTTTAGCTGCAGTGCAGTATTTTTATATACTTTCTAGTTTCTACGTATGTTTTATCGCAAATTTCTCGGAGACGATTAATTGAAAAGTCTGATCATACTGAGGAAGAACCACGGTTTTTATGTTACTAGCCGAGAAAATACTACAATTTAATCAAGGAACGATGTTGGATACCTGAGTTCTATATCTTTCGATAGCAACTCCATCTATGTATCTGCTTAGCTTCCATCTCTGATCCTGGTACTTGAGATTCCAGGTGTGTCTTTAAACAATGTTTTAAGGGCCCAACACTCAGCTCACTCAGTTGATGGTAGAACAGTGGGTCTTTGTGCGATGTTGTAGCAGGGACTCCACTTTTTGTTTTCTCTTGCATAGGAACATCTGAGAGCAACCAAAGCCGCCTCTTGGAACACTGCTTTCTTTACTCTCTTTGTAACACCAAAGTAGTTTAGTAAGGCTGGTAAGGTATGATGCCAGAAGCCTCTACACCTAACCTCTACCGTAAAAAGCTAAGCTTTCCAACCACTGCCATGCAGCCCAGGAATAAGCTCTCTGTTGTAACGTGCTTATTTACGTTCTACTTGGTCACTAAAGTTACTCTCGTCACCAACTGTCAACTCTACTAATATGACCACCTTTCCTTTATCAGACCAGACTACAATATCAGGACGTTATGCAGTTCCGTAGATGTGCTGGGGGAACTGTGCCGGGAGGTCATCTTCGTCCCAGATAAACTGCCGATCTTGGTCTTTCTCAAAAGGGCTCTCTCTTTTCATCTTCGTCTTTGGTTTTTGGTAACAGCTGCTAGATGACTTGAAGCCTGTCCAGTCCTGAACTTCAAGTTTAAAATCTTTGTTGTTGAACTTCTCTATTTGATCCAGTAGGGATTTTGCAATGACCCGCAGCACGTTGTTATGCCTCCAATTGTATCGTTTGTTGTTCAGCGAGAAGTTGCAAGCTACCAAAATGTGCTTAATGTTGCAGTGTCTCCATCCGCAAAGTGGACAGTGTCCTGTGTCAGCATAGTTCCACAGGCTCATGTTTGCTGGAGTATTTGCAACGTCATGGGTTGCATTGAGGTGGAACTTAAGAAGAGCAGGGCTCATCTTGTAGTTGTAAATAAGGTTGTTCCAACCTAGGTCTAGCTGCATGGTGTTTTCCCATGTTGAGAATTGTCCTTGAACTCCCTTGTCTACCAGTGTCAACAGGATATCCTGCTCTGAGATGTGGGATACCAGTTCTTTCAGTGTTTCCTTTTCACTGGATAAACTCCTCTTGGATCCCAGGCCCATCCTGCCTTGCACTGTTACCCCTACTAACTCTCTGAAGTAAAGATCTCTTTCTCTAGCACTCAGCGCATTAGTGTAACCCCACCGACTGCTCCCTTCTTGTTTCTTGGCCCTGTGCTCGTAGACCTCCTTAACTTTAGGATCCTTGCTGTTCTTTAGAGAGTAACCTTTGGACACCTGAAGGAACTTGTATAAGTCCGATAGTCTTTTAAGATTTAATCCAAAGCAATCCTTATTTCTGTAAAGCACACTGACAGTAATTGTCTTTGTTACACCTAGCCATTTCTTCAGATACTTCGTACATATTGCTTCAAGATCTTTGACAAAACTAACCGGGAGATTGTAGATCATCAGGTCCCAGGAGAGCTTGCTGGTTAGGACTTAGGAGGTTGTTGTAAATCCAGCATTTCATCACTCCATTAAGGCCTGATCCGTCCACTGCCTGAAACAGTGTAATCAGTTTGTCTTCTATCAGCTTCTTGGTATCTTTGAGGCCCAGATCCACATATATCCAGTGGCCAAGGAACTTCATCGGTGTATTTCCAATAAACTGGATTTGAGCTCCATCTATGAAAATTTCAGGGTCATAGGACACATACCTTCCATCTATAACCTTCATCCCCAGGGATACACATTTACTCGGCTTGGCTTTCATTTTCCTTGGCCAAGTACGAAATCTTTCCATCACATCTATTAGCTAATAGCTTCTTCATCTTTTCCAGCCTGGGAGACATCAGCGTTAGGTCGTCAGCAAAAGCACGACTTGACGTTCTGCCAGAACTAAAAGACGGCTTGTAATCCAAGTCGCTTTGATTTTTCAGGAGATCCAATAGTAGGTTGAAAACTATTAAGAACAGTACAACCGATAGAGGGTCGCCCTGAAAAAGACCTAACATATAAAAGAACCAGTTTGTTTTCCAGTCCTTTGTCACCACTCTCACAATCAGCTCATCGTAGTACTTAAACATATATTCTATGAGCCAGTCTGGGAACTTATAATGTCTTAGAGCATATATTATCAAGTTGTCGGGAACCCAGCCGTAAGCGTTCATTAGGTCCACCCAAACTGCAAAGATCTGTCGTCTATTAGATTTGGCATCCTTCAACTCTTCCATCTAATACCATCTAATTTAAGCCGTATGTTGTATTTTTCTATATAAATATTTAAGCGTACTCAGCGTAGACAATAAATTTTTCAACTTTGAAATTTCATAATTACCATTAAATTGTGTTTGATTTCTTTCAAAAATGTGCCAAAATCGTTCATGAAATCCCCGGCTGTGCCTCTAGCAAATGCATGGTTTTTGGCCGGGGACGGGGTTAAATTTATTGGCCGGGGCCGGGGCCGGGGTTTACCCCCGGCGATTTGCCAAATTTTGGCCGGGGCCAGGAAGGGCCGGGGGTTGTGATTTTTGCCGGGGCCGGGGCCCCGGTCGACCACTGTGTGCTTTATTGCTTAATGCTTTGTTGTAGAATCAATTGCAATATTGGCATTGTCCTTTAACAAGCCCATATTTCATCGACAAATGTTCTCTAAGGCCTATTGTTTCTTCGCAGAGAATTGTAATTACATATCAAGGTTTACTTCGTGATCATTCTGCATTCTTGATATACATCTGCATCTAGATTCTAGAATACCTGGGTCTGAGTAAAACGTTACCACTACCAGCGATACGAAGTTAAGGTTATTTCTTTTGATATATCGTGTACGTAGCAGTGGCGTAACGAAGGGCCCCGCTGACCCCGCTGTGCGGGGGGGGGGGGGGGCGCCGTCTTAGGGGGGCGCCAAATCGTCGTTTGAATGTGGGACAATTTCAAAAACTTAACTAAAGTACTAGCAAAACTGCGCGTTTTGCTCTAGATACACACTTTTTTAGAGATTTTAGCGTATCCTCTAAAATCACCTAATTTGTTCAATTTTAGGGATGGGCACCAAAAGGGGAGGGGGCGCCAACAGGGGGGCGATTTTTCGGTGGGGGGGGGGGGGGCGCCAACAGGCAAAGTTACGCCACTGGTACGTAGCCTATCAAGAAGGGTTCGAGAAAGTGGCGAGTCTTATATCTCTTGACTCTTCCAGCTTGCTATCAATAAACTGAATGGTGAATATTCACTTCTGCTTGAGGGAGATTGTTCTTTAACACAGTCTTGATAATGTATTTAACTAACTCAGTCTCTCCTGTATTCAGTTTTACTTTTTAGATTACCTAGCTCCGAGTCATCCAAACTTCGTTCATTGCATCAGTTATCCGGTCGTATCTCTTCAAATTATAAATATTTAAGATTACCTTCATATCAATTACTATAACATTTGCAGAAATGACAACATGCCATTGGATGACTATAGTGATCTTTGCCTGCATTGGAATGTACGTCGTATTTTTGACCCGACTGTATCCGTCCGGATTTTATCTAGACTTCCTTAAACAATCTGGCTTCAGTACCATAATAGGTAATTGAGATTACATAATGAAATGAAGCATTTGTATCCTGCTCATATCAGCAACCAATATTAGTAAAAATAAAAATTGCCGATTTCAAAGCGGCTGAATACATATTCAATATTCAATATATAATATTTATTATTACCATTGATACAAAGGTCATAATCTTTCGCCAGCTCTCCAATATCCACCTTGAAGCTGCATTTTATATCCTTGAACTACACAATATAAACTAAAGCATGTTTTATAGTGTAGACTTTTTGTCACAACAAGACTGCAACCTATAGTAACAACTATAAACAGAACCCCTAATGTCTGCTAACAATGTTCTTCTAGTCCTAATGGCTAATATGAGCCTTGTCTCTAAAAAACGTAACTAAACTAGCGTTTCGGTGTGTGCAAAAGCTTTCAGGCACGCGCATTCCTTGCCACGTTAGTTACCTGTCCTTCCAAAACCAAACTAGCAGTCAAGGACAAAAAGTCATACACCAAATGGGCATTATATTTATATTTTATAAATTGTTTTACATCTTTTTATTCTGTAAAATGTGCTAAAATTAAATTTCTTGTTTCATTAAAATTTCTTGTTTCATTGAATATTGATAATAATACATATTTAATATTTAATTAGCTTCAAGATTTTCCAAGCATAAAAATGTTTGCATTACGTAAAGCTGTAGTTCCAAGGAAGATGCATCGAGAGTTTAAACTCAAGTGAAATTATATTAATTTAAAAGTAGAAAACCTATAGCACTTCTTCAAGAGTTTAACCAATTATATAAAATTTAAAGTAAAAAACAATCACTGTTTTTTCAGGCAAGCTGTTTCCATTTCTGCAGCTCTAATAACTTCGCCTGCTGGCCCATACATCTACAACTTTCTTCCAAAAACCATCATAAACGCGTCCCTTTTCAAAAGATATTTTTGTGCGAGCCTTTTGAACCTGACCTGCTCCTCCATGATGGCTTTGATTCAAGTATTCATTGATATGAACTGTGATGCTCCTATTATTTTTGGAACTATAGCATTACTGAGGGGTATTCAAGGGTTTGCAATTGGCATAATGCATGTGTTTGTTTAGGTGAGGAATTATATTTATTCCATCTGCGCGGCCATCTGTTTTTTCTAATTTATATTTTATACTGTGCAGAGCATATGATTTACAGCTTCCAAAAATTGCAAATTTAGAATTATTAATATTTTTATATTGCAGGAACAGTTATTCATGATATATTTCAGGGCGAGGTTATAGATTTGTATCTTAAGGAAGATAAAAATGCGATGATCTTGATAAGCAGTTTCATGCAAGTTGGGGCAATCCTCTCAGCAATATTGGGCACTGAGCTATTTGTAGCTGGTGGGTGGGTATTAGTTGGTCTTGGTATAGCCTCCTTCAACATCCTCCCTCTTTTAGTATTTCCATTCCTAACAAATATAGAGGTGAAAGAAAATAATGAACAAAAAGTTGATTCCACCGAGTCCCCAGAATTGACAGATCGAAGTAACAGCATCGGCCCTCAGTCTATTCCACTTTGGTCACAAAACATCGCATTATACTTTCCCGATATAGTCTTGTTCCTGAATAATGCGTTAAGTGATCTCATACTGTATGTGCTTCCGGCAAGGATCTTGAATTCCACCACCATTTCCCTTTCGTTAGCCGTACAATTAGTGCACATCTCTAACATTGCCTCATTAATTTCTGCGTTAACATTGAGCTTTATAGCTGGTAGAATCAAAACGCTTAATGTCATCACCACAATGGCAATTGGAAGCTTTTTCTATCACTGTGGAGCAGTAGTTGCATTCGGAGCCACAACATGTGATTTCAAATTCTTGGAATTTACACACCAGTTGTTGATAGGATTGATTCTAATGGGGATAGGGGAGGCGTGTCATCTTAACCTGTATACCCCCAGGAAGTTCTACCTTTACAAAAAGTGGAGTTTGGACAATAGTAACCTCGGAGAACAATCTGCTAAGATCTTCAACACCGTTCTAAGCCTTTCTTCTATTTTTGGGACTGTCCTATCAGCCCTGTCGTTGACGGAAAAGAGTCAAATTCCAACTATAACTGCAATTTCAGGACTTGGTGTATTTTTTCCCGATCCATGACTCGTGCCGAAGGCACAAAAGAGTCAAGGACAAGGGTTAGCGATCGAGGTTTTTTTTAAAATATGGTAGCTTTGCGACCTGCGAGTGTGCGACCACCGTACGTGCTTGCGAGCACTGTTATCGCCCACGTGACTACCTGCGCAAAGTTATTTTGCGTGATAATCTGAATTATATAATTGTTGGCGCGCGGCGCTGAACCAACCAAGTACATTATTAATTTCATCATGTGCGTATCCCACTAGGCACTAATTGATAGCATATTATTATTATTTTGAGTTAGTATTACTATTTTGCACAGATCCGTGTCAGGTTGCATAAACAATAAACATGTGGTTACATAAAAGTATACACGATTTTCAAATTCAATATAGAATTATATTAACTGGGCGGCGCTCGGCAGTCGGCATGTCACTTCGCCATATTTGCATGTTTATATAAACAGTAAAGACTGGGCCGTCCCCAGGTTGTATGGATGATGGAATATAATAAATACGCCATCACGGATCGGGAAATTGAGCGGCCATCCACAAAAGAAAAGCGGCCGCATTTCTTGTTAATATTGGAACTATTTCTTTGTAACCTGGTTAAATAAATTTGGAGAACTTGTCGGAGTAAACGTTTCATAGACACGGTTTTAAAGAGTTTGACTCTAATTCATCAGATCATCAATCTTAAAAGATATAATACACACTATATTTCATTGGATTCCAGGATAAATTATTATTAAGCATGATTACAATTACATAATTACATAATTACATAATTACATAAGTACATAATTACATAATTATATAATTACATAATTACATAATTACATAATTACATAATTACATAATTACATAATTACATAATTACATAATTACATAATTACATAATTACATAATTACATAATTACATAATTACATAATTACATAATTACATAATTACATAATTACATAATTACATAATTACATAATTACATAATTACATAATGACATAATTACATAATTACATAATTACATAATTACATAATTACATAATTACATAATTACATAATTACATAATTACATAATTACATAATTACATAATTACATACACTACGGAACTGCAGAACGTCCCGATATTGTAGTCTGGTCTGATAAAGGAAAGGTGGTCATATTAGTAGAGTTGACAGTTGGTGACGAGAGTAACTTTAGTCACCATGTAGAACGTAAACAAGCACGTTACAACAGAGAGCTTATTCCTGGGCTGCATGGCAGTGGGTGGAAAGCTTAGCTTTTTACGGTAGAGGTTGGGTGTAGAGGCTTCTGGCATCATACCTTACCAGCCCTACTAAACTACTTTGGTGTTACAAAGAGAGTAAAGAAAGCAGTGTTCCAAGAGGCGGCTTTGGTTGCTCTCAGATGTTCCTATGCAATCTGGTTAGCAAGAGAAAACAAGAAGTGGAGTCCCTGCTACAACATCGCACAAAGACCCACTGTTCTACCATCAACTGAGTGAGCTGAGTGTTGGGCCCTTAAAACATTGTTTAAAGCCACACCTGGAATCTCAAGTACCAGGATCAGTGATGGAAGCTAAGCAGATACATAGATGGAGTTGCTATCGAAAGATATAGAACTCAGGTATCCAACATCGTACCTTGATTATATTGTAGTATTTTCTCACATAATTACATAATTACATAATTACATAATTACATAATTACATAATTACATAATTACAGCACAAGACTTGATTTTACAGATTCCGAATCTACTCGTTTTCATTATCAGCACACTCTAAAATAAATGCGGGATAATGAAAATGAAAATGTATCCTAGAATGTAATAATGATTATAAAATTACCGTGGTTCTAGTTCATGGCTGATAATTACTAAAGATAGTTTCGAACATAGATCAACAACAACAACAACAACAACAACAACAACTGCAGAAAAACGCCTGCTTCGAATTTATTCAAAGATGGTCCGATGATTTGTTCAAACATTTTTCCTGACTGTAAACATCCGAATCATTTTAACTGTAAACAGTGCTATCTCACTTTGCCAAGAAATCTTTGTCTAAAAAAATTATAGGCATCTCATGTTAATTCGTAAGCATTCAAATCGTTTTAATGGAGATTTTTTGAGATCCGAGATTTTCAAAAACGAATAAAAAATGTTCGTTCAGTCTATAATCTCCTTTAAATGGTCCTTAGAATATATTCTGAAAGTTATATGCTTCAGCCTGAATTTTTGTGAAACTTGTCTCCGAGTTAGCTTTATTCTGGTCCCGTTCAAAAATCGGCCGGGACCGGGAATCCCAGCCAAAATGCCGAATTGTGACCGGGACCGAACCGGGATTTTTTTTAAAGAAGTTTAACGCAAAATTCTTTGCCAATGAATCAACAAAACTGTATCACAGTTAAATACCGGTTTGATAATTACTAATAATACGAGCTAAATTGTGGACGTTCAGTAGCTGGCCAGTAATATTCAATTATTCATGGTCATGTTATTTAAACTTGTAGAAGTAACGCTTTTGATTCACGTATTTTATGTTTCAGTCAATGTTAATATGAAATATGATGTTATGATGATAACACATTATTCACTTTTTTTATATCTAACAGCTTACGATCAATAATGCTATTTGCTACCTGAATAAGACTAAAGACTCAACCGAAATTTTGGGCAGAACATAATACAAACATTGGACAAACATTGGACAAACATTTTTCAATGTTTTTATGGCTGGGTCGCCGAGTGGTATCGTTTTTCAATAACCCGGAGATTGGTGGTTCGAATCTGGGCGTCCCCTAGTCTAGTGAGTTAAGGATTCCGTTGGATTTATGCAATATCACATGCATTTGTGATTTGTATAACTGAGCCGAATGATCGGAAATGTAAAGGTGGGTTAAATGAATAGCAGCACAATGCAGTGAAGGCAGTATGAAAAATATATACTAACATTTATAACAATTTTAGCCTGAAGATGGCGTTGACGCCGAAAATTTGCCCTTACTCCTAACTTCCTTGTTTCACTTGTCCTTGTCTCTTCCAACCGGATAATATCCAGATATCAGCAGTATGAACTATGGAATTCACTTCCTTAACCGTCGTTGCTTTAATTTTAACTGTACCTTTGATTTCTGTGATCGGCTGAAACAAGTTCAGAGCAACGATATTCATGTACTCAGTTTTGAAATATTCATATATATATATATATAGTATATAGTTTTGAAAGGCCTGCAACATTTTTCCTAAAGTTAACCGAATCAACTGGCTGAAGCAAAGGATCTGCAGAGGTGATAAATGACCATAAATGAAATAAAATTCGATAATATTGCACATCTAGGAAGTCATTGTGTTCACACTTCTGATGATTTGCAAGAATTCTCCGTGTGGGAGGCGCAATGGGGACTGTGGAAGAGGCGTCTGTAGTACCACCCTGGTAAGGAGAGGGTTGTGGAAGAGGCGTCACCTTGTTATCAGTCAGAAAATATCAGTTCGTAGTCCTCTGTGAATTTGCAATCCTCCGCGGTATCTATTACAAATCCATTTCATTCATATTAAACTATAATAGGGGTCGTATAGAAATTCAACAAGTTCATTCAATGATGTTCTATTTGATGCTTATATTGTTGAAGTTGTGGGTATAATACGCCAAGATTCGGCTACATTTTTTCATTTTATTTTCGTTTTAACCATCTATAATCGAAATCAAGCGTCTTAAATGCATAATTCTGGAAATAAAATCGAACAATATTCTCAATTTGTTTAATTCTGAGGAACCTCAACTAAAAGATTATGCATGATTTGCTGCGTGTGAAACCAAGGAGGAGCTCAAATCACATGGCTATAGGAACTGGAATTATCATTGTTTACTCCTGGGTGCTGGGTGATCCTGCACGGTTCTTCAAGTTGCAACTCGGATATAAAGTCGGAAATTCAAACGTCCTGATGTTTCTCATTTCTCTCTGTCTCTTCCGTTCTCTCCTTTTTTCGTAATATGTATGATATTTGGGATATTGTGGTAATTCGATTCTAGTCTTACATTTTATTAACCATCTTTATAATATTGAAGTATTAAATGTTCGTTGAGACTAATTAAAATGTCCTCGTTACCTCTGGGCTGGAGCACAAAACTGAAAACCACTTGAGACGAAGCAGCTTCTTTCATGATCACTGCAAAACATAACGATTTATTTCTAGCCGGAGATAAAGTCACAGATTTTTGGATTTTTGATCAAAAACAGCACAAATGTATTGTGTATATTTTTCAAAAGATAAAACCTGCAAATACCAAACTGTGGAGTACTGCACAGGGTCACGGATCTGACTCTGACTCTGACTCTGACTCTGACTCTGACTCTGACTCTGACTCTGACTCTGACTCTGACTCTGACTCTGACTCTGACTCTGACTCTAACTCTGACTCTAACTCTGACTCTGACTCTGACTCTGACTCTGACTCTGACTCTGACTCTGACTCTGACTCTGACTCTGAATCTGACTCTGACTCTGACTCTGACTCTGACTCTGACTCTGACTCTGACTCTGACTCTGACTCTGACTCTGACTCTGACTCTGACTCTGACTCTGACTCTGACTCTGACTCTGACTCTGACTCTGACTCTGACTCTGACTCTGACTCTGACTCTGACTCTGACTCTGACTCTGACTCTGACTCTGACTCTGACTCTGACTCTGACTCTGACTCTGACTCTGACATTTCCTGGTTTAATCTCCTAACAGTGATCGAGCCTAACGAAGTATCTGATTACAAAATTTGCAAGGCTGCAAAATTAAATCTTCCGGGCATATATATTTCAAGGCTGAAGCACTAAAATCGGTTATATTTTTGTCCCCAAATCACATCATGATTAATCTGACAGAGTTCCATGGAATACATTCCTACCGTTTGCACTTTTTTTTCCTGTTGGAAATTGCGGGATAATTCGTTTATGTCGTCCAATATCTAGTCATTCGCTGATTATTTTACATTTTATATTTACATTTTATTTTTACATTTCACATTTACATTTTACACTTAAATTTTATATTTAAATTTTATCGTACTTAATAAGCTACCTTTTACATTTATGAATTTCTTAAATATAATTATACTGTTGAAACTTACGTACTCCGTATTGAATAACATTAAATGTCTACTAATGATGGCTTACTAATGTTCAACTGGTAAATGTTTTGGACATGTCTCTCCATATAAACACGGTAACACGATTATTAACCTCCCATATAATCTCCATAAACACGATAATCCGATCAACGTAATTAATAGGGGATCATTCCCTAAAATATTTATAAAATATTCATAAAATATTTAATGGGGCGCTACACACTGCACTGTGATGTTTTGCTTCAGCATTCTTCCTACTTTGACGTTTTACTCGATCAGCACAATTATCGTCATTGTCAAACATTTTTTACAGCAAACAATATTTTATCATTATACATTCTTTCATCTTTAAAGAGGAAATCTCGAAATTGATTCTCCGACTGGTCTGTTTTTTTTATTATTTTTTTTAAAATTTTTAAATATGCAACCTACTGGTATGGTCTGATTTTTTAATGTGTGGTAGTAAACTATATTCGTTTTGGTTTTATAAATGTTAACCGATTCACCTATGAGAGTGTAAGTGGTAACCGTGGGGCACCTTTTTACACAAATATCCAGCTAAAGCTTGGGACTGCAAGAGATAATTATTTTCAATTAACAACGCATATTTATATGTTTATAAACGATAGTTTAACTGGTCCACATTTTACATATTGTAACTAAGCGACCCTTGTAGAACAATATGAAGGTAGTAGTGGTGATATCACTGCTCTCGCTACTGGTCATTGGGGCGCTCTCTCAAGCAGATCTTGATTTTGTAGATGAATTAGCAGATTCTGCAGATTCTGCAGCTCCTGAAGCTGAAGCAGATTCTGCAGCTCCTGCAGATTCGGCAGCTCCTCAATCAGAATCTGAAACTCCTCCTGAAGCTCCTGAAGCTCCTGGTTTGTTATTACTTTATATGTATTTTTACGTCTTTAAAATTCTTATTTATTTTTACATTTATCATCATGGCTAAATGTTTTAATGTAAAAGTGAACTCAGAAGCTCAAAAGTTTTGGTATGAAGGTATAAAATTGTGGATAAAATGTTAAAAATATACAAACACTGGATTGTTTTTATTTTTGTTAGGTTCCATTCTGGGTTGCTCGTAAAGTTGTAAACACTGTTCTGCTTCCCACCTTGTTTTTGAAAAGAATTTCTCCTAGGGTACCTCGTCGTCATTGTTGAGCTCCAAAATCTGCAACATGAAAAAGTAACAAATCTAGCCAAGGTTAAGTCTGATATTGTTTCTTATTGTTATTAACTTAATTCTGGCGATTCTTCAGAGGAGGAGGTACTCAGCTGTCAGTTTGACGAGAACGATGAACGATTTGCTGGTGTCGGTAAGTCAGTGTGTATGTTTGTTTGTGTTGTTAACTTTATTGGTGTCGGTAAGTCAGTGCGTCTGTTTGTTTGTGTTGTTAACTTTATTGGTGTCGGTAAGTCAGTGCGTATGTTTGTTTGTATTGTTAACTTTATTGGTGTCGGTAAGTCAGTGCGTCTGTTTGTTTGTGTTGTTAACTTTATTGGTGTCGGTAAGTCAGTGTGTATGTTTGTTTGTGTTGTTAACTTTATTGGTGTCGGTAAGTTAGTGTGTATGTTTGTTTGTGTTGTTAACTTTATTGGTGTCGGTAAGTTAGTGTGTATGTTTGTTTGTGTTGTTAACTTTATTGGTGTCGATAAGTCAGTGTGTATGTTTGTTTGTGTTGTTAACTTTATTGGTGTCGGTAAGTTAGTGTGTCTGTTTGTTTGTGTTGTTAACTTTATTGGTGTCGGTAAGTTAGTGTGTCTGTTTGTTTGTGTTGTTGACTTTATTGGTGTCGGTAAGTTAGTGTGTCTGTTTGTTTGTGTTGTTGATTTTATTGGTGTCGGTAAGTCAGTGTGTCTGTTTGTTTGTGTTGTTAACTTTATTGGTGTCGGTAAGTTAGTGTGTCTGTTTGTTTGTGTTGTTAACTTTATTGGTGTCGGTAAGTCAGTATGTCTGTTTGTTTCTGTTGTTAACTTTATTGGTGTCGGTAAGTTAGTTTGTCTGTTTGTTTGTGTTGTTAACTTTATTGGTGTCGGTAAGTTAGTGTGTCTGTTTGTTTGTGTTGTTAACTTTATTGGTGTCGGTAAGTTAGTGTGTATGTTTGTTTGTGTTGTTAACTTTATTGGTGTCGGTAAGTTAGTGTGTCTGTTTGTTTGTGTTGTTAACTTTATTGGTGTCGGTAAGTTAGTGTGTCTGTTTGTTTGTGTTGTTAACTTTATTGGTGTCGGTAAGTTAGTGTGTCTGTTTGTTTGTGTTGTTAACTTTATTGGTGTCGGTAAGTTAGTGTGTCTGTTTGTTTGTGTTGTTAACTTTATTGGTGTCGGTAAGTCAGTGTGTCTGTTTGTTTGTGTTGTTAACTTTATTGGTGTCGGTAAGTCAGTGCGTCTGTTTGTTTGTGTGTTGTTAACTTTATTGGTGTCGGTAAGTCAGTGTGTATGTTTGTTTGTGTTGTTAACTTTATTGTGTCAGTGTGTCTGTTTGTTTGTGTTGTTAACTTTATTGGTGTCGGTAAGTTAGTGTGTATGTTTGTTCATGTTGTTAACTTTATTGGTGTCGGTAAGTCAGTGCGTCTGTTTGTTTGTGTTGTTAACTTTATTGGTGTCGGTAAGTCAGTGTGTATGTTTGTTTGTGTTGTTAACTTTATTGGTGTCGGTAAGTTAGTGTGTATGTTTGTTTGTGTTGTTAACTTTATTGGTGTCGGTAAGTTAGTGTGTATGTTTGTTTGTGTTGTTAACTTTATTGGTGTTGATAAGTCAGTGTGTATGTTTGTTTGTGTTGTTAACTTTATTGGTGTCGGTAAGTTAGTGTGTCTGTTTGTTTGTGTTGTTAACTTTATTGGTGTCGGTAAGTTAGTGTGTCTGTTTGTTTGTGTTGTTGATTTTATTGGTGTCGGTAAGTCAGTGTGTCTGTTTGTTTGTGTTGTTAACTTTATTGGTGTCGGTAAGTTAGTGTGTCTGTTTGTTTGTGTTGTTAACTTTATTGGTGTCGGTAAGTCAGTATGTCTGTTTGTTTGTGTTGTTAACTTTATTGGTGTCGGTAAGTTAGTTTGTCTGTTTGTTTGTGTTGTTAACTTTATTGGTGTCGGTAAGTTAGTGTGTCTGTTTGTTTGTGTTGTTAACTTTATTGGTGTCGGTAAGTTAGTGTGTATGTTTGTTTGTGTTGTTAACTTTATTGGTGTCGGTAAGTTAGTGTGTCTGTTTGTTTGTGTTGTTAACTTTATTGGTGTCGGTAAGTTAGTGTGTCTGTTTGTTTGTGTTGTTAACTTTATTGGTGTCGGTAAGTTAGTGTGTCTGTTTGTTTGTGTTGTTAACTTTATTGGTGTCGGTAAGTTAGTGTGTCTGTTTGTTTGTGTTGTTAACTTTATTGGTGTCGGTAAGTCAGTGTGTCTGTTTGTTTGTGTTGTTAACTTTATTGGTGTCGGTAAGTCAGTGCGTCTGTTTGTTTGTGTGTTGTTAACTTTATTGGTGTCGGTAAGTCAGTGTGTATGTTTGTTTGTGTTGTTAACTTTATTGTGTCAGTGTGTCTGTTTGTTTGTGTTGTTAACTTTATTGGTGTCGGTAAGTTAGTGTGTATGTTTGTTCATGTTGTTAACTTTATTGGTGTCGGTAAGTCAGTGCGTCTGTTTGTTTGTGTTGTTAACTTTATTGGTGTCGGTAAGTCAGTGTGTATGTTTGTTTGTGTTGTTAACTTTATTGGTGTCGGTAAGTCAGTCCGTGTGTCAACTCGTATAATCCATCAATTTGTTTCTTTGTTGTCAAACTGAGGACGAAATGACAAAGGCATGTATACCCGTAACGTTGACAATATATCGACGTATCTTGTTTCAAAATGAATAGACTTTCATTTTCCCCAGTAGTCAAACGATATCTCAATGCGTTGGTAAACCTATTTTAAACCTATTTTAAACCTATTTTAAACCTATTTTAAAGTTTAAACTAATTTCAGACCCGACTGAACAGAACACGATTGATAAACTTATCCAGAAGATTCAGGGTACTGCAATGGGAGGGTTCATTCGCAAAGTAATCGCAAGGAATATTAAAAAACGTAAGCAAAGCTGCAACGTTTAATGCTGCTTCCCACACCCTTCAGCAATGAAAATTTACCCATTTTTCATCCAAAAATTTGATAAACGCAAAACTCGCAGCTGACTTCATGTAACTATATTAACTAACCATAGTAACTATAGTAACCAATCTTAAACTCGCAGCTGAGTCCATGTAACTATATTAACTAACCATAGTAACTATAGTAACCAATCTTAAACTCGCAGCTGACTCCATGTAACTATATTAACTAACCATAGTAACTATAATAACCAATCTTAAACTCGCAGCTGACTCCATGTAACTATATTAACTAACCATAGTAACTATACTAACCAATCTTAAACTCGCAGCTGACTCCATGTAACTATATTAACTAACCATAGTAACTATAATAACCAATCTTAAACTCGCAGCTGACTCCATGTTCCGGAGAATGTTAGGACGACTCATTCAAGATCCTGCAGACGAGAACTTTGATGAGGGAGATGTTGATATCACAGAACCTGTGTCTGGACCCTTGACCTCCCTGATAACTAAAGTATTTGGGGAGACTAAAACTGTCGTGGTAAGCTTTATTAAAAGATTACAGGAAGACAGGATAACTAAAATCACCAAGGAATCGTAAAGTCTTTTTTATTGTCAAATGAAGATTGAAGATGATAATAAATGTATAATAATAATATATATATAATATATATATACATATATATAATATAATTAATTTTAATTAACATATTTTAAAAACAGAAATCCTTTCTCAGGGTTACCTCAGAACGTTCGGTTTCTTTGCCAAGGTTTTAGGAATGTCACCCAACAAACTTGAGAACTACCAAGGAGGGGTAAGAAAATCATTAAATAATTAATATATTCAATCATTAGATAATAAGTATGTACTTCTTTGTTATAACTTTATAATGTGGATTCAATGTTATCGATTTTATTATTACTTTAGTACTTCGACACTTACAAATATATTAAAATGTATCGGACTGCACGTGTGACTGCACGTGTGACTGCACGTGTGACTGTACGTGTGACTGCACGTGTGACTGCACGTGTTACTGCACGTGTGACTGCACGTGTGACTGCACGTGTTCCCCACGTAACCAAACAACCTTCCCCTAGATACCCCCATGTGCGATCACACAAGCTATCAAGGAATTCCAAGTGTTCAACAAATTGGAACCCTCAGGACGGCTCACCAAGGAAACCAGGGAACTGATGACTAAAGAGAGGTGTGGCAATCCTGATGTTGGATGTGGTAAGTTTTTACCTTCTATCGATACTATATTTTAAACTTGGCAAAATCTCCCCGGCAACGGCTAAAAGCTCTGAAAATTGGCCAAAAATTGACTCTCCGTTAAAATCAATTCTCTTAAATGGAGTTGAAAACTTGGCAGAAAAAGGATATGCAAAATCATTATAGTTATAATACGTCTAAAACACAGTGATAGTCGATAAAAGCTAGCACGTTTGAACAATAACATTCCAGCCGGATCACCATGATAATTGGTGTCCGCATCGAGAGACAAGCCTAAAATTATCAAAAACAAACGATTAACATTATCAAAGTGAATATGCATTAGGGTAGAATGAAATAGTAAATCCAAAGCCGGAAAATACCATTAATTGTAAAATTGTGGTGCTACGTGTACTGAGTTTGAATGGTACCCTGGGAACCATAACGAAAAACCCAGTACTAGAGCTACCTTCAGGAATATAATGGACACGTTGCATAATAACATTAACAGCAGGGCGAATATATTTTAAAATACTGCAGCAGAAATCAGATCAGTGAGGAAGCTAACTTCGTTATCGAATGAGAAGGGAGTGTGAACCTTTTTACTAGCCAATAGGATCGCAGCATTCTGCAAGGCTGAATATCCTGCAAATCCTGCTTATTAGATTACGCTAGGAATTTAAAGCTACTCAGGTTACCACAGGGACGCAAAGGTCACCAGTTATGTGTGTTTATTCCATAAAAATTATAATATAAAACACTGAGTGTATGTGCGCAATATGTCCTGAGAAGGTTACTAGTTTATTATATTTTTCATTTTATGTGGTGAGTTTAAATTAAACTTAAGACTACTATCTTATAGTCTCTTTAATCTGATATCGATAAAAAGGTTATGAAGAGGTAATCAACCGGTAACCGTATTGATTTTTCCACAGAAACTCCTGACTGTATCGCTGAACAGGAAAACGAAGAAAATTCAGAATATCTTGATAGAAGAAGGAGATCACTGAGCAGACAGAAAAGATGGGAAGTTGTTTCCGGCCGGACATGGAAAAGCGGGGATTTCAAGTACGTATTCATGATTCGGATGTTCTTTCGCAGGCTGCACTATCATAAAAGTTGTTTTTGTTGTTTTGGGTGGCCAAATATTCCGTTACCGTTACCTTTACTATAACTATTTTTCTCTTTTACATAATCTTTCAGGTATTTCTTCGAATCTTACACAGAGGACCTCTCCCTAGAAATTCAGAGAAGAGAAATTGAAAGGGGGCTCAGGGAATGGACGGAAGTAGCTCAAATAAACTTCATAGAGGTTTTTTGTGGATTTTTTGTTTGTTTACGCTAAATAAACCCAATCTTTACCGTTTATACGTGCATAGGAATAAACCGACAGAGATCAGCCATTTGAAAAATAGAGCGCAATCTTTTTAAGATTTTTCTCTCCCCAGGTTGACAATGAAGATGATGCAGATGTGTCAATAGGTTTTGGTTCTGGAAATCACGGAGATAAGTACGCTTTTTCAGGACCTGGTGGTGTGCTAGCACACGGTTACTATCCCAGAAAAGGAGAAGTGAGTGGTTCAATTATTTGACTATTTCATTTTAAATTTGATTTCATTAAATTTGATTACTGTGAGAAAATGCATTCTTTACCTAAATTTTGTTCGACGGTCTAGCTTCTGTGTGCTTGCTTGTTTCGCATTGTTAACCAATGCAATAACAACCCAACAGTAATCACAATAACCACAATAACCACATTAACCACAATAACCAATCCAATAACAATTCATATGCAGTAACCATAGTAACCACAGTAACCACAGTAACCACAGTAACCAATGCAATAAAACCCATATACATTAACCACAGTAACCACAGTAACCACCGTAACCACAGTAACCAATGCAATAACAACCCATATACATTAACCACAGTAACCACAGTAACCACAGTAACCAATGCAATAACAACCCATATACATTAACCACAGTAACCACAGTAACCACAGTAACCACAGTAACAACAGTAACCACAGTAACCAATGCAATAACAACCCAGATACAGTTACCACAGTAACCAATGCAATAACAACCCAGATACAGTTACCACAGTAACCAATACAATAACAACCCAGATGCATTTTGATGATGATGAGAAGTTCACTGCTGACCAGTATTCCGGAACCAATCTCTACTACGTAGCTACACATGAGTTTGGTCACGTGTTAGGTATCAGACACACTGACGTGAAGAAAGCTGTGATGGGACCTTACTATCCTGGTATATATAATGTAATATACTGCGAGCTGAAAATGAAAGTGAAACTTTCAAGTCCAGACGCCATCATTTCATTTTCATTACAATAACCCTGTTTAGTCGTTGACTTCTGATAATAGCAGTTCTTTACTGTTCAGTTTATCAAAATATGTGAAACTTCTAAGTTTATATATGGTCCAAGTTATGGCCAACAAAAACAACAACAATTGATTTGAAAAACTCTGAATTGGCTTTAAATTGCTGTGAAAATGACAAATGTGTGATTTGATATGTGTCATGAATCTAGTTTTAAAACCTATTTGATTTCAGGGTACAAGACAGAGATTGATTTAACTGATGATGACATTACAGCAGCCAGAGCTCTTTTCGGTAAGTCATGCTGCAGTAAAATAAACGTTTATTTGTACGATTGACGATTATTTAACGCTTCGTGTTTTATTAGATTAGTGGACAGTTAATTTTCTAGAGTGGTAAAATTAAGTACGAAAATTTAGAAGCTGATCAGTAGATTACGTGCAAACGTTATTCATTTTGCACCGAATATCTGGCATATGATAATTGCAATAACTTTTAATTTGAACATAGTTGAAATATTGAAATTTTATAACGCTTAACATATGTTATAACGTTAATAATGTGGGATTATATTAGGGGAAGGAAACGGTGCGGTAAGGCCACTCGGTGGATCCAGTGGTGATGATTCTGAGGGAGAGGACAGTGACTCTGAAGAAGGAGCCACTGAAGGAATTGGACCTGACAACATTGAAATTGGAGACTTTCCAGAATCTGGTAAAAGTTTTATTGATATCAATTTGTTATCAGTACATTCATATAAGTGATATTCAAGCGTTATACAGAATCACGCCAAAACTTTAAACTATCGTGATAATCTACTGAATTGTTTTATTAGGCAAGCATCCCCTAGAGTGCAGATTACTAACATCACTACATTTCAGAAGATGGAAGAGGTTGCCTATCTGAGATCCACGCAGCCTTCAACCACCCCACGGAAAAGTATGCCTACGTCATCTCAGGTGGTACATACGTCAGACTTGAGGCTGATGAAAGGTGGGTCACAGTTTTAGTGAGTTTTAGCAGGGTTTATTACGTCAGACTTGAAGCTGATGAAAGGTGGGTCACAGTTTTAGCAGGGTTTATTACGTCAGACTTGAGGCTGATGAAAGGTGGGTCACAGTTTTAGCAGGGTTTATTACGTCAGACTGGAGGCTGATGAAAGGTGGGTCACAGTTTTAGCAGGGTTTATTACGTCAGACTTGAGGCTGATGAAAGGTGGGTCACAGTTTTAGCAGGGTTTATTACGTCAGACTGGAGGCTGATGAAAGGTGGGTCACAGTTTTAGCAGGGTTTATTACGTCAGACTGGAGGCTGATGAAAGGTGGGTCACAGTTTTAGCAGGGTTTATTACGTCAGACTGGAGGCTGATGAAAGGTGGGTCACAGTTTTAGCAGGGTTTATTACGTCAGACTGGAGGCTGATGAAAGGTGGGTCACAGTTTTAGCAGGGTTTATTACGTCAGACTGGAGGCTGATGAAAGGTGGGTCACAGTTTTAGCAGGGTTTATTACGTCAGACTGGAGGCTGATGAAAGGTGGGTCACAGTTTTAGCAGGGTTTATTACGTCAGACTGGAGGCTGATGAAAGGTGGGTCACAGTTTTAGCAGGGTTTATTACGTCAGACTGGAGGCTGATGAAAGGTGGGTCACAGTTTTAGCAGGGTTTATTACGTCAGACTGGAGGCTGATGAAAGGTGGGTCACAGTTTTAGCAGGGTTTATTACGTCAGACTGGAGGCTGATGAAAGGTGGGTCACAGTTTTAGCAGGGTTTATTACGTCAGACTGGAGGCTGATGAAAGGTGGGTCACAGTTTTAGCAGGGTTTATTACGTCAGACTGGAGGCTGATGAAAGGTGGGTCACAGTTTTAGCAGGGTTTATTACGTCAGACTGGAGGCTGATGAAAGGTGGGTCACAGTTTTAGCAGGGTTTATTACGTCAGACTGGAGGCTGATGAAAGGTGGGTCACAGTTTTAGCAGGGTTTATTACGTCAGACTGGAGGCTGATGAAAGGTGGGTCACAGTTTTAGCAGGGTTTATTACGTCAGACTGGAGGCTGATGAAAGGTGGGTCACAGTTTTAGCAGGGTTTATTACGCCAGACTGGAGGCTGATGAAAGGTGGGTCACAGTTTTAGCAGGGTTTATTACGCCAGACTTGAAGCTGATGAAAGGTGGGTCACAGTTTTAGCAGGGTTTATTACGTCAGACTTGAGGCTGATGAAAGGTGGGTCACAGTTTTAGCAGGGTTTATTACGTCAGACTGGAGGCTGATGAAAGGTGGGTCACAGTTTTAGCAGGGTTTATTGTTTAATGATAAGGGGTGGCAGAGAGGTCAAAAATAGACAAAACGTTGCTGACTTAAAAAGTAATGTGAACCTGAACACAGTAACCACAGAAACCATGCAGTAACCATAGAAACCATGCAGTAACCACACTAACCACACTAACCACACTAACCACCCTAACCACCCTAACCACACTAAACACACTAAACACACTAACCACACTAACCACACTAACCCTACTAACCACACTAACCACACTAACCACACTAACCACCCTAACCACACTAAACACACTAACCACACTAAACACACTAACCACACTAACCACCCTAACCACCCTAACCACACTAAACACACTAAACACACTAACCACACTAACCACACTAACCCTACTAACCACACTAACCCTACTAACCACACTAACCACACTAACCACACTAACCACACTAACCCTACTAACCACACTAACCACACTAACCACACTAACCACACTAACCCACTAACTACACTAACCAAACTAACCAGGAACATGCCGGTTGTATCAGAAGGGTACCCCCAGAATGTAGCTGAACAATGGCCGGGAGTGGAGGGTGAAGTAGACGCAGCCTTCACAGACTACGACAATGGCAGGACCTTCTTCTTTGTTAACAGCTACCCGTGAGTTTGAATACACTTTTCAAAAGGGTCGTTTTCAAGTTGGAGGGATTTAATTATTTTAAGCTGACGTATTTGAAAAAGCAAACTTGTTATAGTTTCTAACTAATCAGTTAAGATATTTTAATACTAAGAATTAATGTTAATTTATGCTAAATAATGCTAATCAATGCTAATAAATGCAAGTAATAACATTTTAAAACAACATATTACCTCAGAAGAAGGAAAGTGTACTGCTGGAACTGGAACGAGTCTAGGATGGAGATGGACGGAGAAGATGAGGAAAACACTGTCTTTGCTCCTCTTCCTCAGACGGAAATCAAGGGGATTGCTAGGTTCGTTTGAGCCGCGCGTTCGCATTTGAGCTGTGTTTTTTAACTCATATTAACATCAAAACGTCTTGGCATAAAATGTATCTATTGAACTGTCTGAAAAAAGTCATTCCGAGATAATGGTCACATAATAGTTACATATAACATATATATACACATAATAGATACATTCAACTCACACTATTCCCACAGTTACCGTGACTACGTTTTGTTTCTGTTCGAGAGCGAGTACTACTTGTGGACTCCAAGTACTGGTGTGTACGCAGAGCCACAGTCATGGCCTTATCAGTCAGGTAATATAATTAGAACCTTCTAGTAAGACAGTCAGAACCTTCTAGTAAGACAGTCAGAACCTTCTAGTAAGACAGTCAGAACCTTCTAGTAAGACAGTCAGAACCTTCTAGTAAGACAGTCAGAACCTTCTAGTAAGACAGTCAGAACCTTCTAGTAAGACAGTCAGAACCTTCTAGTAAGACAGTCAGAACCTTCTAGTAAGACAGTCAGAACCTTCTAGTAAGACAGTCAGAACCTTCTAGTAAGACAGTCATAACCTTCTAGTAAGACAGTCAGAACCTTCTAGTAAGACAGTCAGAACCTTCTAGTAAGACAGTCAGAACTCTAGTCATCGTACCTAGTAAGACAGTCAGAACCTTCTAGTAAGACAGTCAGAACCTTCTAGTAAGACAGTCAGAACCTTCTAGTAAGACTGTCAGAACCTTCTAGTAAGACAGTCAGAACCTTCTAGTAAGACAGTCAGAACCTTCTAGTAAGACAGTCAGAACCTTCTAGTAAGACAGTCAGAACCTTCTAGTAAGACAGTCAGAACCTTCTAGTAAGACAGTCAGAACCTTCTAGTAAGACAGTCAGAACCTTCTAGTAAGACAGTCAGAACCTTCTAGTAAGACAGTCAGGACCTTCTAGTAAGACAGTCAGAACCTTCTAGTAAGACAGTCAGAACCTTCTAGTAAGACAGTAAGAACCTTCTAGTAAGACAGTCAGAACCTTCTAGTAAGACAGTCAGAACCTTCTAGTAAGACAGTCAGAACCTTCTAGTAAGACAGTCAGAACCTTCTAGTAAGACAGTCAGGACCTTCTAGTAAGACAGTCAGAACCTTCTAGTAAGACAGTCAGAACCTTCTAGTAAGACAGTCAGAACCTTCTAGTAAGACAGTCAGAACCTTCTAGTAAGACAGTCAGAACCTTCTAGTAAGACAGTCAGAACCTTCTAGTAAGACAGTCAGAACCTTCTAGTAAGACAGTCAGAACCTTCTAGTAAGACAGTCAGAACCTTCTAGTAAGACAGTCAGAACCTTCTAGTAAGACAGTCAGAACCTTCTAGTAAGACAGTCAGAACCTTCTAGTAAGACAGTCAGAACCTTCTAGTAAGACAGTCAGAACCTTCTAGTAAGACAGTCAGAACCTTCTAGTAAGACAGTCAGAACCTTCTAGTAAGACAGTCAGAACCTTCTAGTAAGACAGTCAGAACCTTCTAGTAAGACAGTCAGAACCTTCTAGTAAGACAGTCAGAACCTTCTAGTAAGACAGTCAGAACCTTCTAGTAAGACAGTCAGAACCTTCTAGTAAGACAGTCAGAACCTTCTAGTAAGACAGTCAGAACCTTCTAGTAAGACAGTCAGGACCTTCTAGTAAGACAGTCAGAACCTTCTAGTAAGACAGTCAGAACCTTCTAGTAAGACAGTCAGAACCTTCTAGTAAGACAGTCAGAACCTTCTAGTAAGACAGTCAGAACCTTCTAGTAAGACAGTCAGAACCTTCTAGTAAGACAGTCAGAACCTTCTAGTAAGACAGTCAGAACCTTCTAGTAAGACAGTCAGAACCTTCTAGTAAGACAGTCAGAACCTTCTAGTAAGACAGTCAGAACCTTCTAGTAAGACAGTCAGACCTTCTAGTAAGACAGTCAGAACCTTCTAGTAAGACAGTCAGAACCTTCTAGTAAGACAGTCAGAACCTTCTAGTAAGACAGTCAGAACCTTCTAGTAAGACAGTCAGAACCTTCTAGTAAGACAGTCAGAACCTTCTAGTAAGACAGTCAGAACCTTCTAGTAAGACAGTCAGAACCTTCTAGTAAGACAGTCAGAACCTTCTAGTAAGACAGTCAGAACCTTCTAGTAAGACAGTCAGAACCTTCTAGTAAGACAGTCAGAACCTTCTAGTAAGACAGTCAGAACCTTCTAGTAAGACAGTCAGAACCTTCTAGTAAGACAGTCAGAACCTTCTAGTAAGACAGTCAGAACCTTCTAGTAAGACAGTCAGAACCTTCTAGTAAGACAGTCAGAACCTTCTAGTAAGACAGTCAGAACCTTCTAGTAAGACAGTCAGAACCTTCTAGTAAGACAGTCAGAACCTTCTAGTAAGACAGTCAGAACCTTCTAGTAAGACAGTCAGAACCTTCTAGTAAGACAGTCAGAACCTTCTAGTAAGACAGTCAGAACCTTCTAGTAAGACAGTCAGAACCTTCTAGTAAGACAGTCAGAACCTTCTAGTAAGACAGTCAGAACCTTCTAGTAAGACAGTCAGAACCTTCTAGTAAGACAGTCAGAACCTTCTAGTAAGACAGTCAGAACCTTCTAGTAAGACAGTCAGAACCTTCTAGTAAGACAGAACCTTCTAGTAAGACAGTCAGAACCTTCTAGTAAGACAGTCAGAACCTTCTAGTAAGACAGTCAGAACCTTCTAGTAAGACAGTCAGAACCTTCTAGTAAGACAGTCAGAACCTTCTAGTAAGACAGTCAGAACCTTCTAGTAAGACAGTCAGAACCTTCTAGTAAGACAGTCAGAACCTTCTAGTAAGACAGTCAGAACCTTCTAGTAAGACAGTCAGAACCTTCTAGTAAGACAGTCAGAACCTTCTAGTAAGACAGTCAGAACCTTCTAGTAAGACAGTCAGAACCTTCTAGTAAGACAGTCAGAACCTTCTAGTAAGACAGTCAGAACCTTCTAGTAAGACAGTCAGAACCTTCTAGTAAGACAGTCAGAACCTTCTAGTAAGACAGTCAGAACCTTCTAGTAAGACAGTCAGAACCTTCTAGTAAGACAGTCAGAACCTTCTAGTAAGACAGTCAGAACCTTCTAGTAAGACAGTCAGAACCTTCTAGTAAGACAGTCAGAACCTTCTAGTAAGACAGTCAGAACCTTCTAGTAAGACAGTCAGAACCTTCTAGTAAGACAGTCAGAACCTTCTAGTAAGACAGTCAGAACCTTCTAGTAAGACAGTCAGAACCTTCTAGTAAGACAGTCAGAACCTTCTAGTAAGACAGTCAGAACCTTCTAGTAAGAGAACTAGTAGCAGTCAGAACCTTCTAGTAAGACAGTCAGAACCTTCTAGTAAGACAGTCAGAACCTTCTAGTAAGACAGTCAGAACCTTCTAGTAAGACAGTCAGAACCTTCTAGTAAGACAGTCAGAACCTTCTAGTAAGACAGTCAGAACCTTCTAGTAAGACAGTCAGAACCTTCTAGTAAGACAGTCAGAACCTTCTAGTAAGACAGTCAGAACCTTCTAGTAAGACAGTCAGAACCTTCTAGTAAGACAGTCAGAACCTTCTAGTAAGACAGTCAGAACCTTCTAGTAAGACAGTCAGAACCTTCTAGTAAGACAGTCAGAACCTTCTAGTAAGACAGTCAGAACCTTCTAGTAAGACAGTCAGAACCTTCTAGTAAGACAGTCAGAACCTTCTAGTAAGACAGTCAGAACCTTCTAGTAAGACAGTCAGAACCTTCTAGTAAGACAGTCAGAACCTTCTAGTAAGACAGTCAGAACCTTCTAGTAAGACAGTCAGAACCTTCTAGTAAGACAGTCAGAACCTTCTAGTAAGACAGTCAGAACCTTCTAGTAAGACAGTCAGAACCTTCTAGTAAGACAGTCAGAACCTTCTAGTAAGACAGTCAGAACCTTCTAGTAAGACAGTCAGAACCTTCTAGTAAGACAGTCAGAACCTTCTAGTAAGACAGTCAGAACCTTCTAGTAAGACAGTCAGAACCTTCTAGTAAGACAGTCAGAACCTTCTAGTAAGACAGTCAGAACCTTCTAGTAAGACAGTCAGAACCTTCTAGTAAGACAGTCAGAACCTTCTAGTAAGACAGTCAGAACCTTCTAGTAAGACAGTCAGAACCTTCTAGTAAGACAGTCAGAACCTTCTAGTAAGACAGTCAGAACCTTCTAGTAAGACAGTCAGAACCTTCTAGTAAGACAGTCAGAACCTTCTAGTAAGACAGTCAGAACCTTCTAGTAAGACAGTCAGAACCTTCTAGTAAGACAGTCAGAACCTTCTAGTAAGACAGTCAGAACCTTCTAGTAAGACAGTCAGAACCTTCTAGTAAGACAGTCAGAACCTTCTAGTAAGACAGTCAGAACCTTCTAGTAAGACAGTCAGAACCTTCTAGTAAGACCAGTCAGAACCTTCTAGTAGACAGTCAGAACCTTCTAGTAAGACAGTCAGGAACCTTCTAGTAAGACAGTCAGAACCTTCTAGTAAGACAGTCAGAACCTTCTAGTAAGACAGTCAGAACCTTCTAGTAAGACAGTCAGAACCTTCTAGTAAGACAGTCAGAACCTTCTAGTAAGACAGTCAGAACCTTCTAGTAAGACAGTCAGAACCTTCTAGTAAGACAGTTCAGAACCTTCTAGTAAGACAGTCAGAACCTTCTAGTATCAGTCAAACCTTCTAGTAAGACAGTCAGAACTTCTAGTAAGACAGTCAGAACCTTCTAGTAAGGACAGTCAGAACCTTCTAAGTAAGACAGTCAGAACCTTCTAGTAGACAGTCAGACCTTCTAGTAAGACAGTCAGAACCTTCTAGTAAGACAGTCAGAACCCTTCTAGTAAGACAGTCAGAACCTTCTAGTAAGACAGTCAGAACCTTCTAGTAAGACAGTCAGAACCTTCTAGTAAGACAGTCAGAACCTTCTAGTAAGACAGTCAGACCTTCTAGTAAGACAGTCAGAACCTTCTAGTAAGACTGTCAGAACCTTCTAGTAAGACAGTCAGAACCTTCTAGTAAGACAGTCAGAACCTTCTAGTAGACAGTCAGGACCTTCTAGTAAGACAGTCAGAACCTTCTAGTAAGACAGTCAGAACCTTCTAGTAAGACAGTCAGAACCTTCTAGTAAGACAGTCAGAACCTTCTAGTAAGACAGTCAGAACCTTCTAGTAAGACAGTCAGAACCTTCTAGTAAGACAGTCAGAACCTTCTAGTAAGACAGTCAGAACCTTCTAGTAAGACAGTCAGAACCTTCTAGTAAGACAGTCAGAACCTTCTAGTAAGACAGTCAGAACCTTCTAGTAAGACAGTCAGAACCTTCTAGTAAGACAGTCAGAACCTTCTAGTAAGACAGTCAGAACCTTCTAGTAAGACAGTCAGAACCTTCTAGTAAGACAGTCAGAACCTTCTAGTAAGACAGTCAGAACCTTCTAGTAAGACAGTCAGAACCTTCTAGTAAGACAGTCAGAACCTTCTAGTAAGACAGTCAGAACCTTCTAGTAAGACAGTCAGAACCTTCTAGTAAGACAGTCAGAACCTTCTAGTAAGACAGTCAGAACCTTCTAGTAAGACAGTCAGAACCTTCTAGTAAGACAGTCAGAACCTTCTAGTAAGACAGTCAGAACCTTCTAGTAAGACAGTCAGAACCTTCTAGTAAGACAGTCAGAACCTTCTAGTAAGACAGTCAGAACCTTCTAGTAAGACAGTCAGAACCTTCTAGTAAGACAGTCAGAACCTTCTAGTAAGACAGTCAGAACCTTCTAGTAAGACAGTCAGACCTTCTAGTAAGACAGTCAGAACCTTCTAGTAAGACAGTCAGAACCTTCTAGTAAGACAGTCAGAACCTTCTAGTAAGACAGTCAGAACCTTCTAGTAAGACAGTCAGAACCTTCTAGTAAGACAGTCAGAACCTTCTAGTAAGACAGTCAGAACCTTCTAGTAAGACAGTCAGAACCTTCTAGTAAGACAGTCAGAACCTTCTAGTAAGACAGTCAGAACCTTCTAGTAAGACAGTCAGAACCTTCTAGTAAGACAGTCAGAACCTTCTAGTAAGACAGTCAGAACCTTCTAGTAAGACAGTCAGAACCTTCTAGTAAGACAGTCAGAACCTTCTAGTAAGACAGTCAGAACCTTCTAGTAAGACAGTCAGAACCTTCTAGTAAGACAGTCAGAACCTTCTAGTAAGACAGTCAGAACCTTCTAGTAAGACAGTCAGAACCTTCTAGTAAGACAGTCAGAACCTTCTAGTAAGACAGTCAGAACCTTCTAGTAAGACAGTCAGAACCTTCTAGTAAGACAGTCAGAACCTTCTAGTAAGACAGTCAGAACCTTCTAGTAAGACAGTCAGAACCTTCTAGTAAGACAGTCAGAACCTTCTAGTAAGACAGTCAGAACCTTCTAGTAAGACAGTCAGAACCTTCTAGTAAGACAGTCAGAACCTTCTAGTAAGACAGTCAGAACCTTCTAGTAAGACAGTCAGGACCTTCTAGTAAGACAGTCAGAACCTTCTAGTAAGACAGTCAGAACCTTCTAGTAAGACAGTCAGAACCTTCTAGTAAGACAGTCAGAACCTTCTAGTAAGACAGTCAGAACCTTCTAGTAAGACAGTCAGAACCTTCTAGTAAGACAGTCAGAACCTTCTAGTAAGACAGTCAGAACCTTCTAGTAAGACAGTCAGGACCTTCTAGTAAGACCGAACCTTCTAGTAAGACAGTCAGAACCTTCTAGTAAGACAGTCAGAACCTTCTAGTAAGACAGTCAGAACCTTCTAGTAAGACAGTCAGAACCTTCTAGTAAGACAGTCAGAACCTTCTAGTAAGACAGTCAGAACCTTCTAGTAAGACAGTCAGAACTTTCTAGTAAGACAGTCAGAACCTTCTAGTAAGACAGTCAGAACCTTCTAGTAAGACAGTCAGAACCTTCTAGTAAGACAGTCAGAACCTTCTAGTAAGACAGTCAGAACCTTCTAGTAAGACAGTCAGAACCTTCTAGTAAGACAGTCAGAACCTTCTAGTAAGACAGTCAGAACCTTCTAGTAAGACAGTCAGAACCTTTTAGTAAGACAGTCAGAACCTTCTAGTAAGACAGTCAGAACCTTCTAGTAAGACAGTCAGAACCTTCTAGTAAGACAGTCAGACCTTCTAGTAAGACAGTCAGAACCTTCTAGTAAGACAGTCAGAACCTTCTAGTAAGACAGTCAGAACCTTCTAGTAAGACAGTCAGAACCTTCTAGTAAGACAGTCAGAACCTTCTAGTAAGACAGTCAGGACCTTCTAGAAGACAGTCAGAAACCTTCTAGTAAGACAGTCAGAACCTTTTAGTAAGACAGTCAGAACCTTCTAGTAAGACAGTCAGAACCTTCTAGTAAGACAGTCAGAACCTTCTAGTAAGACAGTCAGAACCTTCTAGTAAGACAGTCAGAACCTTCTAGTAAGACAGTCAGAACCTTCTAGTAAGACAGTCAGAACCTTCTAGTAAGACAGTCAGAACCTTCTAGTAAGACAGTCAGAACCTTCTAGTAAGACAGTCAGAACCTTCTAGTAAGACAGTCAGAACCTTCTAGTAAGACAGTCAGAACCTTCTAAGTAAGACAGTCAGAACCTTCTAGTAAGACAGTCAGAACCTTCTAGTAAGACAGTCAGAACCTTCTGTAAGACAGTCAGAACCTTCTAGTAAGACAGTCAGAACCTTCTAGTAAGACAGTCAGACCTTCTAGTAAGACAGTCAGAACCTTCTAGTAAGGACAGTCAGAAACCTTCTAGTAAGACAGTCAGAACCTTCTAGTAAGACAGTCAGAACCTTCTAGTAAGACAGTCAGAACCTTCTAGTAAGACAGTCAGAAACCTTTAGTAAGACAGTCAGAACCTTCTAGTAACGACAGTCAAGAACTTCTAGTAAGACAGTCAGAACCTTCTAGTAAGACAGTCAGAACCTTCTGTAAGACAGTCAGAACCTTCTAGTAAGACAGTCAGAACCTTCTAGTAAGACGTCAGAACCTTATAGTAAGACCGTCGAGAACCTTCTAGTAAGACAGTCAGAACCTTCTAGTAAGACAGTCAGAACCTTCTAGTAAGACAGTCAGAACCTTCTAGTAAGACAGTCAGAACCTTCTAGTAAGACAGTCAGAACCTTTTAGTAAGACAGTCAGAACCTTCTAGTAAGACAGTCAGAACCTTCTAGTAAGACAGTCAGAACCTTCTAGTAAGACAGTCAGAACCTTCTAGGTAAGACAGTCAGAACTTTGGTAAGACAGTCAGACTTCTAGTAAGACAGTCAGAAACCTTCTAGTAAGACAGTCAGAACCCTTCTCGTAAGACAGTCAGAACCTTCTAGAAAGACAGTCAGAACCTTCTAGTAAGACAGTCTGAAACCTTCTAGTAAGACATTCAGAACCTTCTAGTAAGACAGTCAGACCTTCTAGTAAGACAGTCAGAACCTTCTAGTAAGACAGTCAGAACCTTCTAGTAAGACAGTCAGAACCTTCTAGTAAGACAGTCAGAACCTTCTAGTAAGACAGTCAGAACCTTCTAGTAAGACAGTCAGAACCTTCTAGTAAGACAGTCAGAACCTTCTAGTAAGACAGTCAGAACCTTCTAGAAGACAGTCAAACCTTCTAGTAAGACAGTCAGAACCTTCTAGTAAGACAGTCAGAACCTTCTAGTAAGACAGTCAGAACCTTCTAGTAAGACAGTCAGAACCTTCTAGTAAGACAGTCAGAACCTTCTAGTAAGACAGTCAGAACCTTCTAGTAAGACAGTCAGAACCTTCTAGTAAGACAGTCAGAACCTTCTAGTAAGACAGTCAGAACCTTCTAGTAAGACAGTCAGAACCTTCTAGTAAGACAGTCAGAACCTTCTAGTAAGACAGTCAGAACCTTCTAGTAAGACAGTCAGAACCTTCTAGTAAGACAGTCAGAACCTTCTAGTAAGACAGTCAGAACCTTCTAGTAAGACAGTCAGAACCTTCTAGTAAGACAGTCAGAACCTTCTAGTAAGACAGTCAGAACCTTCTAGTAAGACAGTCAGAACCTTCTAGTAAGACAGTCAGAACCTTCTAGTAAGACAGTCAGAACCTTCTAGTAAGACAGTCAGAACCTTCTAGTAAGACAGTCAGAACCTTCTAGTAAGACAGTCAGAACCTTCTAGTAAGACAGTCAGAACCTTCTAGTAAGACAGTCAGAACCTTCTAGTAAGACAGTCAGAACCTTCTAGTAAGACAGTCAGAACCTTCTAGTAAGACAGTCAGAACCTTCTAGTAAGACAGTCAGAACCTTCTAGTAAGACAGTCAGAACCTTCTAGTAAGACAGTCAGAACCTTCTAGTAAGACAGTCAGAACCTTCTAGTAAGACAGTCAGAACCTTCTAGTAAGACAGTCAGAACCTTCTAGTAAGACAGTCAGAACCTTCTAGTAAGACAGTCAGACCTTCTAGTAAGACAGTCAGAACCTTCTAGTAAGACAGTCAGAACCTTCTAGTAAGACAGTCAGAACCTTCTAGTAAGACAGTCAGAACCTTCTAGTAAGACAGTCAGAACCTTCTAGTAAGACAGTCAGAACCTTCTAGTAAGACAGTCAGAACCTTCTAGTAAGACAGTCAGAACCTTCTAGTAAGACAGTCAGAACCTTCTAGTAAGACAGTCAGAACCTTCTAGTAAGACAGTCAGAACCTTCTAGTAAGACAGTCAGAACCTTCTAGTAAGACAGTCAGAACCTTCTAGTAAGACAGTCAGAACCTTCTAGTAAGACAGTCAGAACCTTCTAGTAAGACAGTCAGAACCTTCTAGTAAGACAGTCAGAACCTTCTAGTAAGACAGTCAGAACCTTCTAGTAAGACAGTCAGAACCTTCTAGTAAGACAGTCAGAACCTTCTAGTAAGACAGTCAGAACCTTCTAGTAAGACAGTCAGAACCTTCTAGTAAGACAGTCAGAACCTTCTAGTAAGACAGTCAGAACCTTCTAGTAAGACAGTCAGAACCTTCTAGTAAGACAGTCAGAACCTTCTAGTAAGACAGTCAGAACCTTCTAGTAAGACAGTCAGAACCTTCTAGTAAGACAGTCAGAACCTTCTAGTAAGACAGTCAGAACCTTCTAGTAAGACAGTCAGAACCTTCTAGTAAGACAGTCAGAACCTTCTAGTAAGACAGTCAGAACCTTCTAGTAAGACAGTCAGAACCTTCTAGTAAGACAGTCAGAACCTTCTAGTAAGACAGTCAGAACCTTCTAGTAAGACAGTCAGAACCTTCTAGTAAGACAGTCAGAACCTTCTAGTAAGACAGTCAGAACCTTCTAGTAAGACAGTCAGAACCTTCTAGTAAGACAGTCAGAACCTTCTAGTAAGACAGTCAGAACCTTCTAGTAAGACAGTCAGAACCTTCTAGTAAGACAGTCAGAACCTTCTAGTAAGACAGTCAGAACCTTCTAGTAAGACAGTCAGAACCTTCTAGTAAGACAGTCAGAACCTTCTAGTAAGACAGTCAGAACCTTCTAGTAAGACAGTCAGAACCTTCTAGTAAGACAGTCAGAACCTTCTAGTAAGACAGTCAGAACCTTCTAGTAAGACAGTCAGAACCTTCTAGTAAGACAGTCAGAACCTTCTAGTAAGACAGTCAGAACCTTCTAGTAAGACAGTCAGAACCTTCTAGTAAGACAGTCAGAACCTTCTAGTAAGACAGTCAGAACCTTCTAGTAAGACAGTCAGAACCTTCTAGTAAGACAGTCAGAACCTTCTAGTAAGACAGTCAGAACCTTCTAGTAAGACAGTCAGAACCTTCTAGTAAGACAGTCAGAACCTTCTAGTAAGACAGTCAGAACCTTCTAGTAAGACAGTCAGAACCTTCTAGTAAGACAGTCAGAACCTTCTAGTAAGACAGTCAGAACCTTCTAGTAAGACAGTCAGAACCTTCTAGTAAGACAGTCAGAACCTTCTAGTAAGACAGTCAGAACCTTCTAGTAAGACAGTCAGAACCTTCTAGTAAGACAGTCAGAACCTTCTAGTAAGACAGTCAGAACCTTCTAGTAAGACAGTCAGAACCTTCTAGTAAGACAGTCAGAACCTTCTAGTAAGACAGTCAGAACCTTCTAGTAAGACAGTCAGAACCTTCTAGTAAGACAGTCAGAACCTTCTAGTAAGACAGTCAGAACCTTCTAGTAAGACAGTCAGAACCTTCTAGTAAGACAGTCAGAACCTTCTAGTAAGACAGTCAGAACCTTCTAGTAAGACAGTCAGAACCTTCTAGTAAGACAGTCAGAACCTTCTAGTAAGACAGTCAGAACCTTCTAGTAAGACAGTCAGAACCTTCTAGTAAGACAGTCAGAACCTTCTAGTAAGACAGTCAGAACCTTCTAGTAAGACAGTCAGAACCTTCTAGTAAGACAGTCAGAACCTTCTAGTAAGACAGTCAGAACCTTCTAGTAAGACAGTCAGAACCTTCTAGTAAGACAGTCAGAACCTTCTAGTAAGACAGTCAGAACCTTCTAGTAAGACAGTCAGAACCTTCTAGTAAGACAGTCAGAACCTTCTAGTAAGACAGTCAGAACCTTCTAGTAAGACAGTCAGAACCTTCTAGTAAGACAGTCAGAACCTTCTAGTAAGACAGTCAGAACCTTCTAGTAAGACAGTCAGAACCTTCTAGTAAGACAGTCAGAACCTTCTAGTAAGACAGTCAGAACCTTCTAGTAAGACAGTCAGAACCTTCTAGTAAGACAGTCAGAACCTTCTAGTAAGACAGTCAGAACCTTCTAGTAAGACAGTCAGAACCTTCTAGTAAGACAGTCAGAACCTTCTAGTAAGACAGTCAGAACCTTCTAGTAAGACAGTCAGAACCTTCTAGTAAGACAGTCAGAACCTTCTAGTAAGACAGTCAGAACCTTCTAGTAAGACAGTCAGAACCTTCTAGTAAGACAGTCAGAACCTTCTAGTAAGACAGTCAGAACCTTCTAGTAAGACAGTCAGAACCTTCTAGTAAGACAGTCAGAACCTTCTAGTAAGACAGTCAGAACCTTCTAGTAAGACAGTCAGAACCTTCTAGTAAGACAGTCAGAACCTTCTAGTAAGACAGTCAGAACCTTCTAGTAAGACAGTCAGAACCTTCTAGTAAGACAGTCAGAACCTTCTAGTAAGACAGTCAGAACCTTCTAGTAAGACAGTCAGAACCTTCTAGTAAGACAGTCAGAACCTTCTAGTAAGACAGTCAGAACCTTCTAGTAAGACAGTCAGAACCTTCTAGTAAGACAGTCAGAACCTTCTAGTAAGACAGTCAGAACCTTCTAGTAAGACAGTCAGAACCTTCTAGTAAGACAGTCAGAACCTTCTAGTAAGACAGTCAGAACCTTCTAGTAAGACAGTCAGAACCTTCTAGTAAGACAGTCAGAACCTTCTAGTAAGACAGTCAGAACCTTCTAGTAAGACAGTCAGAACCTTCTAGTAAGACAGTCAGAACCTTCTAGTAAGACAGTCAGAACCTTCTAGTAAGACAGTCAGAACCTTCTAGTAAGACAGTCAGAACCTTCTAGTAAGACAGTCAGAACCTTCTAGTAAGACAGTCAGAACCTTCTAGTAAGACAGTCAGAACCTTCTAGTAAGACAGTCAGAACCTTCTAGTAAGACAGTCAGAACCTTCTAGTAAGACAGTCAGAACCTTCTAGTAAGACAGTCAGAACCTTCTAGTAAGACAGTCAGAACCTTCTAGTAAGACAGTCAGAACCTTCTAGTAAGACAGTCAGAACCTTCTAGTAAGACAGTCAGAACCTTCTAGTAAGACAGTCAGAACCTTCTAGTAAGACAGTCAGAACCTTCTAGTAAGACAGTCAGAACCTTCTAGTAAGACAGTCAGAACCTTCTAGTAAGACAGTCAGAACCTTCTAGTAAGACAGTCAGAACCTTCTAGTAAGACAGTCAGAACCTTCTAGTAAGACAGTCAGAACCTTCTAGTAAGACAGTCAGAACCTTCTAGTAAGACAGTCAGAACCTTCTAGTAAGACAGTCAGAACCTTCTAGTAAGACAGTCAGAACCTTCTAGTAAGACAGTCAGAACCTTCTAGTAAGACAGTCAGAACCTTCTAGTAAGACAGTCAGAACCTTCTAGTAAGACAGTCAGAACCTTCTAGTAAGACAGTCAGAACCTTCTAGTAAGACAGTCAGAACCTTCTAGTAAGACAGTCAGAACCTTCTAGTAAGACAGTCAGAACCTTCTAGTAAGACAGTCAGAACCTTCTAGTAAGACAGTCAGAACCTTCTAGTAAGACAGTCAGAACCTTCTAGTAAGACAGTCAGAACCTTCTAGTAAGACAGTCAGAACCTTCTAGTAAGACAGTCAGAACCTTCTAGTAAGACAGTCAGAACCTTCTAGTAAGACAGTCAGAACCTTCTAGTAAGACAGTCAGAACCTTCTAGTAAGACAGTCAGAACCTTCTAGTAAGACAGTCAGAACCTTCTAGTAAGACAGTCAGAACCTTCTAGTAAGACAGTCAGAACCTTCTAGTAAGACAGTCAGAACCTTCTAGTAAGACAGTCAGAACCTTCTAGTAAGACAGTCAGAACCTTCTAGTAAGACAGTCAGAACCTTTTAGTAAGACAGTCAGAACCTTCTAGTGAACATTGAACATTATGAATTGTTTTTCAACATTGTAAAGTTATTAAATCGTACACTATTCAATTTTTTTTTATTTCCAGGAGAAAAATCAGTCCATGTGAGTGGAGCTTTTGACGCATTCCTACGAGGATATTTCTACACCGGTAGCGAACAAGCACCTGAGGTAAAGCTCTCGATAAAATCCTTGTTTAGCTTGTTATCATATTAATAACAGTGTACAACAGTTATTAAAGGGTTGCGGGTGGTCAGAATTACTTTTGAGCTGCACCCTGTATAAGTAACAGAGCACAATAAAAAATTTTGTTTTACTTAAATTTTGTTTTACTTAATAAAAAATGAACGGTCTGACCCTATTAAATTCTAATTATATAATGCTTTAAAAAGGAAATTATGATACTTCAGCGGTCCTGCTCTCACATTTATCCCCGCTATCGCAAACATTGTTCATGTATACACACCTTTTTTTCAGAAATACGTGCTGTTCAGATCAAGAGAGCTTATCGAAGGTGACGGAGGACGGGTAGATAAATATTCCTACCGTCGGTTTGACGAAGACATGAACCTTGAAATGTGCTACTAGATATACAACTTTCTTTATTATTTCAGAGGCTCACCTCTGATTATATAATAATGATAAATAATAATATAATAATAAATAAATAATAAATAAATAATAAATAAATAATAAATAAATAATAAATAAATAATAAATAAATAATAAATAAATAATGAATAAATAATAAATAAATAATAAATAAATAATAAATAAATAATAAATAAATAATAAATAAATAATAAATAAATAATAAATAAATAATAAATAAATAATAAATAAATAATAAATAAATAATAAATAAATAATAAATAAATAATTAATAAATAATTAATAAATAATAAATATTATTAGATCCGAACGAGAATGTTTTTATCTTATTGGGGAATTGCTATGTTAAAAACTGAAAGAGAAATGTTTAATCAACTCAACAGATTATTTCATCAGTTATGTAAACTTTATTTTATTACATTTATGGACTATATTAATGTAATTTGGTTACATTTCGGACGTGACTTTATTCAATTTTTTACTTTATTTATAGGTTACTCTATGATAATGTTAAAAATGAAACATTGTAATTTTATACCAACAATCTTTTAAACGTAATACAAATATTTATATTTTCGTTCTAGGCAGGCTGTAAATTGGCAAGAGATCCAGAGAACCTGACCGGCTGGCGGGCTTGCTAGAGGTGCTAAGTAACTGTTACTGTAAAGTAACCGTTACTAAGTAACCATTACTAAGTAACGTTTATACTTATTACACGTGAATGTAGTGCAGGGATACTAAAATTAAAAGATTCTAAATAATAATTATTGTAATAGAATATTTGAAATCTTCGCACCATTGAGCCATTGCTCTGATTTAGTTATCAAACTACCCTATCGGACGTTTTGACATAATTTTGAACGAAAATTAAAATAATTAATGAACGCTAGGGCCTCCAGCGTCCAATTATAATAATTTCCATTCAAATAAAATCCGATAAGCCGTAGCAAAGTATTGCAAGGTTTTTTTTTAATTTGTAAAAAAGTGATACTCTATAATAGCTAGCTAGTTCTAAAGAGTGTCACAGTTTCTAAAAGGAAAGTGGGGGAACTCATCACAGAAGGACTGTTTTTTTTTGTTAAAAAAATATATATAGATCAGCTTGCAACTTATTATAGGTGCAGGATCATTATAAAACATAACGCCGGACTTCTAGGTAGTGTGCTTGGTTGTGGGACACACTCAACTAGGAAAGGTTGAGAAACCTGAAAACTCCCTAAAGAGATATCAACAGAGTGTGAGCCACTGTCTGATAAAGACTGTTAGTGTTGCTCTGAGTACTATATAAAAACAACGTGGCGTACATTCCAGGGGGAACCGGGACTAATTATCATTTACCAGGGACTATAATTATTCGGGACTAATTACCATTTACCAGGGACTATAATTATTCGGGACTAAGTACCATTTACCAGGGACTATAATTATTCGGGGCTAAGTACCATTTACCAGGGACTATAATTATTCGGGACTAAGTACCATTTACTAGGGACTATAATTATTCGGGACTAAGTACCATTTACGGTTACCAAGGACTATAATTATTCGGGACTAAGTACCATTTACCAGGGACTATAATTATTCGGGACTAATTACCATTTACCAGGGACTATAATTATTCGGGACTAAGTACCATTTACCAGGGACTATATAATTATTCGGGACTAATTATTCGTTAATACCATGGTAACTATACTTATAAAACGTTACCACCGATACGAGCAGTATCAAAGTTACAAAAAGGGAATCTAAAAACAAAGAAATCGGGGAGGGGTGAAATCGGGACTCGGGAGGGCCACATGCAACTGATTTAATTGGGAAAGTTATCCCCAATTAAGTACAAACTATCGTCAATTACAGTATGAGTAAACTGCACAACTTTTACCGCAACGATTCTACGATAAACATTTGAGGAACCATGTCGTTCACCAATTTATAGCCACTACACACTACGTTTACACAATATGTGAACCATGTTATAGCTGATATCTTGGAATTGGTATTTGGAATCAATTAAAGAAAATCAAATTTTGCCTTACGCTGCTAGTGCCTTAATGCTTTAATGCTGCAAGCTTGCCGCGCACAATAAATATGTTTGTTACCATGATAGTGACCATAGTTACCATAGTTACCAGATGCGCGGCCAACTCTTTCCACGTACGTGCTCACTGCTACTACTGTCACGAGACAAAGTTTATCAAGACAATTTCTTGCTTCATATTCTGTGGAAAAACACCTGTAAAATTGGCTGATTAACACTAACAAGCGAGAAGTGCAAATGAAGCTAATTAGATTAAGATGCAGACAGTTGTGCAGGCTCTGTGCAGATTTTGTTATTACAAGCTGTTCATTGGGTATTGAAGTTTTGTCCAACTCGATGGTCTGGAGTAATTTATTAAAATAAAGTAATTTTCAGTTGTGGTGTAATTCAGTATCAATTTATTTTCACTTGTGGAGTTATTCGGTATTAATTCATTTACAGACAGCTTTGTGCCATTTTTTAAAGCATTAATTGTTTTCGTACGCATAATCTTTACAAGATTTTCAATTTCAAATTCTACGTTTATAATAGCTAGTGCACACCCTTTGAAATAATGCATGTTAACCATGCCATAAACCATACTACATTCCAATTTCGTTTTTAATGACAATTCTAATCAACTTTATTAATTAAAAGTTTTAAACAAGGGATAGTTAAAAAACAACGCCTAATAATATTTCCCTAAAACAAATAACTAAAAGTCAAAACTTCACTGTAGTGTCGTCTGCCAATATCTAGTCAACTAATTATCAACTTATTATAAATAAAGCTCCATCGAGTTGTGCATTCATCTAGGATTTATCAGACTTTTAAATTCTCCCTGGTCGTCCAGATTTAAAGAATGCTTTGTGTAATTCTGGTTCTGTCAGCCCTGATAGTGCAAGTTCATCTTTCTACATTATGTCAAACTGGTAGGTGTATTGAAATTTGAAGAGTTTGTTATTTGTATCTGCCTAAAATAATCTTTATCAACACTTACTGCCAATTATTTTCCAGAGTAACACTTTAACGTTACTAATACATAGTTACTATAGCGTCACTACAGCGTTATTAAAGCGTTACTTTAGCGTCACTTCAACGTTACTAGTACAACGTTACTATAGCATTACTATGTCTATAGTATAGCATTGCGATAGCGTTACCAATTACCAATTACCATAGCCTCATAGCGAACTCCTTATACTTTCAGCGGGTCCTGACTTCTGGTGTGGTAGCTGTGAGAACGCTAAAACTTGCTCCCCTGAAATAGAAGGGTTGTTAGAATTCTGCCAACAGGATATGTACCTTCTTCTCGATTGTCAGGTGATTAAGGAAGGTTATGTTTTATTTTTAATACGAGGTGTCGTGCAGCTACTTTTCTGTTTTAATCATACTATTGACGCCTCAAAATTGCACCGATACGTATATTAGTATATTGTCCTCATTCTGTATACGCAAAATCATGATTCGGCGATATGCAAATAATTCGCGGATTCAGCACGAATAGCACAACTATTGGCATTATTAATTGTACCAATACAAATAATTTTCAACTTATACCTCCTCAGATACCAGTTAACTACCGGGGGTACGCAGAAGGTTCCGGATCAGGCTCCAGTCATTCCAGAGACTCTGACCAACCTGGTGGTTACCATGGTTACGAGTTCTTTACTCCGCCTTATGACGGAGAGTACGACCCCTGGATGATGGACGGAGGTCAGTTGCTTTTATTGCCTTTAACCGACAATTAACAGGCTAACAGGCTCTTAACCAGTAACCACATCATAAACTGAAACAGTTGTGTTTTAGGGTTATTTTCAATTGTTTTTAAGGTTATTTTCTGATCTCGGTTGTTTGTTCAATCATTTTGAAACATTTGAATTTTGAATTGGTGAAATGAAAAGAAAAAAACAAAATTACCAGATTAATGATAAAAAGTTTAATATTTGAAATTTCCGGATTTATAAACTTACAAATTATAACTAAATATCTCGGACAGGTTACCCAGGTTCGGACCAGTTTTCCGGAGAGAACCCGGACGACAGTGTCCGGTCACTAATCAACCTGGACAGTTTGGGAGATGAGTACTTCGTCAGTGGGCTGCCTGCTTTCGACCTTCGACTATTGGAGGGTTAGTTAAATGTAACCGATTGTATTGTGAAGTTCTGCGATCAAGTTAATAATTTTCATTTGCTGTTGGACAACATCATAATTTCAATAACAATATTAGTTCTTATATACTGATAATTAGTTAACTACTTTTAATTTGTTTAATTAATCTCTCCCTCTTACAGAGTTGGAGTACCGCTCAGCAGTACAGTGGGGTTACTCGGGAGAACCAGTAGCTACAACCAGTCCCCTCTTACCAGACCCTACTAGTCCCCAACAAGATGGGTTATACTACACCCAGCCCCCTGTCACCCAGACTCTACAGGTACTTTATTGGACCTTATTGGACGGGACATTGCGTGAATGAACCTTTAATTAAACGCTCGAACTATTGAAGGCATTCAAAACCATTAAAAATCCAAAACGTGTTTGCATCTTTTTGGGCGTTTTTTCCCAATTTTAGCAAAGAATTGTTCAATCGAATTTTTTAATACAGTAATAACAACTTCATGTTTTAATTAATCCAATGATATAATTTAGTCCGGTGATAAAATTATTTAAATTGACCGAAATTTAATAAGTAGTCATATCCTGTTAATGTTAATTGGTAACTCTCTCCTCCAGAACCCGGATATAATTCCCCCCGTCATCACAAGACCCCTCTACAACATATCCGCCTACGTGGGACAAGCTACAGTTCTCTCTTGTGAGGCTGAGAGCAACTGAGAATATGGGCGTCAGTATAGGTAGGTTGGTTACTATCTAACTATATATAAAGCGAGCGAATATACTAATGTTACCAAACTTTTATTAAGCGTATTACCATTAGTTATTAATGCGTTACCATAGTTTTCATATAAAAATAAAAAATTACCAAGTTATTTATTGTACAAAGTGGACACAAGTGGTGTAGCGTATAAATAGTAATACTATGTTAGTCTTTGAGTTACTATAGTTATTAATGTGTTACCATAGTTATTAATGCGTTACTATAGTTACTAATGCGTTACAATAGTTATTAATGTGTTACCATAGTTACTAATGCGTTACCATAGTTACTGTAGTGTTATTATAGAGTTACTATAGTTACTAAAAGTTACTATAGAGTTACTATAGTTGCTATAGAGTTACTAACAGAACTTTCGCAGTCAAATTGTCCCGGGAACCTAAGAAAAGCTGGCTGCAAAGAGAAAAGAAGGGGAGATCAGATAAAGATAAGGTGTCGGAAGACAGGACCGCTATCACTGCTTTCCTCACCATAGATCACTTGGACCAGGTATGGTTAATACCGAGGGGGTGGGGTTACTATAGTTACTCTTGCGTTACTATGGTTACTTTAGTGTTACTATATAGTTACTTTAGAGTGTCTGAGCAGTAGTAGAACTAGAGTAGTAGTGTAGTTATGATAGTAACTTATTGCTGTTCAGGTGGATGGTGGATGGTACGTGTGTATGGCTATTAACGGCGGAGGAAGAGCCCGCAGCCTCATGTACCTGGATATCGCAGACCTTTGCAAAGATGTAGGTTCCAACCAATTTTATCATCACTTATTCAGCAAATGCGAAACCGCGAATGATGAAGTATTTTATTTCTAGTGATCGTTACTAATATTATGTATTACGTGTATTCGAGCTTTTGATTTAGAATTGAGTCCTCCATATTTTGGAGCCAGGGTGTGGACCTGGTTAAAGTACTTCCATTCCATTACATAATGTACTGAGATACAACAAATTTACAATAAATCATGCAATCATAACAATATACACTTTCTGTGGTACACCCTGTATTATACTGATATCTGGATATTATCCGGTTGGAAGAGACAAGGACAAGTGAAACAAGGAAGTTAGGAGTAAGGGCAAATTTTCGGCGTCAACGCCATCTTCAGGCTCAAATTATTTGTTATATAGTAGTGTTGAAAGTATTAATACTTTCAACACTACTATATAACAAATAATTTGAGCCTGAAGATGGCGTTGACGCCGAAAATTTGCCCTTACTCCTAACTTCCTTGTTTCACTTGTCCTTGTCTCTTCCAACCGGATAATATCCAGATATCAGTATTTCAATCATGAGACTAATAAACAGCGAACTACTCCGTTATTTGATACCCTGTATTATAATCAACAAAATATATTTATATGACCAGGTGGAATGTGAAGGTCACGAGACATGTTTACCGGATTACCTCACTAAAAGAACAGTTTGTTCCTGTCCTGAGTGTGAGAACAATCTCGGTTAGTCGATATTTTGTTTAACTCTATGATAATATCACCTTATATGGTAGTGTTACGATGGTAACGCTACCATATTATAAGGCTATGTTATTCTTTATTTACAAATCCTACAATTGCTGTTCGGCTGAACATGATTTAGGTCTGGAATCAGAGTCAGGGCACGTTTCACTGATCTTCCAACCCTAAATAACTATAAAAATATAAAAACTATAAATTTGACTGATGATTGATTAAATATTAATTTTAGCCTGTTTTAGTTATCTCACAAATTCTCCTATAGAAATGGTATGTGGCAGCAACTGTAAAACTTACCAGAACGATTGTATGTTGGCACGAGACAACTGTCAGTTGGGAACTAACCATTCCATGATGATACACGCTCCCTGCCCTCGGGTCATGCCGGTGAGTTACCGTGGTTACTACAGCATTACTATAGTTACTACAGCGTTACTATAGTTACTACAGTTACTATACCGTTACTAACCACTCCATGTCGATACACGTTACCTGCCCTCATCAATGACCAGCAATGTCCCTAAAAGTGTTAACTACAGAGAATACTTGTGTTACTAAACAGTTGACACTTCAGCCAGTGTTCACAGTGGAGCGTTACTATAGTTACTACAGCGTTACTATAGTTACTACAGCGTTACTATAGTTACTACAGCGTTACTATAGTTACTATACCGTTTCAGCCGGTGTTCACAGTGGAGCCAAGTGATGTAGAGATAGAAGAAGGACACCACCTAATCCTGGAGTGTCACGCTCTCTCCTTCCCTGTAGCCACCTACCAGTGGTTCAAACTAAACCAGGTACCTGCAGGGCTGGTTAATACTTAACGGGTGATACTCGTAAAATATTTGTTTCAAATATCAAGACCGTCGACGAGTCCAACTCGGCGCGCGTTATAAACCTACAAGTTAATACGATAAATTAGTTTAGACTTAGAGCAATAGTCTAAGATAAGTTTGAAGATTGTTTGGTAGAAATCAACGTATAATCGCTCCCCGTTGGGATACAATTCGTATATCAGTCATTTGGAGTTTCAATTTAAACGTTTTTAAGCTGTTAAACATGACGAATATTGTTAAGATTACCACTAGTGTAGGATTATAAATGTTTTAATGTACTTTACAGAAGACAGGCGGAGCTGATCTAGTGGGAAGTGGGACCCAGTACAAAGTAGAGGAGTCCGTGCTGGAGGATGCTGGAGAGTACTACTGTACCGCTTCTATCTGCGAAGGAGGTGAGTTACCGTGGTTACTATAACAGCGTTACTATAGTTACTACAGCGTTACTATAGTTACTATACCGTTACTACAGCGACAACCAGCGAAGGAGGTACTTCTTCTCATACTTCTCCTTGGGAAATGCAGTACCATTTTCTCTTGTAGAAATGTTATTCAGCTCCTTTTTTCGTCGAGAAATGTTTAATCCAGTTGAACACGAGTCACGACCTCCTCCAGGTAGTAACTACAGTAACTATAGTAATACTTTAGTAACCATGTCTATTCCAGGGCACTCAATCAAGTCAAGAGTAGCTAAAGTAGAGACGGAGCACAACCTGTCCACCAAGAGTCAGAAAATAAGGAGCAGAGTCTGCCGTGTCTTCGGGGACCCACACATCATGACTTTTGATAGGAACAACTTTAATTTCCCCGGTTTGTGAACGATCTTATCTTAGATAAGAATTGAATTTGACCTCTGTTTATTTAGTCCTAAGAAACACACAATTAGTTAATTAGAGTTATAATTGATTTTTAATGAAGCATCTTGCATCCCAGAGCTGATGAACATAAAATATGATAAACTTAAGTTTCATCATTTAAAACAGTTTCAAAACCAAACATCATATCTCTTATTCCACAATTTGTTTTCTTCAATACAATCGTGTAACTACTATTAATGCAGGTGAGTGCACGTATATTCTCAACATGGACTGTGAGCTAGCTACCTGGAGTGTTTACGGGAAGTTCGAGAACTGCTCAGGGGTCGGCATGCAAGGTAAAATATACTTTTAATACTTTCAACACTACTATATAACAAATAATTTGAGAATTATGTAATGTAACGTGATGGAAATATTTTAAGCGGGCATATCCTGTCGAAACCCAGGATGCACTTCATGAAGCATTCGTTGTAACTTTGTTTGAAAAGCATTAATATACTTCATTGGCCCTTATTAATACTCCTACAGTTATTTGTCCAGTCCTTCTGTTAAAATATAATCTGTTGTGACTATTCAACAAATGAAACTTAGGATCAAATTATCCAAAAGTAGTCTCAGACAGGACATGGAGATTGTTAATAAAATTATATTTCACCTTACTAGACTGACCATCTCCACTCACCAGTAACTATAGTAACACTACAGTAACCATGGTTACTAGGTAACTACAGTAACCATGTTTACTACTAATTCTCTACCCACTAGGAAGTTGTCTAGAGTCAGTGACTATAGTTTACGAATCCAGTGCTATCGAGCTGCAGAGAGGCTGGTCTATCAACCACCTGGGAACTAAAATAGACTTCTTTGAAACACAGCAGCACGAGGTATAGTAAAACTACAGCGTTACTATAGTTACTACAGCAGCACGAGGTAAAGTAAAACCACTATTTACCGTTTGGGGAGAGGAAACATCCGCAGTTAACCGGGGTTTGATAGTTGACATTATGCATTTTCAGCCCTATTTGGGGGAAGGAGATGGCCGCGGTAAATCAGGGTTTTACCTTACAAAAGTGAAACTCGATTGTTTTGGTCACCTTACCACTTTCCTAATGTTGATTTGAGCTGTGGATTTTGACCAGTAAAGAATAAACATGGCTTGCTCTCAGAGAGCAAACAAACCAAATTTGTTAAATATTGAGAGCAATGCTATCTGCAATGTAACAAGAAGTCACCATGATACTGGAAACAGGTTTAAAAAACCTACAGTAACTAAAGCTTTAGTAACTATGATAACTTTAGTAACTATGGTAACTATGATAACTCACACAGGTACCTTACTTCCACTTTGACTTGGACGAGAACCTAAACCTTCACGTTACCATGGAGAACGGAGCAACTATTATTTGGGATGGTCTCTACGGAGTTCAGGTATTTCCAGCTTGGAGTTCCACCCGTTCAAATGATCGTCTTTACTTTTAGCAATATTATTATCATAACAGCGGAGATCAAACTATCAGAGCAGAATGCAACTTGTAACTTCCCAAAACCAAAAAGCTAGAAACACAACACTAACATCTCTCTTCCTCCAGAGATAAAGCTCTCAGAGCAAGATAAGACTCGCTACTAACACCTCTCTGCCTCTGCAGATAAAGCTCTCAGAGCAAGATAAGACTCGCTATTAACACCTCTCTGCCTCTGCAGATAAAGCTCTCAGAGCAAGATAAGACTAACACATCTCTGCCTCTGCAGATAAAGCTCTCAGAGCAAGATAAGACTCGCTATTAACACCTCTCTGCCTCTGCAGATAAAGCTCTCAGAGCAAGATAAGACTAACACCTCTCTGCCTCTGCAGATAAAGCTATTAGAGCAAGATGAAACTCGCTACTAACACCTCACATCCTCCGCAGATAAAGCTTTCAGAGCAAGATAAGACTAACACCTCTCTTCCTCCGCAGATAAAGCTCTCAGAGCAAGATAAGACTCGCTACTAACACCTCTCTGCCTCTGCAGATAAAGCTCTCAGAGCAAGATAAGACTAACACCTCTCTGCCTCTGCAGATAAAGCTCTCAGAGCAAGATAAAACTCGCTACTAACACCTCTCTGCCTCTGCAGATAAAGCTCTCAGAGCAAGATAAGACTAACATCTCACTTCCTCTGCAGATAAAGCTCTCAGAGCAAGATAAGACTAACATCTCTCTTCCTCTGCAGATAAAGCTCTCAGAGCAAGATAAGACTAACATCTCTATGCCTCTGCAGATAAAGCTCTCAGAGCAAGATAAGACTAACACCTCACTTCCTCTGCAGATAAAGCTCTCAGAGCAAGATAAGACTAACATCTCTCTTCCTCTGCAGATAAAGCTCTCAGAGCAAGATAAGACTAACATCTCTCTTCCTCTGCAGATAAAGCTCTCAGAGCAAGATAAGACTCGCTACTAACACCTCACTTCCTTTGCAGATAAAGCTCTCAGAGCAAGATAAGACTAACATCTCTCTTCCTCTGCAGATAAAGCTCTCAGAGCAAGATAAGACTAACACCTCTCTTCCTCCGCAGATAAAGCTCTCAGAGCAAGATAAGACTAACACCTCACTTCCTCCGCAGATAAAACTCTCAGAGCAAGATAAGACTCGCTACTAACACCTCACTTCCTCCGCAGATAAAGCTCTCAGAGCAAGATAAGACTCGGTACTGTGGTCTGTGTGGGGATGCTGATGGTGACAGCTCTAATGATATGATCTCCTCACTGAACTACTGGTTACCTTCTACTGATAGTCCCAGTCAGCTGGGGGTATTCGACTTTGGAGATAGCTGGAAAATAGACCCGTGAGTGATGTTCGGACTGGAATGTTTAAAGTAGATGCGCTTTTAGACTTTATCACAAAATCATCTGACTCATTGCAATTATCGTACTTATTACTTTATTAAGACGATTGTCGCAATCCGCTCGACCATCATCATTCATCAATAATCAATGACGATTCCTCATAATTCTAATAGTATTCTCCATTCTCCACAGGTATAGCGTGTGTCCAGAATGGAGGTCCCTGTCATCTCCCCGGAGCAGGTGCACTGAGGAAGAAGTTATTAGGAGTAAGGAGAGATGCCAGGCTATATTCAGTCATCCTCTTATTATCCCGTGTCAGGCATTGGATGTGAGTAACATTATAGTACCAGCTAGTAACCTAGTGACCAGCTAGTAACCTAGTTACCAGGAGTAAGGAGAGATGCCAGGCTATATTCAGTCATCCTCTTATTATCCCGTGTCAGGCATTGGATGTGGGTAACATTATAGTACCAGCTAGTAACCTAGTAACCAGCTAGTAACCTAGTGACCAGCTAGTAACCTAGTTACCAGGAGTAAGGAGAGATGCCAGGCTATATTCAGTCATCCTCTTATTATCCCGTGTCAGGCATTGGATGTGAGTAACATTATAGTACCAGCTAGTAACCTAGTAACCAGCTAGTAACCTAGTGACCAGCTAGTAACCTAGTTACCAGGAGTAAGGAGAGATGCCAGGCTATATTCAGTCATCCTCTTATTATCCCGTGTCAGGCATTGGATGTGAGTAACATTATAGTACCAGCTAGTAACCTAGTAACCAGCTAGTAACCTAGTGACCAGCTAGTAACCTAGTTACCAGGAGTAAGGAGAGATGCCAGGCTATATTCAGTCATCCTCTTATTATCCCGTGTCAGGCATTGGATGTGAGTAACATTATAGTACCAGCTAGTAACCTAGTAACCAGCTAGTAACCTAGTGACCAGCTAGTAACCTAGTTACCAGGAGTAAGGAGAGATGCCAGGAGTAAGAAAGATGCCAGGCTATATTCAGTCATCCTCTTATCATCCCGTGTCAGGCATTGGATGTGAGTAACATTATAGTACCAGCTAGTAACCTAGTTACCAGCTAGTAACCTAGTTACCAGGAGTAAGGAGAGATGCCAGGATATATTCAGTCATCCTCTTATTATCCCGTGTCAGGCATTGGATGTGAGTAACATTATAGTACCAGCTAATAACCTAGTAACCAGCTAGTAACCTAGTGACCAGCTAGTAACCTAGTTACCAGGAGTAAGGAGAGATGCCAGGCTATATTCAGTCATCCTCTTATTATCCCGTGTCAGGCATTGGATGTGAGTAACATTATAGTACCAGCTAGTAACCTAGTAACCAGCTAGTAACCTAGTGACCAGCTAGTAACCTAGTTACCAGGAGTAAGGAGAGATGCCAGGAGTAAGGAGAGATGCCAGGCTATATTCAGTCATCCTCTTATCATCCCGTGTCAGGCATTGGATGTGAGTAACATTATAGTACCAGCTAGTAACCTAGTTACCAGCTAGTAACCTAGTTACCAGGAGTAAGGAGAGATGCCAGGCTATATTCAGTCATCCTCTTATTATCCCGTGTCAGTCATTGGATGTGAGTAACATTATAGTACCAGCTAGTAACCTAGTAACCAGCTAGTAACCTAGTGACCAGCTAGTAACCTAGTTACCAGGAGTAAGGAGAGATGCCAGACTATATTCAGTCATCCTCTTATTATCCCGTGTCAGGCATTGGATGTGAGTAACATTATAGTACCAGCTAGTAACCTAGTAACCAGCTAGTAACCTAGTGACCAGCTAGTAACCTAGTTACCAGGAGTAAGGAGAGATGCCAGGCTATATTCAGTCATCCTCTTATCATCCCGTGTCAGGCATTGGATGTGAGTAACATTATAGTATCAGCTAGTAACCTAGTAACCAGCTAGTAACCTAGTGACCAGCTAGTAACCTAGTTACCAGGAGTAGGGAGAGGTGCCAGGCTATTGGATGTGAGTAACATTATAGTACCAGCTAGTAACCTAGTAACCAGCTAGTAACCTAGTGACCAGCTAGTGACCTAGTTACCAGGAGTAGGGAGAGGTGCCAGGCTATATTCACTCATCCTCTTATTATCCCGTGTCAGGCATTGGATGTGAGTAACATTATAGTACCAGCTAGTAACATAGTAACCAGCTAGTAACCTAGTGACCAGCTAGTAACCTAGTTACCAGGAGTAGAGAGATGCCAGGCTATATTCAGTCATCCTCTTATTATCCCGTGTCAGGCACTGGATGTGAGTAACATTATAGTACCAGCTAGTAACCTAGTGACCAGCTAGTAACCTAGTTACCAGGAGTAGAGAGAGATGCCAGGCTATATTCAGTCATCCTCTTATTATCCCGTGTCAGGCACTGGATGTGAGTAACATTATAGTACCAGCTAGTAACCTAGTAACCAGCTAGTAACCTAGTTACCAGGAGTAGAGAGAGGTGCCAGGCTTTATTCAGTCATCCTCTTATTATCCCGTGTCAGGCATTGGATGTGAGTAACATTATAGTAACCAGCTAGTAACCTAGTGACCAGCTAGTAACCTAGTTACCAGGAGTAGGGAGAGAAGCCAGGCTATATTCAGTCATCCTCTTATTATCCCGTGTCAGGCATTGGATGTGAGTATAAACATTATAGTAACCAGCTAGTAACCTAGTGACCAGCTAGTAACCTAGTTATCAGGAGTAGGGAGAGGTGCCAGGCTATATTCAGTCATCCTCTTATTATCCCGTGTCAGGCATTGGATGTGAGTAACATTATAGTACCAGCTAGTAACCTAGTAACCAGCTAGTAACCTAGTGACCCGCTAGTAACCTAGTTACCAGGAGTAAGGAGAAATACCAGGCTATATTCAGTCATCCTCTTATCATCCCGTGTCAAGCATTGGATGTGAGTAACATTATAGTACCAGCTAGTAACCTAGTAACCAGCTAGTAACCTAGTGACCAGCTAGTAACCTAGTTACCAGGAGTAGAGAGAGATGCCAGGCTATATTCAGTCATCCTCTTATTATCCCGTGTCAGGCATTGGATGTGAGTAACATTATAGTACCAGCTAGAAACCTAGTAACCAGGTAGTAACCTAGTGACCAGCTAGTAACCTAGTTACCGGGAGTGGGGAGAGATGCCAGGCTATATTCAGTCATCCTCTTATTATCCCGTGTCAGGCATTGGATGTGAGTAACATTATAGTACCAGCTAGTAACATAGTAACCAGCTAGTAACCTAGTGACCAGCTAGTAACCTAGTTACCAGGAGTAAGGATAGATGCCAGGCTATATTCAGTCATCCTCTTATTATCCCGTGTCAGGCATTGGATGTGAGTAACATTATAGTAACCCGGTAGTAACCTGCAGTAACCAGCTAGTATCCAGCTAGTAACCTAGTGACCAGCTAGTAACCTAGTTACCAGGAGCATTGGATGTTAGTTTCTTGTTCTGAAGTTGGTTAAAAAGAGCGTGCTTATATTGAAGTTGAAGTAATATTACTTATTAGTGTAACTTAAAAGTTGGATGAAGTTTAAGTCGGTTGGAACTAAAACCAGCTCGGTCTAATCAAATCGAGTTTTACCCTACTGTAGTTACCCCTTTACCCCTTTATTACCCGCACAGATTGGGTTTTACCCTACTGTAGTTACCCTTTATTACCCTCACAGATTGTAGTTACCCCTAGTTACCCCTTTATTACCCTGCCAGATTGTAGTTACCCGTAGTTACCCCTTTATTACCCTCACAGATTGTAGTTACCCCTAGTTACCCCTTTATTACCCTGACAGATTGTAGTTACCCCTTTATTACCCTCACAGATTGTTGTTACCCCTAGTTACCCCTTTATTACCCTCACTGTAGTTACCCCTTTATTACCCTGACAGATTGTAGTTACCCCTTTATTACCCCCACAGATTGTTGTTACCCCTAGTTACCCCTTTATTACCCTCACTGTAGTTACCCCTTTATTACCCTGACAGATTGTTGTTACCCCTAGTTACCCCTTCATTACCCTGACAGATTGTTGTTACCCCTAGTTACCCCTTTATTACCCTGACAGATTGTAGTTACCCCTTTATTACCCTGACAGATTGATACGGAGTTCTTCATAACGAGCTGTACGGAGGATCTCTGTTCGATGAAGAAGTGGGGAGGTCAGCACGACCCTGCTTGTGGTATCCTGTCAGCGTACACATCCGCTTGTAGGGCGCTAGATTTCTACATTGAAGGTTATTAAACTTTAATTATGTCTTCATTATGTAATTCATAACAGCCAAAAATAGGCTATGCCGCAATTCCATCTCGTTCAACCCAATAAACTCCAATCTAAAATCTCAATTAAATCTCAATTAAGTCTAAATCAAGCTACATTTAACAGCTAATAACCCTACATTTCAATCTAAAGTAAATTAAACAATACAACTGATCCCCAGAGTAACGCTTTAGTAACCACTAGCAGGAACCCGTCTACCCTAAAGTGATGTCAAGACTCGAGAGAATAAAATAATTATTACCTATTTAATTCTCGTTTTTGACACCACTTGGTACCAAACCATGGTAACTTCAGATAACAGCTGAGATTACTACAGTAACTATAGTAACGCTTTAGTAACCATAGTAACTTCAGATAACAGCTGGAGAGAGGAAGTGGGTTGCTCTACACTTAAGGAGCACCAAGACTTTGTGATCACTACAGGCTGTCCTAAAACCACACAACTAACTTATCTTTAGGTAGCGGAGGAGATTACTATAGTAACTATAGTAACGCTTTAGTAACCATGGTAACTTCAGGGCACTTAATCACTACAAGCAATCAATCAGTAGTTAAGCTAGCTCTGGTGAAAGAGCAGGACTTAAAATACAGCAATTTCCGTGCGTTGTAAAGTAATTACCAATCTGAGACTGTTGTTAAACACAAGGTTTTATTTCTTGTTGTAGATATAGTAGCGGATATGGTTTTGTTTTCATACAGGAATGACCATTAACTCACAAAGAAAAGCCTGGTTGGTAGTTTTTGAAGCACTTTTTACACTTGAAGTGTAACGTGTCCTTGATGGAATAATCATTTTAAGATAGTTAAATACTGTTTGTTTTTGGTGCATAAATTTGGCAATTGTCTGTGTGTTGATTTATTGAGTTTCGAATTAAAAATTGTTTACCGTCTATATTCTATAACTCTATAAGTTAGATGTGAATTTGCTGAAATTCAGGGCAAAATTCAAAAGCCACATATCGTACGAAAACAAACACGCATAGTGGGAATCACAGCTGGATGAAGTGAAACTGCTAGGACACGCAAAGAGATTCAAATGACACGCATATAAATATAATGGGATGAAGTAACCGCAAAATGAGTACTTCAACATGACTATCTGCACTATTGACGCAAATTGACGATCACAATATCGACGCCCTGTGAATACCCCGCAAAATGACGCCCTGTGAATACCCTGCATCTTATCTTATACAGCACATATATCTCCACATATATGCTCGTAAAAATGCAAGCAAGCACTCTGCTACAAAACATAACGTCAGTTTGCGGCTTGTGAATATGAGGCGGGGTCTGTACAGTGATCTGCCAGTCCTCCTTCAGAAGTCGGAGAGTTTGCCTGGCAGTAAAACTGTAAAACTGCTTCTACATGTTGTGTACTGTCGTTAATATTCAGTTTTAGTGTGGATAATATATTGTGTGGATAACATGATGTATTTGTACTTGTGAACGTTGCGGTATTTCTTGCAGTTGACGTTGTCACTGCAGTTTAGTTGAGATCAGTCAATTTTTGAAGTCTTTTAAACTTTTAAAGTATTTCCATTGTCCGCCTTGTGGATGCTTTTGTTGATTATTTACTATTTCGTTAAATTTAGTGAGGAGTTCTTTATATTGAATCGATGTTTGTTTGACTAATTTACCGTTACGTTTGAAATCTATTTTTGTCATCAACCTTATCAGTAAACTGTAAAGTCAAACAACGAATGCGAATTATTCTTTACTGGGCGGCGCTCAGCCTGTCATTCCACCATATTTTCAATCTTCAATTGTGTTTATGAACACAATTAAAGCCTGAGGTCCCCAAGTAAATAAATCTAAGTTCCAATCCACCAGGGCCCAGGCCACATCAGAAAAGGTTAAGTAAAGCTGGTAAAACTCTTGAAAATAATGAATCTCTCAAAACCCTTGTCATACACAACAGTATTACAGTTTGGCTATGTTAGTGCTTGTTCTTACTCTTTTGATATTGAATATAAAATATCCGGAAGTATTTAAACCTACTACATGTTACCAGACATCACCCTGCAGACCAACGGACACAATTGACAAGCACCCGTTGTTGACGGTTGTACCGCTTGCTTGCAGTACCATTCATCATGGAACACACTAGGCAACTATGACATCACATGACCTCATTACCGCCTAATCGCCAGCTAATCAAACGTGGTCTATCAGTTACCACCTCAATCATTGCTCGCCCCCTCCATCTCCAGTGTCCCCAACTGCAACATGACACGCGCATCACGTGACCATGGTAACGTGCACCACGTGACCATGATAACGTGCACCACGTGACTTAACCCTAATCTCTGATTGGCTGAAACCCTTCCCACGTGGTCACGTGACTATCTACTAACGGTGTCACGTGACATGATACCGTGCTCTGATTGGTGCAGGCCGGGTAATGAGACCTGTGATTGGTGAGTAGGTGGAGGTGTCTAATTAGTTAGGGTGTATTTATATGCCCCAGAGGGGTCTTGCTCGGAAGTACCTGGTGTTTGTATACCTACGCTGTGTATAGTTACCTGCCTTTGTACTGTATTTGTGAAATTATGTTGTACCTTTTATAGTTTTATGTAGTGTGTGAGTATATGGGTTGAGGTCATCTCAATCATTTGATATTAGTTGTGATTGCCCGGAATTTGAATTGCGCAACTGTTTTGCCAACTCTTTTCTAGTTCTTGGAGCTCAGCTTAGTTTCTTTTGAACACATTGGCTTTTAGTAGCTGTAAATCTTTGTAAAGTAAGTCTTTAAGTATAGTTATAATACAGTTTATTGTACCGTTAGATTAAAACAGGGAACAGTTCCATTGAAACAGGGAACAGTTCTATTGAAACAGGGAACAGTAAACAGTTCCATTGAACAGTATCCAACCTTTTTTACAACCCCTATTTAAAATCCAACTTTCTGAAACTTGGTGAAATAAATTTTGTTAACGCGGTTATATGCGGTTATAAATTACCGTTGTACCAAACCAAACAAATATCATTAATTGTAAGACTGGCATGTTTCAAACATCTCCCTTTATATTAACAATTCCTCTGTTCAATAGCGACATTGTTATTAGGGTGGTTACCATAGTTACTATGGGTTACTAAGAGTTATTATGGGCTGTTTTCATGGTTACAACTCTCGACATTGTCCTCTCTTCCTCAACCAAATGGATTATTTTGAAAGTACATCTGCGCAGATGAATAGTTTGCAATAATTCTATACGTTATTTCGATTTTATGTATTTTTATGAAACCATGAGTTGAGAAGAATGATTTGCTAGGACTTTAAAAATCTGTCCGATTATTTCCACTTGCAGGGAGTAGTGACTACCGCTTAAATGTTAATTATAGTTTGTCAGACTTTTTGTTTTAAGTTATAACCAAAACTCAAGATAAATAAACCTAGGTAGAATTTGCCTGCCGTCTTCCTCCTTTCAGTTGGCCAGGCATTTTGAATTTATAGTTATTTTGATCGAATTAAATGGATCAATTTACTCTCGGCATATTCTGATACTATTGTTGTTACCCAGAATTAATTTTAAGCGGCAGAAACGTTTTTAGACTACAAATCTGTTTCTTGCAATCTTTAAGCTTTTAATTGTATGTAACTCTAAGTCCTAACTTAATTAAAATGTATGACAGTTTCTGTCTGGATCCTTAGATGTCAATTAGGTCACGTGGTAAAAGTCACTAATTGACCCTGATATGATAGCCCTGATTCCCCTCATCAGGTTAAATGATAACTAATTTGGTGACATAAAAGCCACCTTTAGTCACATGATAACTCTGATAAAGTCAAATAATACCCTGATAATGTCACATGGGAAATATCGTGGGAAATATCGTGGGAAATATCGTGGGAAATATCATGGGAAATATCGGGCAAGAGTCAGTACCCATACGTTGGGTCTTATACCACCGTCCAGTGGCGTAATGAAGGGCCCTACTGGGCACTGACCCCACTTCTTTTTTTTTTTAGAGAGGCTGGGCCTGGTTGGCCCACGAGAGGATAGCATATGAATGCTTTGCCTACCTCTGGGGTATGGCAGTCCTGTGGGAGGATGCCAGTGGAATCAAGATGTGTAATCAAGGATGATGGTAAGTGTTGTGGGGTGTGTCATAGATAAACGCCTAAGTGGTGGTTGAGTGTGGAAGAGAGAGGCGAAATAAGACGGCGTTAAAGTAGTCGCTATGTTACACCTGTCTGGTCCAACTCCTCTGGCACCACTAAGCGTTTAGTGTGGTTTGTAAAGTTGACAATGGTGGAGATGTGTTGGTTGTCGAATATGTCATTGACAGAGAGGTAGTAGTCCCGGAAATATTGACCTCTTATTTGGGCAATAGCCGGGCACTGTCCGAGAAAGTGTGAGACAGTCTCCTCTTCGTCGCCGCATTTAGGACAAGCACTTGTGTCTGATTTGCGAATGGTGTGTAGGTGTTTGTTGAGGCCACAATGTCCCGTGATGAGGTGCACTGCAGTTCTATAATTTTGTCTGTTGTTACTGAGTGTAGTGTTGAGATTTTTGATGATGTTGATGTTTTTATGTCCAAGTGTCAGTTTAGTGTGTCTGGGACCATCAGTAATCCATGATTCTTGATTAAGTTTTGTGACTTTGTCGTTGATCAGGCGTTTGATGTAAGATTGTGGAATTGGGCAATTCAAAGTGGATTCACTGGTTGTACCATTTTTGGCCAGCTCGTCTGCTTTTTCATTACCCCACAATCCAATGTGTGCAGCTATCCATCTGATCTCTAAGGTGTTAGTGGATCCGAGTGTATTGAGGGTGTCGTAACAGTCTCTAGTAGTCCTACTCCTCGTTGAAGGTGAGGATATGGCTTGAATAGAGGAGAGACTGTCTGACCATATGATGATGTGTGTGTTTGTATAAGTTGATAGATATTTACAAGCTTCGATGATGGCAGTGAGTTCTGTTTGATAAACGGTGCAATAATCGGGAAGCTTGAATGATCTTTCATCTAGTGTAGTGTTGTTGTTGTCTGTGGTGATAATATAACCAGCCCCGCTACCTGAGTCTGTGCGTGACCCGTCTGTGTAGCAGGTGATGGTTTCACTGGGGATGTTGTCGATGGTGTTTTGGAGTGAGCCTCTATATCCAATGTTGTCAGCTCCAGGAGTGGTGACCGTGAAGCGTCGTTCAAGCATCATGGTTGGTATAGATAGGTCTCTCTCTGCTTTGGGTGGTATGTTGAGATCTACCATGAATTGTTTGTTGATAGTGGTGTGAGTTGTGATGGTACCTTTTCTGGGGGCGATAGTTTCGAGGGTTAGGCTTCCATAGGCTTGAAGCCTAGCTGTGCCCTTTGCTGCTTCACCTCTCAGGAAAAGTATGATATCTGGAGTGTTAGTGAGGTGGTTCAGTGCGATGAAGGGAGTACTAGGCATGGCACCAGACATCATTCTCAATGCCAATGCCTGAACTCGTTTGAACTTCCTCGCGTTGGTGTCTGTTTGGGTTGCTCTAATCCATATACTACAGCAGTATGATAGAATAGGTCTGATGACAGCGGTGTACATCCATTTGCATGTTTTAGGGCTCATACCCCAAGTGGGGCCGACAGCTCTTCTACATTGCATAAGGGATGCCGTAGCTTTTTTGGTGGTATTGGTGATATGTTCATTGAAATTGAGCTTGCTGTCGAGGGTCACTCCTAGGAATTTGGCAGATTTGGATAGACCTATAGTGGTGTTACCCACCACCACAGGTCTTAGTGTCCATTTCTTATTCCAGGTAAACATGACTATTTGTGTTTTGAGTGCGCTTATGGATAGATCTTTGGTTTGGCACCATTTTTCTATTGTGTTGATGGTTTTGCGTGTTCTATTCCAGATGATATCTAAATCATTCCCCTCCGCTAGAGAGAGCAGATCGTCTGCAAAAGCTTGCAGATAACCTGGTATGTCTCTTGCGGTGTAGGCCAGGAGATCATCGACTACCAGGTTCCAGAGGAAAGGGGAAAGGATGCCACCTTGAGGGCATCCTCTCCGGATCCGAAACCTTGTCGACTTATCCTTATGATTTAATGTGATGAATCTGTTAGTTACCATGTTGATAATCCATTGTGCTGTGGCCAGATCCACTTTCGTGGTCTTGATAGCGTCAGAAATAGCCTTGAAAGAGACATTATCAAAAGCTCCCTCTATATCTAGAAAGACGCCTAGGACATATCCCTTCTTAGCTATCCTGCGCTCGATGGTGTGAGTAACTTTATGAAGGGCTGCTTCGGTTGAACATCCTTTCTTAAAGCCAAATTGTCGTTTGTTGATGTCTTTAGCGATATTAAGGTCGTGTTGCATATGCCACAGTATCACCTTCTCCTGTAGTTTTAATATCACTGGAGAAAGGGTGATAGTGCGAAATGACTTTGGTTGGTTGTAGTCAGTTTTTCCAGGCTTTGGGAGAAAGATTCCAAGGGATTCTTTCCACAAAGTTGGAATGTGTTGGGTTTTATGATTTTTTGTCATAATGGTTCTGGTGATGTCTTTGATGTGTGTCCAAGCTTTCTGTATGATGATAGGTTTGAGGGTGTCGGGTCCAGCAGCTTTCAACGGATCGAAGGATTTAAGAGCCTCCTCGATTCTGTCTGGGCTGTAGATGGTATTGAGTAAGGTGGTGGTGATTGGTAGAGGACCAGGTGGAGGCACTGGCGGATCAGTGACACTATCCTTGAAGTGGGTTCGTGTCATGACCTCCAATGTCTCCTCTGCATTTTTGGTGATGTCTCCGTTTGGTTTGTAAACGGCTTCTAGTGTATGTTTGTTGTCATTACAGGATTTCAGAATCTTATTCATCCTTCCGGATTCCTTAACAGACTCTGTTTCCTGACAAAAAGTTCTCCAGGCATTACGCTGGGAGTTGGTTATAAGTCTGTTGTATTGTTTGTTGCTCTCTCTAAGAGCGAGCCACAGGGCATCAGTCTTCTTTTTGCGGGCAGTAATCAGTTTTTGTCTTATTCCCCTCTGTGCTTCCTCTACTTCTTGAGTTAGCCAGGGGGGTTTGCGGACGGAACTTGAGATGTAAGTAATGGGGCATGCCTCCTCGAAGGCTTCCTTTAGTGCAGTATTGATTATGTCTATTTTGTGATCAATTTCAGTCGTAGTGTTGATTTGTGTGTTGTTAAGGTTGGGGTTATTCGATAGGATCTCATCAAATCTGTCCCAGTCAGTGTTTTTGACTAGTCGGATCTGTTTGGGTTCCTTCTTTGGCCCTGTAGTTATATCGAACATAATATAGCGATGGTCAGAGTTGGAGTAAAGGTCACTAACATGCCAGTTACTAATGAGATCTCCTCCCAACTGGTTTGTTATTGTGAGATCGATAATTGAGTTGTGGCCTCGAGAGTTGAGGAAGGTTGGGGATGATCCTTTGTTGGCACATGACAGCCCTAGGGAGGAGAGAAAGTCAAGAAGCTCCTCTCCCCTTTTATTGCATGCCTTGTTCCCCCAAAGGGTGTGGTGGGAATTGGTGTCCGACCCTATAATGAGCGGGATGTTGTTATCATTTGCGTATTTTGCTAGAGGTGATGTTTCTTGTGGCGGTACCGGCCCATTTATATCCATGTACGAAGCTGCCAGAATGAGTTCTGTCGAGCTGAGTTGGATTTTAATGGCCACTTGATCGGGTGTTGTGAATTGTGTAAGTTCCCAACATTTTACTGTCAGGTTTTTGTGCAGTACAATAGCGGCACGGGGTCTTTTATCCCCGACCTTGTAGTAATATTGGGTGAGATCCTTATTGATGGGTGGTATTAGGATTTTGTTATTAGAGTACGGTTCTGTTGCAAGAATGATTGGATTTCTCCGGCCGTGAGTGTTGATAAGGAGGGTTTTCCATGCATTGAACTTGCGTTTGAGATTAATTTGGGTGACAGAGTAAGTTTCAGACTGCTTATTGCGTGCTGCAATAGTAGTTTTTAACTTTTTTTGGCGTCTTTTCTTTTTTGTGCTAGTTTGAGCGTCATTGAGCGGAGTGGAAGCCGTCCCTCCCCCTAGACAGGTATTATGACCTATCATTGCCGGTGGGGCGCTGAGGAGTTGGACAGGGTCGGGTAGCAGCAGCTGGCCCTCCAGAAGGTACGCATGGTCCCTTCCAGACAAACAGCCCCCGCCAGACCTTCCCTGAACATGGCTCCCACAGTCCGCTCAATAGACGTTTGTGTGTGATATTGTGTTTGTTGTTATCTTTTGTTTGTGACCATATGTTCTCACGTGGGTGCGCGCACCCGCGCGAAGATATGATTTTTTTAGCTTTTAACACAATAATGTCGTATGTCGGTTGGACCATTGAGACTTGCCGAGAGTCAAAAGTGGTCGGTTGAAAGTAGGTTGTTGGTCTGATCGCAATGCCAACTGTCGATTCAAATTCCCCATCCGGCCCGACTGCAAACAACTTTACTTGCTTAAGCTGGTCGTTATGGATAGTGACCGTCCCTCCAGTTGGCACCACTGTTGGTAGTAAAGGTTGGTTTTTGGTGTTGTTACAGTATATTACTTTATAGGGTTCGTGGACGGTGCACAAAGTGCATGAGTCAGACCCAAGAGTCCGTGCACATACATTCGTGTTTGCCGAAGCACACTCTATCCACGATCTATAAAGCAAATGGTTGATCAGTGAGGGTGTATCGTGAGTTTTAACACTTTCTGCGAATCGTAGAAAGATGCTGGGAAATACTACGACGACAGTGTTGAAATGCCGCCCAATAAAACAGGGAAAATGGGTGCTAATGATCGGCATTAAGGGCCCGACCTGAAGCGCACACCCTAAACTTCAAAAACCCTATAGCTCAATGTGAATGAAAGCTGTGAGTGCTCAGGGAGGAAGGATCAGGTGAGTTAAATAGCCAAAAGAAGTGCACGTGCGACTTATGTCCAGTGATGCCCGGCTGGACAGTACGGCTTAGTTTCGGCAGGTCGAGTGAAGCCGAGTAAGCCCCCTTACCACGTCAAGGTCACTTAACCGACTCCAGGCTGCAGTTCCAATCAATCCAAGAATGAAAGACACGAACAAGAAGTGGGTTGAAAGGAATTACAGTCAGATAAATCAGAGTAAGTGGGCGGAGTCTTCACGAATGCTCTGGTGCTCAGGACTGACTCCGCCGCCGTACTTATAATCCCAGCAATTCTAAAGCGTTCAGGAGGCCCCAGACGAGAGGCGGGAGCCCAAACCCCCCGTGCTAGCCCCGAGAAACGGGTCCAAGGCCCGAGAGTTTGACAAGAGCCAGGATCGCAATGCTAACTGTCGATTCAAAGTTCCCATCCGTCCCGACTGCAAACAACTTTACTTGCTTAAGCTGGTCGGTATGAATAGTAACCGTCCCTCCAGCCAGCACCACTCACCCATCCCCGCCGCACCCCGTGTCAACCCCCAGATCTCAGACCATACCACGAGGAGCACGAACCCACACCAATCCCGCCCAGGACCCACCCAGCCGCTCGATTTACCGGGAAGCTGCCTGGCTAATGCTCTGGACCAGAACAAAAGGGGGACTGACCCCACTGTGCGTTACGCCACTGCCATCGCTGTGTTTTATATTTCAAATATAAAACTTTGTTGCTTTGTAATTGTTGTTGCTTTGTAATTGTGACGCAAAATAACAAATTAACAATATATTTTCTTTGTAAAAATGAATGTTTTGTTGTGAAAAAATAAATTGTAAAGATCTCTCTTATTTCTAATTTCTAGTTAGAACTTGTGATGTAGCCACGACTGAGAGCCGCATATTCTAGATTTAAGTGTATACTTGATTTTTATTTGTTTCTTGATATTTTCACACACATTTTTTCCGCACACATGAACACAATATCAGTTTTTGAGATGAACAGTAATATATACTGAATAATTAAAACTAGAACTTAACAGCATATCACGTGACCATGGTAACCAATTAAAACTGACCAAACTACCTCTTGATAGTGTGATAAGAGAAAAGCCGTAGATCCTGCAACCACTCCTCCCTCCTGCTACCTTCCACCACACTCCTTCTACCCCACAACCTAGTAACCAGCCAGTAACCAGCTAGTAACCAAGTAACCAGATAGTGACCTAGTAACCACCCCACTATAATGTATACCAGTACAGAGCCGTTTACAACCCCTATTATCTGCGCCAAGATACACTGCATGGCGTGGCTGCCTGACCCTGATGGCGGCGGTCTGCTGGCTACTGGTAGGTTGCATTTAGGATATTGTTTTTTAAAGAATATTTTTTCCGTTCACCCTTTTGTAAAAAGGCAATAGTGAAAGGTTACGAATGGACGTTTTTGCAGAAAAACGTGGATTTTGGAGATAGCAGTAGGTGGGTTAAAATATGGTGTCATTCCTTCCGTCCGTTACCATGACAACTAGCGCGCAGTGCAGCGCGCGAGTATTGCTTGCGGAGATTTGATGTATATAGCTAGCCTGTCAATGAATGCGCGGCGCGAGTGAATTTAAATGTATACTATGCTATGTATAGTATTAGGTTATAAGCCCAATTTGTACGTGGTATGCGTAGTATAGTGTACTGATGTGTATCAATATTATTATTATGAAGTGAGCTGATTGGAGCTTATATTTATAATTATAGTGAACGGAAATCTAGCGTCCGCCAAAACGAAACAACGGGCGCAATTCTTGTTATTTTATGTATTAGCATATTGTTGTGTATCTGTTTATTAATCATGTTATATTTAATAGAAATTCATCTTGGTACAGGAATATATCACGCAAATTATTTCAATTTAGTTTCACCGTCTCTCATTTCAAACATGAGGTTATATTTTTTGAATCACCCCCTCAGGAAACACAAGTTCAGCCGTATCAGTAGCTATTGTTAACGAGCAGAAGCAGCTAAACAACTCAAACTCTTACAAAGTCTGTGTTCTGAAACGTAGGTGTTTAATTAATTAATTAATAATTTAATTTCCCCTTCCTAATAACAACTTGTCATACGTTGTATGACCCGCCGCGCACGAAGTGCGCGGCTCCCCCTGTAGCGTCGAAGACGCTACAGACGCTATAGTGAAGCTATAGTGACGCTATAGTGAAGCGACCGTGGGGGTCACCACGTGATACAAATAACAACCAGTTCATGAAACATACCGTTATAATAATTTCTCTTAACTTTAAAATTTTAAAACTGAGTGCTTATCAATCGTTTCCTCTTCCCTTTCTCCCCTGCCTCTTCTCTTTCTCCTCTCTTTCACATGATGTTTTTACCAAAATCTAATTCTCTTTCAGCGGTGTTAAGCGCTATCCAGCACCCTCTCCGACCCCAACTAAAGGACGTGACCCACGTGTCATGGAGTAAAAAGTACCAGTTCCTGGCCAGTTGTCATGGTTACAACCACGTGCTCATTTGGGACAGACATGGAAACAGGGTCACAAACAAACCTGTAGTTATTATCAGGTAAGATACCCACAAAAATTACAAATATTTAGGTGGTTCCATTTGCTGAATGCCAGAAATATGCAAAAAAAACACACCTTAAAACTGTTCCAACGACGATGAATTGATGATCTTTAAGTAATATTTTCACGTTTGACTTCAAATATAACAAGACCCTTGGTAACCTAAATTACTAGCTGGTTACTAGGTTATTAGCTGGTTACTAGGTTACTAGCTGGTTACTAGGTTACTTGCTGGTTACTAAGTTACTAGCTGGTTACTAGGTAACTAGCTGGTTACTACAAGACCCCCTTCTCAGAGACGAGTCGCAGGATACTAGTAGAATAGTGCCAGCCTGTACAGTGAGATGGGCTCACACCAAACCAACACTGTTAATTACCTACGAGGACGGCATTATGAAACTTGTCAAAGTGACTAGTGAGACTAATAGCTCGCATATCAGTGTGGATAATATCTCCTTCTCCGTAAGTAAAACACAAGGAAACATTCTTATTTTTCTCATATCAGCGTGGATAATATCTCCTTCTCCGTAAGTAAAACACAAGGAAACATTCTTATTTTTCTCATATCAGCCTGGATAATATTTCTTTCTCCGAAAGTGAAGCACAAGGAAATATTATTATTTTATCATATCAGCGTGGACAATATTTCTTTCTCCGAAAGTAAAACACAAGGAAATATTATTATTTTATCATATCAGCGTGGACAATATTTCTTTCCCCATAAATAAAACAAAAGGAAATGTTTGATAGCTGATAACTTATCAGTCAGTACAAATTATATCACCCAATTAAGTACTAATTACAAAAAGTCAATATGCTAATTACCCAATTAACTAATTACTGCTAACATATCTAACAAGTATTCAGGATTATTATTTAATTAATTAATTAACTATTCAGGACGCGTATTACAATAACGCTCTTTACAACGGAGCTGAGATAGAACCGGAGGTGGGAGTTAAACTGAAGAGCTCCTGTTGGTCCCACCACGACGAGGTAAAACACAAGGAAATATTTTTACAAGGGAACACCATGACGAGGTAAAACACAAGGAAATATTTGTACAAAAGAACATCATGACGAGGTAAAACACAGGGAAATATTTTTACAAGGGAACATCATGACGAGGTAAAACACAAGGAAATATCTTTACAAGGGAACATTTCACTCCGAAAATAGAATAAGTAAAGTCTTAACAAGGCCCTGTGGATACCTGATAACAGAAACACAATTCAAGAAAATATTTTAATATCAGTTACATCTACAGGTAGTGTACAGTGCTGCGGAGAATACTAATGAAATTGTTGTTACTAGTGTAGCTGAGAGAAGGATCATCGCCAAAATACCTATAGATACCAGGGTCGAGGTAAGTTTTAACTCTCAGTTTAGTCAGTACCCATGGGAACTACCCATGGTTACCCATGGTTTCTCGGTAGTTGCCAATTGCCATGGTTACACTCTTGACTCTCCAGTGGACAGCATTAATTCTTATTTCTGAGCATTATTTTATTGAAAATGTGTCGCTATCACAATTGTTTTAGTAAATAAATAAATTCCACGTCATTAATTACAAAATTTTGAATTTTCTCAATATCTAATTACCTAATAACATTTGAATTTTCTAAATATCTAATTACCTAATTACCTAATTACCTAATTACCACCAATTACCTAATACTCTAATAGTAATAACCACATGCACAGGAGCTACACTCATGGTACTGCACTGAAAGAGGACAGTTGCTAATAGTCCACCACCCCTCTGCTGCTATTACTATAATGAACCTGGACTCGGAGTACCACAAGATTGAGGAGCAACATGTGTTAACTCCGTTCTCTATCGGCTCTACCAAGGTCACTATTTATTTATTATACATTTTTTTAATTGGAACTTGTTTACTTTAAGATTTACATTTCAGAATTTAGACTAGTTCAGTTGTTCTTGCTACAATTAAACACGAATCGTTCAATGCAATAGTCATATCATATAATCACCAAACTGCCTTCACAATTAGTATAATTAATCGATTACTGTTAATTAACTAATTGGTAACTGTTAATTAGCTAATTGATATCCAGATGGCGGTGCGAGTAACGGACGGTATGATAGCTATAGGGGGTAGTGTAAACAGTTTGGGTGCCAACATGGTCTGTATTTACCACAATAGAGGGAGTCTCATGAAGAGGGTCGTCACTCCCTGCGATAAGGTAATTAGCACTAAATTACTATAAATTATTAGTTGATTGTTGGCTAATTTTTAACTTTTTTGTAATGAAGTTAAATTATTTATTTTCCTTTATTGACAATGATTTTGTCATTCAAGGACACGCGTAACAGCAATTAGCAAAATAAAATTTCTAGGTTCACAGAAACTGTTACCAATTAATAAATAAGAAATTTTACCAACCAATTAATCAAGCAATTAATTAAACAATTAGCAACTAATTAACTAAGCAATTAATAAAGCTATTATCGACTTATTAACCAAGCAATTAGCAACTAATTAACTAAGCAACCTTTCAGCCTATCTCAGCTATTTGCTGGGTGGGTAGATCCTCGCTGTCGGTAGCAACAAAGAACCACGTCCACAATATAACAGTCAGCAAGTCAATACCTTCCCTGGAGTTCCTCGCCAGTCAGGTACAGTCACGTGTTATTAGCACGTGTTATTGCAGTTTATAGCACGTGTTATTGCAGTTAGTAGCACGTGTTATTGCAGTTAGTAGCACGTGTTATTACAGTTTGTAGCACGTGTTATTGCAGTTAGTAGCACGTATTCTTTTTTAAAATACCAGCCAAGGACAAATATTGAAACTGCTTATAAATGAAGGTTTTGACAAATAGTACTGGAATAACCATTGTGATAACGTTTCGCAAAATTATAATATTTTATCAGGCAGTAACGAACCTTCAAAAGAAAGCAGCTTCTCCAAAACTACCTGTTAATATCAGAATGAACTTTGAAAATACTAAGCGTACCTTACCGGTAAGTTTGTAGCTTAATTTAGGTTCGATTATTCGTGTTATTATTATTTGCAGAAACATTAGATTAGCATGACGGTCTCATTTTATGTTTATTGTAACAGCTACCACTTTACTAATAATAACAATGACAACAGTAACCAATGACCATGACAACAGTAACCACTAACCATGACACCCTCAGAAAAACACGCCGCGCGTATTCTCTGACACGGACAGCGCAAGTCAGTGTACTCTACGAGTGGTGCGGGGCGTTAGTTCACTACAGGAGGCCCAGTTCATGGTTGCAGAGGTAATTGTTCAATCTTAGTAACTGCGTGTTTTATTATCTAAACTTAGTTCCTTGTATGGGTGGGTTTGAATGAATCTTTTATTATTAATCACCCAATCACCCAATCTTTAAACTATCATCGATCAAATGAACTAATTAACTAATTAACTAATTAATTAACTAATTAACTAATTAACTAATTAACTGATTAACTAATTAACATCTCAGGTAGGAGGAGAAGCTGTAGCCCTAAGAGCAATCAAACAAACAGCCCTCATGTCCCTAGGGGTACACTACGAGATAATGTTACGAAACGACTGTATGAGAACGGATGAAAATCAGCTGAACCTTATTAACCGACACAGCAACTCACCCCCTAGAGTGCTGAACTGTTCGTACAGTGATAACTTTACGCTGGCTCTCAGGATGTCTCATAAACCACTCAGCAGAGGCACTACCCTGGTTAGTTGTGGGCTTTTTTGCTTGTTTGTTGTGTTACCATGGTTAATTTTAATTTCCAATCAATTATTGATCAATTATTGATCAATTACCAATCAATTACCAATCAATTACCAATCAATTACCTAATTAACGCATGATCTGACTCTTAACCAGTTTACACAGGTCAGTTCCCTGGGAAACAAGTCCACGTTATTCTACGGTCTGCACTACTCTGAGAAAAGGAGCCTACTCACTGTCCATCTATACAACAGCTCTGCAGGTAAATTTGTTTAACTAATTAACTAATTAACTAATCAACTAATTAACTAATTAAATAATTGAAGAAGAGGAGCCTACTCACTGTCCACCTATTATACCTGCAGGTGAATTCTTCAGATTTCCAAACACAAGGATGTATCTTATATTGATAGATTGGATCATAAAAAACAACAATACCGTATATAACTAATTAAATATTTAACTTACAAGCCCACTTTAACAGGAACCGCGACCCCTGGTTCTCCGACAGAGAACGACACTGCCCCGTACGTGGAGGCTACAGGACTGATACACCGACCTGCGGCGGGGAATGATGATCCCAACCACACTCGCAGTGTAGTGCTCCTACATCAGGAGATAGAGGTATTTTTAAACACAAGGAAATGTTTTATATCATAGCATATGAATTGACTCCCTGAGGAAAATTAAAAGCAAGGATATGTTAATATTAATTTATATATTTTAGGAAAACGAGATATTTTCAAACACAAGGACCAGCAAGTAACCTAGTTACCAGCTAGTAACCTAGTTACCAGCTAGTAACCTAGTTACCAACTGTTAGTTATGTTGTCTAATAATCACCGCTCCCCAGGTCTTCCAACTACTAAAGTGGCAAAAGGGGAGTTACAGTGTGCGGTACAAGTCTCCATTCTCCATGTGCGCAGCCTTCTGTACCGCAGTCAGCTGCATCTCCAGAAAACTTATATAAACATCACGTGGTGTTACCTTGACAACGTGTGATTACCTTGACAACGTGTGATTACCTTGGCAACGCGTGATTACCTTGGCAACGTGTGATTACCTTGACAACGCGTGATTACATTGACTGCAGTAACCATGATGGGTGTGATATGATCCGCTGTTACTATTTTACAAAGATTTCAGATTATCGGTTGATATTGATAAATAAATTTGTATTTTATTAGGCGGTTTGATTTTATTTTATGTAATTGTATGGGATGTAATTTTACAAGATTAACGAAGTAACTTTTTACTTCGCTGATTATTTCGACTTGAAAATGACTACTAAACTACGACGATAAGGATTTGGTAACATTGAAAATGCTTAGGTCGATTTGAGGGCGGACCCTAAACGAAAGATTTTTGTCATAAATTCATAAATCAATATAAAATAATTCAAAATATTGCTTTCTCATAAAATTTTCAATCGACCTAGCTGCAAGAATTTGACAAAAATGAACAAATGTTGCCTTGAGTAACAATAACGAGGTGCAGCTTGATTGTCTAGCAAATCAACTGGATTGCCTAGCAACTCAACTTGGTTTGCCTAGCAACTCAGCCGCACGTGAAATTTTCCTGACAACTATTGGTCAGGAAATGTCACATGTCTGAACACTGAGCACGTGTGGCCAGTGTTCACCCCAATACCACAGATTTTGACAGATTTTTAAATATGCGACCACCTTCCCAATGATGTGTTGTGTAGGTCTATTCTTATCAGCCGTTACCATGGTTAACTAGAATACTAACTGGTTATTAGTTTAATAACTGGTTATTAGCCATGTTACCAGTAAAAAGTATTGTGGATTTCATTGACTCCAGGGAAGGCAGTCGCGTACAAATTTTGACGAGTTTTTGAAACAATATTTATTTCAGCGTCTGCTTTTGATATTCAAAAGCCACTTTTAATTGTTGCTTTGTGATATTGATTATATGCATTTATTTTTACTCGTGTGTTTACCGGGGGGTTAGGGGTCGTTCACATATTACGTGATCACTTTTGGAACATCTTTACCCAACCCCCCCCCCCCCCCCCCCCCCGTAATCAGTTTTACACATAGCTATTGTGTCAAAATTACACTGTCAAAATTACACTCCCCCCCCCCCCCCCCCCCCCCCCCCCGTAATCAGTTTTACACATAGCTATTGTGTCAAAATTACACTGTCAAAATTACACTCCCCCCCCCCCCCCCCCTCGGCTGATTACGTAATATGTGAACGACCCTTACTTAACATATTATTCTCTAATTATTACTATAAATACTATTAATTATTATTATTACTTTATAAGTTTATACATACTATATAACCCGTTTAAAGATCAGCTTATATTAGATTTGTGACCGAAGGCGACTTGCTAGGTTACTAGCTAGTTACTAGGTTACCAGTTACCAAGCGACTTGCTAGGTTACAAGCGACTTGCTAGGTTACTAGCTAGTTACTAGGTAACTAAAGACCTGCTAACGATTTCTAAAGAATCACGGAAAGATCAAGATTACGTATTGACGGCAGGCCTGATTTAAGGAAATTCTCAAGTTTATAATTTTATGACCGATCTACTGAGTCTGAATAACTAATATATTCGATTTCAACGCCGTTATTGTGAAAGTCTTGCGAGTGTACCATCAATTTAAAATTTATAATCTGTGACTGTTCTGATTTAAAATGTGTTTTATTGTCTTCAAAAACACGACGGTAATAACGAGACGCAACTGTCAAATTAATTTGATAATTTTAATATGCAAAATACAACAAAAAATTAGATATTAATTCGACATGATAATAAATATAATAAGCAGCCCGTCAATTTTCTGCAAATTTGAGAGTCGGTAAAGGCCTATACTAGGAAATAGGCAGAATCAGAAAATATGAGCTAATAGTTATAACCGTAGACTCTCCGACAAAATTATGAGATCATTACTGTAGTAATGTAGTAACGGTCAACTAAACTGATAAAGAAGAACTAAGCACACGGACCATATCAGGAAACACTCTGTCCGGACTCCGGAGAGTTTATTCGTCAGCGTATTGCCCAATCACACCACATAGAGCTCCCTATTATATATTAGTGGAGAGAGACCACGTGACTGAAGACGCGACCTCGTCAAACCATTACAAAACGTACGAAGAGTTCCCGCTTTTTATTACTATTTCTTAACCATCATATCTATCAGTTTCCGCTTATCTTTCAAAATTTATCATTTGTTTATTTTATATTTATTGTTCTTAAATGAGAAGTATGGACCCTTAAAGTATATATTAAATACGTAAATTGAAAAGTACGACTAGTACCACGTATATTTTTGTGCAAAAATTAGGATTTTACTTTTTTTTGTGATATGAAACTTCAAGATTTTAGCCAATGAAAAGTGGGGCTAAAATCTACGGGAATATTCTCAGATCCTTGATTTAAAGTTGAAACAAGCAAAATGGGTTTGATGCGATGATCATCTTTTAAGTATTCGAAACGGAAATACAATTAAAACATTTAATAGTGGGAAAGAATTTTAATTACTAATACTTGTCCAATTAATAAATCCAATTACGTTTAACGATATTAATTGTAGATGAAATTACTCGATCATAGATACAAAAACAAATAAAATAACTATACTGTATCAAATTTATTTGTTTTACAAAACAATGGAACAAATAAATATAACTTTATTGAATAAAGTAAACAAAATGTTCAATTGAAAAATGGAAAACACTTAACATGGGCTATCGCATCAAATCAAAGTGACCAATTTTTTTGGAATTTGTTGCGGTGACTGCAGACTGTAATCCGTGCAGTTCTATCAGTGGAGTAAGGGACGTTTCACCGTGCAGCTCTATCGCTGAAGCAAGGGACATTTTAGTTTTACCTTGCAGTTCTATCGCTGGACTAAGGAAGGTTTCACCGTGTAGTTCTATCGCTGGAGCAAGGGACGTTTTAGTTTTACCTTTCAGTTCTATCGCTGGATTAGGGACGTTTTACCTTGTAGTTCTATCGCTGGAGTAAGGGATGTTTTACCTTGTAGTTCTATCGCTAGAGTAAGGGATATTTCACCTCGAAGTTCTATCGCTGGAGTAAGGGAAGTATCAGCTTGTAGTTCTATCGCTGGAGTAAGGGACATTTCACCTTGAAGTTCTATCGCTGGAGTAAGGGAAATGTCAGCTTGTAGTTCTATCGCTGGAGTAAGGGACTTTTCACCTTGCAGTTCTATCGCTGGGGTAAGGGAAGTGTCAGCTTGTAGTTCTATCGCTGGAGTAAGGGAAGTGTCAGCTTGTAGTTCTATCACTAGAGTAAGGGACATTTCACCTTGAAGTTCTATCGCTGGAGTAAGGTAAGAGTCAGCTAGGCTTGTAGTTCTATCGCTGGAGTAAGGGACATTTCACCTTGCAGATCTATTTGTGAGGGACTTCTTGGAATGGATCGTGTTGTTGGATTGAATATCAGTCTCCGATTGGTTCTTTGTCTTTGTTGTATTGGTGATCTGAGAAAGGAGAAAAACTGGAGTGTATTCATTCTCAAAAACGCTCTAAAACTTCGTACTGTTAGCGAATAGACAAAGAAGTTAGACATGATACTGAAGTACTGCAAGTAAACTATGGGGCGTACGGTTGTGTTTCTGAAGTTCATATTCAAAATTTGCATCGCAGCAGTTATCCCAAAACTTGGGAGATACGATATTGTCACTACTACAACAGTGAGCAACACCGTGGTGACACCCTCCCACCGCAATGTGTCTCCAAAGCGAGCAGCTACTCTTTTTGCCTCCACAAGCAGAAGTATTGATGAGAAGACGATAATGATTGCGCAAATTATACAAAGGGAACCTACACCGGCAAACAAATACCACCAGTACCACACCAAATTTATTGTGTTGTAATCATAGTTACACTGATAGTCATGGTAACTAAAGTGGATAGTATGTCTTAAATAAAGTATGTTATACAATAGTATCGGGCCATAGACTCCCACAGCCAGAAGCCATACTAGAACAGCACAAATTTTGTAACCTAATCTGGTGGACCAGGCACCTGTTTTCAAAGGGTACTTCACGGTAAGAAGCTTCAGTGAAGTTAAATTGCATATTAGGAACACGTTCAATGCAAAACTTATCCATCTGAAGTTCGCCTCTATGTGGCAGAGAAATGCACATATTACCAAACGATCTGTTATCAATACCAAAGTGCGGGGTAACACGATGAATACACTTTGTAGGAGATCACAAACAGCCATGTTCTGCATTACGGCTACTATGACTTTGTGATGTTTGATGGCGTTATATTTTATAGTCGCTATGAGAATGACACTGTCTCCTATCAAAGACGTTAGAAGAACGGTTAAACTCCAGGATATCAGTATTAATCGTTCAGCATAAATTCAGTGGCGTAACGTTGCCTGTTGGCGCCCCCTGCCGAAAAGGCGCCCCCCTGTTGGCGCCCCTTCCCCTTTTGGTGCCCCTCCCTAAAATTGAACAAATTAGGTGATTTTAGAGGATACGCCGGTAAAATCTCTAAAAAAGTATGTATCTAGAGCAAAACGCGCAGTTTTGCTAGTACTTTAAGTTTTCGAAATTGTCCCACATTCAAACGACGATTTGGCGCCCCCCTAAGACGGCGCCCCCCTGCACAGCGGGGTCAGCAGGGCCCTTCGTTACGCCACTGAGCATAATCTTTAATTCCATACTTTGATCTGAGCCTAAGGGACTCCAAAACAAAAAAGCTGTCAACTCTTGTCTTTTGCACCATCTCTCTGAGAAAGGAGATATTTAAAAAACCAATAATTAAAGTTTGTGAAGGTTGGAGTTAACGTTATTAATTATATCTCGGGGCAGTCACATCAACTTGAGGATGAAAAAAGAACCAACTTGCATGATGTAAACTGTAAAGATGTGCTTACCGGCCATAAGTTGTATTAAATTTGCATATGGGTATCTCACGTTGTTTCCATTCTGGATCTATACTCTCACAAGTCTTGCTGAGGCACTCCTCTAAAAGAATAGTCCGATTATCAAATTCTTACTAGAATGTACTACGGTGTACGGTTACTCCCTACCTCCCTACCTCCCTACCTCCCTACCTCCCTACCTCCCTACCTCCCTACCTCCCTACCTCCCTACCTCCCTACCTCCCTACCTCCCTACCTCCCTACCTCCCTACCTCCCTACCTCCCTACCTCCCTACCTCCCTACCTCCCTACCTCCCTACCTCCCTACCTCCCTACCTCCCTACCTCCCTACCTCCCTACCTCCCTACCTCCCTACCTCCCTACCTCCCTACCTCCCTACCTCCCTACCTCCCTACCTCCCTACCTCCCTACCTCCCTACCTCCCTACCTCCCTACCTCCCTACCTCCCTACCTCCCTACCTCCCTACCTCCCTACCTCCCTACCTCCCTACCTCCCTACCTCCCTACCTCCCTACCTCCCTACCTCCCTACCTCCCTACCTCCCTACCTCCCTACCTCCCTACCTCCCTACCTCCCTACCTCCCTACCTCCCTACCTCCCTACCTCCCTACCTCCCTACCTCCCTACCTCCCTACCTCCCTACCTCTTTTACATACAGTTTACCACTTACTTTCCTCCATTGTAATGTTCCCTTTAATCCATAGTTGTTAAGTTCGTCGAAGAAATGCGAAAAGTTCGTCCAGTTCGGCACCTTTTAAAAATTCGTGAAAATTCGTGAAAATTCGTTGCGTAAATTTTATTGGCATATGTTTTGATTTTATAATGAATGGCTTAGGTGCGATCACTATTACACTTGTAAACAAGTGCGCTGTATACAATATTGTATAGCGTGTACGCCGTGTACAATTTGTGGTGAGCAAAATTTAGAAAATTGGTATTTCAATTGTCCAGTGATCTGAATTTTGGGAGGTCATTAAAAATTCGGTTAAAGTTCGTCTATTTCGTTAAAAAATTCGTCCAGTTCGGCACCTTTTTAAAGTTCGTCCAGGACGTCCGTAACAACTATGCTTTAATCGCTCCTTTCCTCAATATTTCGTTCCAGCTAAAAACAACGTCAGAGTTAAGTTTGCGGCTCCTATCTGTCCACCACCAACAGTTATCATACATCTCTATCACCTCTTTCTCAGTCAGTTTTTTCTTGAAGACATTCAATTGGTACATGTCACCTGCAATATAATGTTAGGTCTCAGAAAAATGTTACCATGTCAATAAAACTTTGGATGGACACAAGCAGCCTCCTCGCTAAAAATATGTTCTTTAATTACCGGCAAACGATCCGCCCTGTTCATAATCCCCAAACCAGCCTATGCCATCCTGGTCTTCTATCAAAGACGTTAGAAGAACGGTTAAACTCCAGGATATCAGTATTAATCGTTCAGCATAAATTCAGTGGCGTAACGTTGCCTGTTGGCGCCCCCTGCCGAAAAGGCGCCCCCCTGTTGGCGCCCCTTCCCCTTTTGGTGCCCCTCCCTAAAATTGAACAAATTAGGTGATTTTAGAGGATACGCCGGTAAAATCTCTAAAAAAGTATGTATCTAGAGCAAAACGCGCAGTTTTGCTAGTACTTTAAGTTTTCGAAATTGTCCCACATTCAAACGACGATTTGGCGCCCCCCTAAGACGGCGCCCCCCTGCACAGCGGGGTCAGCAGGGCCCTTCGTTACGCCACTGAGCATAATCTTTAATTCCATACTTTGATCTGAGCCTAAGGGACTCCAAAACAAAAAAGCTGTCAACTCTTGTCTTTTGCACCATCTCTCTGAGAAAGGAGATATTTAAAAAACCAATAATTAAAGTTTGTGAAGGTTGGAGTTAACGTTATTAATTATATCTCGGGGCAGTCACATCAACTTGAGGATGAAAAAAGAACCAACTTGCATGATGTAAACTGTAAAGATGTGCTTACCGGCCATAAGTTGTATTAAATTTGCATATGGGTATCTCACGTTGTTTCCATTCTGGATCTATACTCTCACAAGTCTTGCTGAGGCACTCCTCTAAAAGAATAGTCCGATTATCAAATTCTTACTAGAATGTACTACGGTGTACGGTTACTCCCTACCTCCCTACCTCCCTACCTCCCTACCTCCCTACCTCCCTACCTCCCTACCTCCCTACCTCCCTACCTCCCTACCTCCCTACCTCCATACCTCCCTACCTCCCTACCTCTTTTACATACAGTTTACCACTTACTTTCCTCCATTGTAATGTTCCCTTTAAAGTTTAATCGCTCCTTTCCTCAATATTTCGTTCCAGCTAAAAACAACGTCAGAGTTAAGTTTGCGGCTCCTATCTGTCCACCACCAACAGTTATCATACATCTCTATCACCTCTTTCTCAGTCAGTTTTTTCTTGAAGACATTCAATTGGTACATGTCACCTGCAATATAATGTTAGGTCTCAGAAAAATGTTACCATGTCAATAAAACTTTGGATGGACACAAGCAGCCTCCTCGCTAAAAATATGTTCTTTAATTACCGGCAAACGATCCGCCCTGTTCATAATCCCCAAACCAGCCTATGCCATCCTGGTCTTGTCCCAAAACAAGAGTTCCACCTAAAGGTATGTGTCCTCTTACGTCACGTTGTTCATCAAAGAGCACTGAAACTCCATTAACATACACATCTGCACTTCCAGATTTCCAGGTGAAACAAAAGTGGTACCACTCATCTCGTATGATAGTTATTGGCAATTGCATGAGGTACGAATTTCCCGCGGAGGTAACCATAAAGAAATACTCAACCCCCAAAAGTATTGTGTTGTCGGCTTCATGAACAGCGTAGCTGAACCATGGTACAGCAAATCTACTTGAAAAGGGTGTGTAATCAAAGCATATCTTGAGCCAGGAGCAGATGGAGATTTCCCGTTGTACAGCGCTGAAATCAGGCTTCATAATCACATAGTTATCTTTGGAAAGGTCGTTTGGGAAGCGGAGTAGCTTGTCTTGAAAACCTGAGACGCAAACAGTTAACATCAAAAACATAACCATTTTTACGATTTCGATTTTTTACGATTGGAAACGTTCCTATAAGAAGTTGCAGAGCTCTATTTACAAGGAGACGACTGGGAGCTAGTCCAATATGATTAATTTGTTGAATATTGCATCCCAATATTGCAGGTTCAAGGGACCTTCTTTTTCAGTAAATACTACATTCCGATGAGGGGTCCTTTTTGGGAGAGCTAAACTAGCCTTTTATCTGTGAAATATCCGGCCGAGCGTGCTAAACTAGCCTTTTATCTGTGAAATGTCCGGCCGAGCGTGCTAAATCACTTTACACTCGAGATTCGAGATTTTTCTAAAACCAACTTAAATCGATGTATTTTCGGACGCTGAATCCGAATCACCCTCATGATTACGTGAAATAACCGTATAAGGAAATTGGTATAATTTCTCGTTAGGGTTGCATATGCTTTTGTTAGGCCTATGCACTTAGGCACTTATAGGAATTGGGTTAGGGTTAGGGTTAGAGGCTTATAATATAGGGTTTCGAATAGTCGTTCAGGGCCAGCTAGAGAACGTGTTGAAAAGGTTACGTGACAGTCCATGCCAGTGTAGATTGATTAATCATCATCCTGAAATGTCTATTTATAATGAATCCTTCTCTGAGTGCTGTGTACCTAAGTAAAAAATCTCGAAATAATATCAATATTGTAGTATTTTTTGCGAATAAAATGGGGCATATACAAAAAATGTATTATCTAATTTAAAATGTGCATCATCTGAAGCTAAAACAATTGAGCTAGAGCAATTCCACAGGGTTATGATAGGTAGGATGAACAGTGCCTTCCGGCTAAGTTTCAGAATCACCATGACCAGGCAATTCCTATGGAAACAGAAAGGACTAGGATTCGCAATTTAATTTTAATTAAATGGGATTTAAATCGATTATTTTTGGAATTTTTTGTATCACTATCACGTTGTGACCCCATTGTCGTGACCACCATTGTAGTTTCACCTGTATCGTGACTACGACGATAATGACAACCATCGTAATGACAATAATGACTACCATCGTTTACTTATTCTTCAGCTTATGACTGCAAAATTTCGACTTCAAATTTCGACTCCAAATTTCGACTGCAAAATTTCGACTTCGAATTTCGATTTCGAATTTCGACTTCGAATTTCGACTTCAAATTTTATCACAATATTTCGACTAAGTATACTTCAAACCATCGCATGTTTTATGGAATGTATTCAAATTTCCAACTTTGAGTTTGAGTAGTTACCTACGTTAGTATTACTGTATTAAATTATTTTGACCGAAACCCAATATTGGGTACAGAGAATGAAATCGGTCGCTCGCTCACACTATTTCCTGCATTTACACTATATTTTACATTTTCACAATATTTTACAGTTCAAATTCCAGGTACGTGTTGTTTGTGATAAGATATCACGTGGCTAACATGAATAGACAGCAAGAGACTGTAGCACGTAACCATGGTAACGGTGACGGTGTAGCCAACAAGAGTTTCACTCCAGTTTATATCAGAGCCCTATCTACAACAATTGTAGTGGTCACAGTTTTTATTGTAAGGTTAGTCATCTTAATGCTTAAGCTAGATTTTATAACCTTTCAATCGAAAAGATAAGGAAGTAGGCAGCAACCGAGAAGCCAAACTTCTCCGTAATTCCTGGAATTACGGCGAAACTTACGGTGGAATTCCACAGAAACATGTAGCGATGAAATTGAACTGTAATGTCTCTTCGTCTCAGGTCGATCATTGTACAGATATCTGTACAATGATTGAACAATGATGAGATGAAAAGACATTACAGTTCAATTTTTTGTCGAATATCTTTAGTTTTGAACATCGTAAAAGCTTGCGGATTAATCGAGGGTGTTCATTTATCAGGAGGAAAAATTACTTTTGTAAAAGTAATGTTTACGTCAGACAATCAGTTAATTGGTAAAAGTGGAAAAGTTTGGAAAATTTGGTCAGCCATAAAGGGCACCTAATGAGACTCAAAAACGTCAAAAATCCTTAAAAAGCTTCTTTTGTCGGTAGATCGATTTTTTCAGACGGATCTGTCTGTACTAAGACGATAATTAGTCAACTTTTCAACTTGCGTCTGATGAGGCTAACCGCTAATAGTAATTACGGGAGATTCGGTGAAATAAGGAATTTCACTGAATATATTTCCGTGGAATTCCCGGACACTTAATTGGGCTTTCCGTTCTCGGATTCTCCCGCAATTAGTATCAGACCAACCCATATTAGATGGACGAAAAATGAACAATTTCTCCTTAAAATTCCTATGACTTCTAAAATAGTTTTTACTCATCGAATCCTTTTTAGCTTCCAACCAGTCATATTCAGCCAATTTGAAGAAACATAAAATTAATTGGATAAGAAATGAATCAATTAGATAGTTTGACCTATTAATATAACTTAATAACTTACCACTAATGGAACTTGTCAAGAAGAGGAAAAGCAGGAACATTTTCTAACTCTAGAGATGATCAGCTTTTGCAAAAACAGCTGCTCTAAAAACTTTTGACGATAATGACTCTCGTCTCTCTTCGTTTAGTTAAAAAACTCATTTCATGTTTTATTGTTTATTGTATTCAAATTTCCAACTTTGAGTTTGAGTAATTACCTACGTTAGTATTGAAATATTTTCACCGAAACCCAATATTGGGTACAGAGAATGAAATCGGTCGCTCGCTTACGCTATTTCCTGCATTTACACTATATTTTACATGTTCACAATATTTTACAGTTAAAATTCCAGGTACGTACGTATTAATATACTAAAAGTAAACACATTCCTAACACCCTCTTCACCCAAACAGTTGGATCCCCTACTGCATGATATTCATCATTCTGAACCAGACCCATGAGTATAGTGAAGCGACCGTGGGGGTCACCACGTGATACAAAACCCTTGTAGGTTTATAACCTACCAAGACGCGCGCCAAGTTGGACTCGTGGACGGTTGACAAATATTTAACGAGTATCACCCGTTAAGTTAACCCCTAGGATCCCCTATTGTAGCGCGATGCGTTACTGTGCCGCGCCGCGCACTCAATAAGGCTTCTCACAGCGACTGGCTAGATCGGCGAGATGCGCTACTGTGCCGCGCCGAGCTGCCATGAATTGACATCGTCAATTAAGATCCCCTACTACATAATATTCATTATTCTGAACCAGACCCAGTCCTCCTTGTATCACGTGGTGACCCCCACGGTCGCTTCACTATAGTAGCGTCTACTGTAGCGTCTTCGACGCTACAGGGGGAGCCGCGCACTTCGTGCGCGGCGGGTCATACAACGTATGACAAAGTCCAACCTTGAACCTACAAAATAATATAAATAGGCCTAACTCATTTGTTAACATTTAATTATAGCGGGACAAACTTTTTCTATGTTTCCTGGCCTATATATAGGACGTACAGTACTCTGAATTCTCTCCACTTATCTTAAATACCTTTTTCTGCTTATAAGGGGTCGTTCACAATTGCGTGATCACTTTTTGGACAATTTTAAACCCTCCCTCCCCCCTCCGTAATCAGTTTTACACAAAACTAATGCTACTGTGTTAAAATAACACTAGCGTAATCATTTTATTTGGGAACCCCCCTCCCTTGTAGCGCGATGCGTTACTGTGCCGCGCCGCGCACTCAATTATGCTTCTCGCAACGACAAAGATCGGCGAGATGCGCTACTGTGCCGCACCGAGCTGCGATGAATTGACATCATATCGTCAATTAAAATTGTCAATGGTCAATTAACTTAACCCCCTCCCCCTCGACTGATTACGTAATATTTAAAAGTGAACGACCCCAAAGGGTGAAATAATACTCTGATGATTGTGTTTAGACTATTTAATACTTATATTGGTATGTAGTGCGCCATCGACAGTGAGCCTCGCGTGCCGACTGTAGGATGGTTTTTTAGCGCTAATTTCGGCCAGCACAAAATTCTTGAAACAAATGCGTATTGAGTAACCTTTCCTCGATCCGATTTTGGTAAGCTAGAGCTTATTCATAAACTTACAAGGAAAGTGTCCGAAAAATTTAAAGCATATCTAACCATTAAACATTATGTTACAGCTTAAAACAGCGTATTTTGCCCCATTTTGCCCTATTTTCATTACAATTACTATATCAACTAGAACTCCAATATCCAACATATTTTTCGGACAGTTGTGAAAGCCCTATTGGAAGGTCTTCAGTACCCATTTTCAGAATGATCTCATTCAATGAACCAAATTAAGATATGACAGAATAATACGACAAAAATCAACGATAGGCGAAATTCACTGATCTTTCCAAAAAGGTAAAACAAATTTGGTACTGTGAAAATTCTTACAGTCTCTAGAAAACAATCATGGTACAAAAATTTTAAAAATCCGAGCAAGTTTATTTTTATCGTGCACCCCCTAAAATTGGCAGTATCTGAAAACTTGCTCTATGGCGCATGATTAAGTTGACATACGTTGCATGCCACTTTTCGAGGCGGGGAAGTCCTCCAAAAATATTTTTTTGTAAAAATCCAAAAAAGTGCAATTTTTTCAAAAAGTTAGTTGATCAACTATTTAGAAAATCAGGTTAAAGATACAGCGAAGCAATTACTCTTATTAGGAAAAAAATAAGATTTGACTCATTAATTGACCGTTGCATTTTTAATGATCTGGCCCGACGCGCGCTACTTCGTAGCACTTTCCATCGGGCTAACATTTTGAGAAGAAAGCGGCGCGCGCTACTTCGAAGAAATTTAGACGAGTAACATCCGTCAAACTCATTAAGAACGACAATTGATTGACGATGTCGACCCATCGAGATCGTTGCTCTGTTAATTGACGATGTCAATTCATTTTGTATCACGTGGTGACCCCACGGTCGAAACTGTAGAGTTTCGACGATACAGGGGGAGCCGCGCACTCGTGCGCGGCGGGTCATACAACGTATGACAAAATTCATATCAGCTCGGCGCGGCACAGTAGCGCATCGCGCTACAAGTTGCTCTGCGAAGCAAAGTAACGATCGACGATGCGAAGCAAGAATGCTAGTTCGCGCGGCGCGTCGAAGCGGCAAAGTCCTCCAATAACGATAATTATTGCTTTTAAAGAAGAAAGAGGAATAAAAATGTGGTAATATAGTCAAAATATCAGATAACAGATTTTGCTATTAATTTAGAGCCTACTAATTGGATTGGCTAATATTACTACTTCTACAAAAGGTTTTTATAAAATTGTCTAAGATTTTTATTAAATTTTTATATTAAATTTTTATATGTTGTTATATTATGTGTATATATTGTTTGAATTTATTGTTTCGAAGGAAAAAAAGTGCAATTTTATAAAAATATTTTTTGTATTTTGTACATCTTATATCATGACAAATACTAATTGAAATATATTTGATATAAATATGGATCGAAAACATTTAAAAACGAAACTGAAATTGTAATTATGGTGGCCGAGGAGGGTCATTTTTAAAAATAAAATAAAAACCATACTCACGTGGCCGAGGAGGGTCACTCGGCCGAGGAGGGTCATTTTTTAAAAATGGCCCTGCTCGGCCATGGCCGAGCAGGGCCAAACAATATGACGAAGAAATGGCCCTCCTCGGCCGAGCAGGGCCAAACAATATGAAAAAAATGGCCCTCCTCGGCCATGGCCGAGCAGGGCCAAACAAGAAATGGCCCTCCTCGGCCATGGCCGAGCAGGGCCAAACAATATGACAAAAATGGCCCTCCTCGGCCATGGCCGAGCAGGGCCAAACAAGAAATGGCCCTCCTCGGCCATGGCCGAGCAGGGCCAAAGAATATGAAAAAAATGGCCCTCCTCGGCCATGGCCGAGCAGGGCCAAACAAGAAATGGCCCTCCTCGGCCATGGCCGAGCAGGGCCAAACAATATGACAAAAATGGCCCTCCTCGGCCATGGCCGAGCAGGGTCATTTTTAAAAATAAAATAAAAACCATACTCACGTGGCCGAGGAGGGTCATTCGGCCGAGGAGGGTCATTTTATTTAAATGACCAAAACATCGCGCGCGCAATGCGCGTCTTTTACTTCTTAACAATGTCACGCACAGCGGCTTACGTAAACAACAAGACAGCGTGGACATTTGCTAGAACACCTCCTCGGACTAAGTTTGCATAATCAATATTTCGGTTCGAATTATAGAACGGACATGTCATTGTCATCATCTTTATACTTGAAATCTTTTTTACAAAATGAAACACAGATGTAAAATAATGAATTTATAAGAGCATTATCCGAGAACCCTTAAACACTGCAATGAAACTCCGCTGAAAAATCTGTTAAGTAGGTGAGAATTTACCTACCATCGGAAAGTTCCAAAATCTGTAGCTAAATCCAAAACGTTTACAATCATACACTCCTTGCACCTTGAGATACGGAGATTGAACAGCGAGACGGAAAATAAACGATGAGACAGATATTGAACACTAGGAGTTGGACGGACATTAAATACAGAGAGAACTATTTAACACGAGATAGAGATTGAAAACTGAAAGACAGATATTAAACACTGCACAGTGAGACGGACAGTCAATACGCAAGGATACGGAGGGAAACACTGGGTCGGTCATCAAACATTGAGGGAGACGGAGAATCGAGAGAGTAAACACTGAGTGACATAAACACTGATGTGCATGATTGTTGAACTACTCAAACTCTTTCCCCATTCAAAACATCAAATAACAAATGCTGTCAGTAGCAGATTGAAAAATAACATTGCATTACTTTAAGATTAAAATTATAACCATTCTGAGCTGCGAAAGTAGCATTTGATGATTTGAAAGTGAATTTCAATCCTCCAACAAACTTTAGTAAAATACACGACGTCATATGTTTCAAAAGATTGTTATATTTTAAGCTACCCTTGCTTATTTAATTAACCTCGTGCTATTTGCTAAAGAGAGAATAGCATTAGCAGATCTAGTTCACGTCTTCATATTTTCATCAAGTCTGCGTGATCTGATGTAATTCGATGAAGCCACAAATCTCACAGAGCTACAGAATTCAGTGATCGTCTACAACACCAATAAAACCTGAAAAAATGGAAGTTATGATATACATTTTAGAAACTCCATTGCAACATATTGTAATAGATCATCTAATCCGGGGTATAGTATGATGTGAAATTTGAAAAGTATTTAATATAAAAGCAAATTGTTTATCTCGTTAGGAAAATTTATCAAATAACCATGCGAATTGTGATAGCGTGCTACGACACCGTGATTAATGAATATAGTGTTCATCGTTTACTCACAAATCTGGATCCTAATTCTACCAGCTTCACGGAATTTAGAAAAGAACTTTCCTCTGCCACTACACGAAGGCCAACGCAGTAAATTTAAATGCTAAAGATATCTTTCTTCAAGAAGCACTTTAAAATTTGGATCAGAATAATAAACAATGAACCTTATGCCAAATTATTAGACGGAGATCGTCTACTGATATTTCTCCGGAGTTTGCAGTTCCACGACCGGAGACCATCTACGGTAATTTTGTTGATACTGTATGAATTAATCTCCGAGAAATTCCCGGAGAGCTTCATCTCCGTCTAATACAGTAGACGGAGCCGGAGAATCATCTCCGGAGATGATCTACGGGAAATGGACCTCCGTCTAATAATTTGGCATAATATCCGGCCATGGAACTGGGGGGTAAACTGTTTTGGAAATATCTGTAAATTTTGAAAATGTTTTTTATAAATGATGGCAACGTCTCGACTAAGACGTTGCCACCTCGACAGTCTGTCTATTGTGTAATCAATTTTACCTAAGTTAAGTCAGAATTCACACACCATCTGTACCTCAAATAGTCCACTGGCAAAATCATTTTCTACAGAACCCATATACTGTTGAATGGACTCTTTAAATTACAGGTAAGACAGATTGTGTCTGAATTATTATCTTTTATTCAGAGACCGTGTAGACTATATAATATATATTAAGTAACTGCACTTATACAAATTTCTGGAATCATTGCAGTTGTGTGATAAGTTCATGTTTTAACTCTTAAGTAGTGTTCATGGTGATCATATTTTTGGATCCCAAAACTTGGGAGGCACTCAACACACCAGGCTGAAGCAAAACTTTCCCCATTTCACCGTACGAGGTAAGATGATCTAAAAGTATGTACTCAGCTTACAACTTTACTCGTGGGACGAGACGTCCTGACTTGAGCCCCGAAAATTATTGAAATTATATACAGTTAGTAATAAGTATGCACTATGCATACATAAATATAATACCAAACAATGTACAATGTGGTTTGGCCATTGCTATATATTTAAAATAAAATAAATCTGCCATATAATTATAAAAAATTTAAAAAATAAACCTGAAGAAAGGAGATGGAGAGTACTGAGTAGTTTCAAAAACATACATAGAATTAATTAAATGTTAGACAGAATAAATGCAAGCTTGTATCATTTTATTTTATTTCTCTAGCTCCCAAGACCCGTATTTTAGCCGTTCAATCTACTTTTAGTCATCATAACTGCCATTTATTTAAATTTCTTTTACTTTTACAACTTTACTCACTCCCGCATATTGTCATTCATCAGATCACTGTATAATAATGTGAACGTCTTTAACTAGAATTTCTCCTTCAAAAAATCAGAACTTGAGGTGCTGAAAAGATAAAGAAAACAAGGAAATCAAAGTCGGGGCCAAACACAATGAACAGTACAGCATTGTAGAGTAAAAAATAAACTCTTTTAAAATTGTGCCCTACAGATCAGTACAATTAGTTGCACTGAACAGGTGGTATACAGTCCACTACCTCTTCAATCTCCATATCAAGAAGTATAAACAGGTGGCACTCAGTGATAAAGGAAAAACCCCACTAACATTTTTCCTCAACAAAAACAGGTACAAGAAAATTAACATCACAGGTACTCACATCAGATGGCTAACATGGCTACTATCAGGACACATCCCACTAGCATACTTCCAGACGGTAGCAAACAACTCCAATTTCGAAACACAAGACTGTGAACACTGCCCAGGGGAAGCAGAAACATCACAACACTTCCTATGTGAATGCATCCAGCTGATGACAACTAGAATGAGGATATTTGGTAAACCCATCCTAACAATTGAGGAACTCATCAATAGTAAACTCGACCACATTATCAAATTCGTGGAACAGTCAACAAGGTTTGAGACGATCTATTTGGATAAGCATCTAGGACATACACCAAGGTTCATTAATAATCATACACTAGACCCACACAGGACTATCTCAGATAGTGACACATATTCAGGTGTGGACCATGCTCGGAAGTCCCTCGCCTGCCCGCCAAAGAAGAACATCTGAAGTGGGTTTGCTCTGAGCAAGGTAGTAACAGCTTCGAGACTCCAGAGGTCTGTTGCGTTGATATCTATTATTCTATGTTTTTGTATATACTTAGGGAGTCCTGGAGTGTGGCTAGCAGGAGTCACACTCTGTGGGCACGGCGAGAAGGCCTTCCTCTTCACTAGGTGGCCAGAAACCGTTGACCAAAACAGAGAGAGAGAGAGACAGTCCACTACAATTTAATAAAATGTCCACTGAAATCAGGAGCACAATAGCACCAGCTCAAGCTTGTTGACAACTTCTATACAATCATCATTGCTAAAAGTCGCCTAGGAATTCATAAAGCTGCAACATGCAGCCAACAATACAGCATGGACCTCAAGTGATTATGACACCGCTGTTGATTAAAAATAACCTCCATCAACAAAAATGAGTAACCAGAGTAAGTATCGCAAAACATTCAGAAATTGCCATTAAACTTTAGAACTACCAACAACTATTTACAGAATAAATGTTAGAAAAAAGGATAAAAAGTTATTCAAAAAGTACAACTTGTATGGTGACCTTTATTAAGAGGGAACTGCATTGTTATTAATATTAGATATAAATCCACGATCTACATAAGCACTATTACACTCAGGTACTAGCTCATAAATTAATGATTTTCTTAGTGAATAAATAGATACATTTACAGTATACGTAAGTATACGTTAAATTTCGGTTATTCACAAATCACAGGCCGTTAGATTCATTGTCTCCTAGAGTCCTAGTGTAATGTGTAGTGTTTAGCGTGTAAGGCGTAGTGTTTTGTGTCAAATGTGGATGTGTAGTTTTAAACTAATTACAACACTACAAATCTATTACATTTATTAGGCATGTACGCTAGCATGGCGGCAAAGTGCAGCTGAATCGGCGGGTATGATGGGGATCTGGGGAGCCAGATGGGTGTCTTGAGTTGTTCACTGCCAGTTTCTCCTTCTCTTCCACCCAGCATAAAGCTGGGTGGCTCCTAACTTCACTACCAGGTTGTATATTGACTAAATAAAAATTTAGTTATACCTATTTTTACCACTTTCTTCTCAATCAGTTTCGATTATTCAACCTCCATAATACTCTCTTCTTTTATGAGTCCAGGATAACAGTTGCTGCATCCTCAGCAAGTTTCTTGTTGAGAGGATGGTTTTTTGATGATCTTGCTAGCATAATGACCACTGGTCGCTGCTAACACTGTTCTCATTAATTCTTGTCTTCAATTTTGTTATTTCACCATTCAACTCACTTTCTTTCCTCAGCTACACTTAATCGCTGACAACTGGTGGTGACTGCTCTTGATACCTTGACGGCAATCCAGTGAACCTGAATCCAGCTCCCTCATCTTGGTACAATACAATGTTTAACCTCAAAGATACTATTGAATCGCTTTCATCCGCTTCAACACAGGACCTAGCAGCCCTCATTAAAACTGCTCAGAAGATTATGGATTTTAGGCACCTGGTTGGACACTTGGAATTTATTCCAGATATAATTGACAGTACAGTTTGTTCCGACTTGTTGGCTGAGTGTGATTCCCTCAACTTGTCGGCTTCATCCAGAAGACCTGAGTCACAATGGCTCAGTGTAACCGACAGGCCTTACATATATGTCGATAGTAAGCCAGTACATCATGCTAAGGACATCACCACACTTCCTACTTTCAGTAAAGTTATGGAGACATTTAATGAGAGGTTTAATTGCAAAATGGACTCTTGTTTAGTACTCAAGTACACTTCAACAAGTGCAGGTACGAGTCTGCATGCAGACGACGAAACAACCATGGACACAAATCAGCCCATTTGTAATCTATCAATTGGTGAACCCCGGACGATTGACTTTCTCTCCAATGCTGACAAAAAGGTTGTCCGATCCTTCAGAATGGAGAACAGAAGCCTGGTGCTTATGAAACCTGGTACCCAGGAGGTTATGAAGCATCGCGTTCCTGGTGAATCAGGCGCGCCTGGGACACCTTCGCTGAGATATTCATTATCCTTCCGGGCTATGGCAAAGCGTCCTCATCCACCTCTACCGGATGTAGCACAAACGAAGGGAGCTGAACAACCGTCAGGTCACGTCAAGAGTGATATTGATAACGGTAGCCTCACAGCTCCAGCATTCAGACATGTGTGCCTAATCGCCGGTGATAGCTATGCTGCCAGGCTGGACACTGTAAAACTTGGTAGAAAATGTGTTGATGTTGTGTCTGTTGCCAGTGGAGGAGCAAGAATACATCAAGTGATGGAGCAGATTAGAGATTTTAAGTCTAAGAATGAGTCTGTCATTGTAGATAAGATATGTATTAGTGTCGGAACGAACGACATTAGATATGCGGACTCTTTAGATAAGATTAAGCTTAAATTTAAGAGTCTATGTGCTTTAATCAAAGAACTTTATACTTCTTCAAAAGTTTATTTTCAGTCCCTTTTACCTCTGCCTTGCAAAAGCAGGCATGACTGGAGAACTAACTCTTTTGTTATGAAAATGAATAGTGTCATCAAGAATGAATGTATATATCGAAGATTCCATATGTTAGACGCTTTTCGTCCATTTTCTCTACGATACTTTGATCCACGAGTACCTCATATCAGAGATGATAGATTTTTCAAGGCTGGAGACATCCATCCCAGTGAGGCTAGGGGCATGGGTGTCCTAGCTAAACTTTATCTGAGAGCGGTTCATAGTAACTTTTTTGACCCATTCACTTTTCAGTAATTACTATTAGGGCTTTAGGGGTCAAGCTAGTTTTCATAATTCGAATTTTAAGATATATTAGACTGATTTTAAAAGTTTTTGGAGCTGGATGTCGGTTAACAGGGTTCCCTTAATGCTACTAGATGATAGATCTAAGTCAATATAGATTAAGAGTTGGTATTTATAACAACAGTAAGAACCGCAGATCTAAGCAGGTTAGTATAACAGGTAACTTTGTGCCCGACATCGGGGTTCTTGATGCTTTAAGACTTTTTGTTTTGATTTATTTGTATCTCTATTTTGCATTATGTGTGATGAGTGTGACGATTGGGATGGCTTTGGAGTGTCATTTTAGACCTTTTACTGTCACAGCCTTCCACAGCATCTCAGACAATGAATTTATTCATCTCTTCCACAGTCATAGCAAAAGCTATGCTGCGGTATTATTGTTTTTTCTCTTCAAAAAAGACTGGTGGCTTTATAAAATATTAGGGGCTTCTCCTGGCTTACTTGGCAAGCTGAACTTCACTGGTCTTGAAAACAAACCAGACAGTTACGGATACATTCAGCTAATTATGCACTGCCTCAATATTATTACTGTTAGCTGCATGCTTTGGATACATACCTTGAACGCTGTCCTTTTAATTATTGTCAACCCAAGCTTACTTAACCCTGGGCCTACTACATACCTCAAGGTTGTTTCTTTTAATACGCATGGCCTGATTCCCTTCTCACAGCTACAGTCCGACAATCCTTCTTTTGACAACACTAAAATATTTGAACTCCATCACTATATTCACTGCCATGAACCGGACATCCTCCTGATCAATGAATCTTGGCTTAAAAAGTCTATCATTGACTCTGAAGTCATACCTGAATCGTACAAAGTTTTTAGACTTGATCGTTCCTTACAAACCCATCCACCAGATCCACAGAATCCAAGAAGATTTAGGAAGCATGGGGGTGGCGTTTTAGTTGCTATACGTAGGGACATTGATATTGTATCTACTAAGTTAGAGTACAAGTGCCCGGCAGAGCTTCTTGGTATAACACTCAAATTTAGGGACGGTAGTAAACTAATTCTTTGCAGCTTCTATAGGGTAGGTACTTTAGGGGCCAACAATCATAACGCCTTCCAAGATTATGTTAGGAAGGCAAGGCAACGTAGAGGTGTTAGAGGTATTGTAATTGCAGGGGATCTTAATCTACCTGGTATTGATTGGCAGAATTACTGTAGCAGCAATCCGGTTGAACAGCTCTTTCTAGATACTTTTAGTAACTTTGGTTTAGAGCAACTTATTACCAGTCCAACACATACTGGAGGAAACATTCTTGATCTAGTCTTAACCGATAAACCCCATCTTATCTCCGATATAAAAATTTCAGAACATAATATTCCATGTAAGTCCGACCATTTTGCAGTCTCCTTTACTTTGAAATCAAAGGTGAAGCGCATCAAATCGCAAAAGAGGGAATCTTTAAATTTTAAAAGAGCAAATTGGGATGCACTTAATGCAGACCTTGCAGATATTGACTGGCAGGCAGAGTTCACTGGTAATATGGAAACATCATGGAACAAGTTTAAGGATGTTTTAGAGCAAAGAACCAATGAACATATTCCAAAGATTAAAATTGGAGGCAGGGCTCAACCTCCTTGGTTTGACGCTGAGTCTCATCAGGCCTGCCTAGAAAAAGAAAGGCTACACAAAAGTTATAAAGAAACCACGGACCCTTCCTGCAAGGCTGAGAAGTACTTTAAGTTCTCTAAAAGCAGAAGCGATTTTAAGAAAATTGCCTCCAACAAGATGGCATCTAGCTTTGAGGACGAGGATGATTCGAATCTAATTACAAAGAAATTCTGGTCCTATGTAAAGGCAACATCTAAGAATACTCGCATACCTGAACAAATTCACCTAGAAGATGTACACAAAAGTGATCATTCTGACCAAGCAAACCTATTTAATACCTTTTTTCATCAACAGTTCTCATCGCCTAGTGATTATGATGTACATGTTGATAACACACTCACACAGGATGATATTGATTATGTATCTACCCTTTTCAGTTCGTCTAGGATAGTAGATATTCTCAAGAATTTGAATACTAGAAAAGCTATGGGACCGGATAAAATCCATGGTGAAGTTCTTAAAAAATGTGCCTTTACCTTAGCCCCAGCACTGGAGATTCTTTTCACAAAGTGCTATGTATCCGGCTTCCTACCTTCAAATTGGAAATATGCAATTGTTGTTCCAGTACACAAGAAAGGCTCCAAGAATGACATTAAGAATTATAGGCCAATATCTTTGACTAGCTTAGTTATGAAAGTCATGGAAAGAATTATTCGAGATGAACTTTTGAGTAGATGTTATGATAAAATTGATCCTCGTCAACATGGTTTCCTGCCTCACAAATCTTGTGCAACTCAGATGGTTGAATTCTGCGATAGCCTATCCCTCTCTCTTAACAAGAACATTAGATCTGATATTGTTTACTTCGATTTCGCCAAAGCATTCGATTCCGTTAACCACGACTTAATACTATACAAGCTAAAATTTTATTATAGCATCGATGGAATGCTTCTCCAATTTATGAAAAGTTACCTCTCCGGACGTCAGCAATGTGTAGTTGTTAATGGGGCTATCTCTGCAACCCTACCGGTGTTGTCAGGTGTTCCTCAAGGGTCAATAATCGGACCAACACTTTTTGTTCTTTTCATAAATGATATATATTCTGGACTTTCTCAGGGCACTAATATCCTTTTATACGCTGATGATACTAAAATGTGGAGAGAGAGATATCCCAAGAGGAAGACCACCATATACTTCAAAGCGATATTAATTATCTCATGACATGGGCAAGAACTAATAAGATGAAGTTTCATCCTGATAAATGTAAGGTCTTAGCTATACTTAAGAGGTGGTCTCCCTTAGATGGCATTTTACCATTTACACGTTACACTTACTCTATGGGCCAAACTCTTCTTGATTATACAGATTCTGAAAAAGATTTAGGCATAATCATGACGTCTAATCTAAATTTTAATAGCCAGGCCGATGCTCTATATGGTAAAGCTAACCAAAAATTTGGCATGCTTAAGAGAAATTGTCATTTTATTAATGATCTGAACAAGAGAAGAGTCTTGTATCTTACTCTTGTACGCTCAATATTCGAACACTGTCCCATCATTTGGCGACCAGCGTCCAGTAGCACTATCAATAGGCTTGAAGGATTGCAGAAAAGGGCCCTCAAATGGATTCGTAATGATTACGGTGTAAGCTATAGTGTAGAGGAAATCTATAATGCCCATTGTAAACAGTTAAATATTCTGCCCCTAAAGTACAGGTTTGATTACCATGATCTCAAGTTCTTTCATTCCCTAGTGCATCAATACCACCCATGCACCACTCTGCCTCAGTACCTTACTTTCTTCTCCGGGTCAAGCCGACTGAGAAGCTCACATCTTGATCACTTATCAGTAATATCTTCAATTCCACCTGGCTCAGCTATATCTAAATCTTACTTTTATCGAGCTCATCTCACTTGGAACCGACTTCCTCTTTCCCTTCGAGAGATTATCAGACCAGGTGTGTTTAAAACAGAACTTATTAAACACATCTGGAAGGAACATGTTTGTACTGCATCTGTAGATATTGACCCTAGTTCAGATCCTGACAATTCTTTTTCTCCAGACTACGGGTAGTGTATTTCTCTATTATTTTTGTTTTAAATTTTTTTTTTGAGGTACTCATCACGCATTTTTGCTTTATTCGGATACAATTTTGATTTAGTCTTTTATATTCAATTATTTAAATTTTATCGTTAAAACTTCATTCCATTGGAAATATTACAAATCAGCCAATTGTAATTGAGAATTTTTGGGTTGTGGCAATTATTCTTAAAAACCTAGAAATGCCTCCTAAGTTCACAGCTCATATTATTTGCCCATTTTTCTCCTTCTGCACTTGGGGCCCAATGTAATTGCTCGACTTTTCATCAGGTCTCTCGAGGCCTTTTGTTTGGTTATTTGGGTGTATTGGTGTCCCCTGATTGTTATCATCGCTGTACACTTGTCAAGGCATTTTTTGGTTTCTCTAGTCCATTTTTAGAAATTCTATACAACATTGATATTGTAATAAATTCTGATGATAATAATTGAAAGATTTCAATAAAAAAAAGTGTTTTGTGTCTCACAGCAACAAATACAAGCGATCATTAATTGTTGGATTAATACGATTATGATCTCAACTTTAATAATCTTAATCATTTAATCAAAACTTGGTTCAGTCTGCTCAGTAATATAAAATACTAGCAATAAATCAGTGTTTGGAGGAAAGCTTGAAGGTATACGATTAAAAATAACTATTATAACTAACCAGGTTACAAGTAAGACAGTCAGTATGTTGCAGACTGCAGAGGTTGAGAGGTACATTAATCAGTCACAGTGTGAACTAAAGCATCTGGCTTTGGTCTGACTTCGTTTTCACCGCACTTAGATCGTTGCACTGCTTCAAATCATCTCCTAAACAGTTAAAAACTAAAGCAGTTTACTGTTTAAACGAATAGTAACGCAAAATATTTTTATTAAGAATGGACCACATTAAAATCAATAAATCTTCGGCTGCAACTTCAAATTGCTACATCAATCAAAATGGATACTTGAAGAGCCATAAAATGATGACATTATACAATAGACATTTTACAATATTATTCCCATTATACCTTGAAAAAACTACACAGGGAATTTAAACATAAATTTCGAGATACAATTCGAAAGGTTCGAATATCCAGACAAGATATAATAATAATAATACTGTTAGGTATCTGTGTGTGCACACAAAAATTCTTAACGACCTACTGACATTAAGCTAGTTTTTTATTGAAGAGTGAAAAATGTTAAACAGTATATATAATATATATACAATAAATTAAATCAAGTGATGCAATTGGCAGAGCACAAACGTTAATCCTGAGCAATAGATATCGTCTATCCTTCGTAGCTCTTCTCCTCAGGTATCAGGTTGAAGGAGACATTGGATATAGGGGCGGTCCATGCCTTCTTTGGCTTTCCATGTACACCTCTAACTGCTACTAGCACACTCCTCTTTAGTCTTTATTATATCCATGCTCAGGCGTGTCCTGATGTTACACATCACCTGGCTGTAGTCCTCCTTGGTCTTGGTGGCTATCAACACAGCAAGTCTCCTTATAAAACACTTGGCCTCAAGCTCAGGTGCCATTCCTCCTGTAGTGGTAAATACAGGGAGGACAAAAATGACCCTTTCTTCAATTATTGTAGCACACTGTTCATGCATACTGGTTCTATTTCTCATTCTCGTGCAGAGTGTAGAGCTGTGGCATGGTCTTTCCTTGATATGTAGGCGATTTAGGATTGAAAATACGCATGTCAAAGAAAGTCCTCTCAAATGTGCTCCATACTCCTCTTGCTGATATATCGAGCCTAGCCTTATATCAGCATTGTTGCCCTTTTGTTGGAAGTTGCCTGATTCTATAGGTGTTAACAGGGGCTAAATCCTCAGCTCACATCCTTGGTCACCAGCCTAAGGTATTCAGCAACAGAGTCTCTCATGTTGTTATGACGGTAGTTCTTACAGTTGAGGATATGATTGTGATCATTCTTGGCTCCATAATCACAGATTCTTGGGGTGTTAGGGATGTCCCAACCACACCAGAGATGAACAGCATCTCTGAAGTCTTGCTCGCTATAAGCATACCCTAGCTGTTGAATGGGGAGACATGTTAGCCAAGCTCCTGACCCATGTTCTTGTACCAGTTGCAGTGACTCCCTAGTATTCTCATCCACTTCACTCATTATCTCAGCAAGCTCCTTCTTCAAGCGTAATTCTTTAACTAACTTGAGGCTGTTAACTCTGCCCTTTATCTTAATTTTAACCAACTTCATCAGGGATGCTTCCTGGTCATAGATGAGGTCAACCAGCTCCTATGTTATCTTGAGTGACGTCTGGTATTCCTTTTCCGCGATCTCTACTGGCTCAACGCTACCAACCACCCCTCATCTTACAGGTAGCGCAGACATTCTCCTGTGCAGGTCAGTCACATTCCTACCAATAATTGCCGGAATGAACTTTTCTCTTGACACTTCTCCAATGGGATGAAGAGGTATTAATAGTGTTCTGGATGGTGCGCATCACAAAGGTCCACCGATGACAGAGGGCTTTGGTATACAATGATAGGGCTGCCTGAGGTTCATCAAGAGCAATTTCTGACAACTCTTCTACAGCCTCCTCTCCACCTATCACTGTTCCCAGATGATGCTCCCCATCGCATGTGATCTCTATACCAGTATCTCCAAATAAAAGATACTGAGGTTTTAATACTTTCAACACTACTATATAACAAATAATTTAGGCATGGCTACCGATGAGTAATCCGTTGGAGTAAAGTCTGCCGGTGTCCTGGGTGTGATGGATCTGAGCTAGATGGCAGGTTGTGGAGGTGGTAATCGTTTTTTCCTATTGCCCTGGTAGTCTTGTACTACCAGGGCTCCTGCGGTCTGGTACGAGGTTAGTTTTATTGTTAGAGATCTAGTGATGTTTGAAATTTATTAACTCCTTTTAGCTACTTCTCCTTTAGATAAGTATTGCATTCTTTTTTTTGCTATACAGTTCTTTACAACACCTCTGTTCATTATAATTCAAATTTTTCTCACTCTGAACTATAAATCTCTGGCCTATTAACTGTTTCAGATCCAGATTGCTAGGGTTTACAACGGTGCCACTGAAACATCCTGCTGTTGATCTCTTATCCGGATCACCCAGTCTCCTCCCGATCCTCCCACACTTCACAACAAGATGTTAACACTGCCCGCCAACTTCCTCGCCTTACTGCAAAACTTATCTCTTGAAGTAAAGCAACACATGCATACCCTCCTTACTCAGAGTATCCTGGACAGTCTGAAAGAGAAAAAGCTTGCCTCTAAAATAGAACGTATAGATGAAAAGAAGAAGGAAAAGAAAACGAAGAAGGAAACTACTGTTCAAAATGTCTCGTATAGCCCACATACGCTCGTAGAGCACGTTCCAGTCCTCCCTGGAATGGATGAAAATCTATTCAAAAAAATCACAGAAGAATTAGATTCAATGAATCTTGAAGGCAAATCTAAAAAAGTCCACACCCTATGGCTAAGCCCTTCATCAGAAGACTACTGCTTTGGTAACATAGTTAACAAGCCACATCCCATCAACAACTTCCCTAGCATCTTTAAGTTGATGGGACTTATTAATGACCTCCCCTCCACCACCAACAACATGGATGCTTGCCTTGTTACTAGGTACGACACTCAGCAAGCTAAGTTAAGCCTCCATAAAGACGATGAAGACCTAATAATATCACAGTCCAGCTCCATTTGCACTTACTCAATAGGGGCTCCACGGTCACTTGAGTTTGTGCTCGATACAACCCAAGTAGAACAACGCACAACTAGGGCCTCTAGGTCAAGGCCAGCCCAAGAGTTGATTAACGCAGACTTCACCCTTCCTGCCACCAATGGCACACTGAACATCATGAAGCCTGGTGCACAGCAAGTCATGAGGCACAGGATTGCCCCAGGAGTTGCACCTTCTGACAATGAAATTTGTTGGAGGTATAGTCTCTCCTTCAGAAAGTTAACCACACCGTCCTCTTCCCCTTCATCTCCTATTCTTCCCTCTCCTACATCCGACAGTCCTAATAAAGTATCCCCAAAAGCCCCCATCACAGACTCTCATAAACACCAGAAGTCTATCATTCTCATTGCTGGTGACTCCTTTGCTGCTCGATTGGACACTGATCGCCTCAGTAGAGGTAAAGAAACTGTCACCAACATAGCTAAGGGTGGGCTTAAGATCTCAGCTATACAGAAATCTATTGAGGCCTTTCATACAAAGAACCCTCTTGTGCAGGTAAAGAAACTGTTCTTAAGCTTCGGTGCCAACGACATCCGGTACTGTACCCAGGGTGTCAATCATCTCAAGACCCCTGTGAGTGACCTAATGAAGACAGCAAAAAAACTTTATCCAAATGCACGTGTTTTTGTACAAGCTATTCCACCAGTCCACCCCAACGGACAAGATAAAATCCCTGGTAATGTTTGTGCTATGAATAATTTGATCTTTGATCGCTGCTCTAGGCATAAACTGTTTTACCTTGATGTTTTTTGGGCTTTCTTAGACCGCTATGGAAACAGAAACGAGAGATTATTTCCTAAATGTGACAACAGGGGCTTTTATGATATTCATCCCAGCCCCAAAGCTGGGATGCCAGTGTTGGCAAAGTTCTATCTCAGAATCATACACTCAAAGTGGTTTAATCCATTGGGATACTGATGTGGTAATTCAATTCAATATTTAAATTTTTCATTGTCTGCATCAGTATCCTATTGGATCTGATCATTTGGATGTTATTTATATGTATTCAAACGAAGTAATAGCATAATGTATGTTACTTCATATTATAGCACAATACCTAACAAAACACAACGGCGAGACACAATTCTGTTAATAATATACTTTAAAGTTCCATGGGAATATCGGCTCAACAACACCGTGTTGCAACTGGTATGTTTTCTAGGTATGTTATCATCAGTAAAAGTAATAGAGGTAACGGGGAAAATTTGTTGTCCTGTCTTCTGTCTCGTCATATGTTATGTGCTCTATTGGGTATATTTTATTTTTATGTTATTTTGTATATATTTTCTTTGACTATCGATGCTAATATACTCCCTGGTGCTCCCCTACAACCTAAAATACACTCTGTACCATGTTTGAGGTCATCCATAAATCTTTACTTTATGGTAATATTTTGTACCATTTTTCTCAGACACTTTAAACTTGTGTATAGGGGGGAGGCGGGCATTGGGACAGCCTTAGCTGCAATTTCTGTAAAATTGCTATCTACCACAAAAACCGAACTGTCACCTACCATGTCACCGAAACAGACTGTTAAGTTACTTTTCAGTATAACCAGCAGCTGGCTTGGGGTCATGTCTAGGTGTGGTCTGGTTTTTCTATCTCTCCTTAATATTTCCCTGATAGTAATTTGTAATTGTTCCTTACTGAACCCTGGACCAAATTTATCCGTTGTTTACAATAATGTCCATGGTTTCCTAAATACACGCGATTTAGCATCAGGAACACCACCACTAAATATGACCAAGATACATGAATTCCATGGTTATATCTACAAACATAAGCCTCACATCATTATTCTAAACGAGACATGGCTGAAAAATTCCATTCTCAGTAATGAGGTGCTCCCTGACAAATACAAAGTATTTAGGCTTGACCGATCCTAAAGATCGCATCCAGTGGATGCAACCCAGCCCAAGAAATTCAGAAAAAACGGTGGTGGTGTTCTGATTGCCCATAGAACAGACATTGATATCTCGAGTCTAAAGTTCTCTAAAGTTAGTGTTCAAGCTGAATTATTATCCATCATAATTAAGACTCAGTGTGGAAGAAACTTTTGTATATCAACATTTTATAGAGTAGGAACGCTTGGCTTAGATAATTTTGAATCTTTCAAGAAACATTTTGTTACTTTAGCATCTGCCAGAAAATTGCAAAGGCACATTCTGGTAGGTGACTTTAATTTAGCTTCGATTTCCTGGCCAGATGGTCAGTCATCTTGCCAGCTACATTCTAGCTTTGTGAATTTTCTCACTGATGACCTCGGACATACACAACTTATTAGCTCCCCTACTCACAAGTCAGGCAACACCTTAGATCTTGTGTTCACTAACATTCAAAACCTTATTAAGAATGTTAAAGTTTTAGATCAAAACGAAATGTGTATGTCCGACCACTTTTGTATCACATTTGACATTGATATTAAGACCAAGTATATTAAGCAGCCTAAAAGAAAGATCTTTAATTATAGTAAAGGTAATTTTAGGGGCATGAATTCTGAGTTATTTAGCATCGATTGGGATAGTATATTTGAGTGTAATGATCCTTATCTTGCCTGGAGTCGATTCAGAGGAGTTCTCGGTGCAGCCTGTGACCGATGGATCCCTAAAAAGACCATTAAGTCTCAGTTCCAGCCCCCATGGTATGACTCCGAATGTGATCGTCTCCTACGAAATAAGGAGAAATGGAGAATAAGGCATAAGGGGAGCAACTCTGAGTCTCATAAACAAAAGTTTCGGGCATTTCGCACAAAATTTAAAAATTTGATGGACGAAAGAATGAGACTCAGTGTTGAGGATGACTCCGATGATGCTCTTATCTCCAAGAAATTCTGGACCTACGTTAAATCTAAATCAAAGTCAACCAGGATCCCTGAAACTGTCAAATATCATAATCGCTTTCGAAACAATCCATCTGATCAAGCTGCCCTTTTTAACGAATATTTTTATGAGCAGTTTTCTCAAGAGAGCGATTATGGCATTGACATAGATTTTCGTGATGATTGTTTTTCAAGTCTTGTGTTTAGTAGAGAAGATGTTCTGTTGATTCTTAAAAAGTTAAATCCTAACAAGGCCCCTGGCCCTGATGGGATTCATGGGAGAGTCCTCAAAAACTGTGCCCAAAGCCTTGCATACCCACTTAGTGTTTTATTTAACCTGTCTTTCTCGAGCGGATGCATACCCCCTGATTGGAAGCTGGCACTTGTAGTACCAGTGCACAAAAAGGGCGATAAGTCTTCGGTTGAGAACTACAGGCCTATCTCGTTAACATCTCTTGTAATGAAAGTCTTTGAAAGGTGCATAAAGACTGCATTATACGCTGCATGTTCTGATCTGTTGGATGACCGACAACACGGTTTTGTTAATGAACGTTCATGCACAACCCAAATGATACCTTTCACAGACAATCTTGCACTTGCATTGAATAACAGGTCCAGGACTGATATAATATATTTTGATTTTGCGAAAGCTTTTGATAGCGTTTCGCATGACCTCATTTTAAGTAAATTAAAGAATATTTTTAATGTCGATGGACTAATGCTTAAATTTATTAAGTCCTATCTTGAGGGGCGACAACAACAAGTAGTGATAGGAGGCCAAACGTCTTCTTCTCTACCAGTTCGGTCTGGTGTCCCTCAAGGTTCTATACTTGGAATTGGCCCTTTATTGTTTGTAATATTTATAAATGACATGTTCTCCTGTGTCTCTGAAGGCACCAATATCGCCCTTTATGCAGATGACACTAAAATTTGGAGGGAGATCCTTGGTTACCCTGACCATCACATAATCCAAAATGACATCAACAGACTTTATGATTGGTCAGTGAGAAATCGAATGAAGTTCCACCCACAAAAGTGCAAAGCCCTCTCTGTGTCCCTGCAAAGAAACGTGCTGGATAACTTGCCATTCAATACCTTCTTTTATAAACTTTCTGGAAGTGATATTGACTTTGTGCCCTCTCAGTCAGATTTAGGAGTCGCAATAAACTCCAGGTTTAATTGGGGTGCACAATGTAAAGCGCTTGTTTCCAAAGCTACCTCTAGACTTGGACTACTTAAGAGAACATGTCATTTCACTACTGATAAAAGGCAGAAAAGATCGTTCTATTTAGCGTTAATTAGGTCTATATTTGAACATTGTTCTGTCATATGGTCCCCTCAATCTGCAACTCATCTTCAACAGTTTGTTGCTATCCAAAAGAGGGCTATTAAATGGATCAATGGTGAACCTTACTCCAGTTATAATGACGATAAACTTGCTACAGAGCAAAAGAAACTAAATATTCTCCCTGTTAAACAGAAGTTTATTTATAACGATCTTATGACCTTCTATAAAATAGTGAATAGCATAATTCCAGTTTCGCTCCCTACATATATAGTCCTATGCCGTCCAGAGGGCACCCGATACACTAGGCACAATGCTCAAATAATTGATATGTCGGATACTTCAACTTACATGAGTACCACTGTGCCCTGCTCGGATGCCTTCCGAAATAGCTTTTTTCATAGATCTATGCTGAAATGGAATAGTCTACCAGTATGTATCCGGCAGTCAGAGCGGATTTCTACTTTTAAGGCCAAACTGATCAAGTACCTCTGGGCTGCCGATACAGTCTGGCCAGATTAGCTCATCAGTCTTATGAGGCTCAGAAATTTGTTTTTGTTGGTTACAATTCTGTCCGTCCAATTTCCTATCTGCTTGTCCTTTTCTTTTTCTTTATCAGCTGTGACGGAATTGTAATGAACAAAATCCTTATAATTATTTATGATATGTTTGATTTCTTGTTAATGTTTGTCATTCAAATTTGGTAGACGGCCCCAACGTTAATGTGGCTCTTGCTATGTGTTGGTTCAGCCGAATTAATTATTATATAATCAAGTTTATTTTTCTCGTTAGTTGTCATCCGGCCAAACATTAAGCAACTTATATTGCAGTACCATTTATCATTTAGTATATCAAAATATGTCATTGTAATTTTGCATGGCTGAAATGTAACGCTTGATTTATATATATAATGATTAATTGAATTTTCAAATTAAAAAAAAAATGGCTGCTGGTAGTAGCCATTTTGGGCCCTTTAGGATAAGAATAGTCTTCACTTTTTTGGGGAAGTATTATTATTAAATCTAAAATAGCTAATAATTTAATAAATTATTAACAGGCCCCTTAACGTGGGCAATAATATAGTAGGGGAAGTAGCCTAACTTAGGACCGTTCAAACTGAGTAAATCCTACAACAGCCCGAGTTTCTTCAGAGAACCTGCTGCTGCAGAGTCATCCACACACCACGCTTGCATCAATTGTAAGCTAGTAGCCGGCTGTTACAGGCCAGTAGTTATCGGGTATAATCCACGATTCTGTATTACATTACCGATTATCAAAGTTTGGTGTGGGTAACTTCTCTGCAGTGGCTCCTAAGATGTACAAAGGACTTCCTGTTACCAGGCAACATATCATTTGCATTGGCTCAATCTTTGGAATCTTTTAAGACTCTTCTAAAATCTTTCCTATTTAGACTGTCCCTTATTCTTTCATCAATGTGTACTCAATATCAATGACAATACGAGAAAACATAGATAGTAATCAAATTAATCGTCGAAAAGATAACCTCTTAAAATACTTGCTTCAAATATTAAGTGTATAACAAGAACGTCGACAAGACAGTAGTGAGCAGCAGTTATCAGCTAGCAGTAATATATTTGATATCAGCTTCACATAACCATGTCATGTTGCATGTGCTAACTGCAAATTTCGCGCAATGCAAATAAAAGGCTTTGGATAAAGAAATTGATCAGCAGTTAGCAGCACTTTCTTTGTTTGGGGGACTTCGCCGCTTGGATGCGCCACGCGAACTAGCATTCTTGCATCGTCGACTTAGCATTCTTGATTCTTGCATCATCGATTGAGCATTCTTGCATCGTTGATCGTTGCTCTGCTTCTTAGAGCAACGATCTCAATGGGTTGACATCGTCCGTCAGTCAATTCACAATTACGACGTCAAACTTTCCATATCGGTACTCTGCGAATTATGAACAACAAACAAAGCACAAAGTTAATTAACGATGTCAATTCATGGCAGCTCGGCGCGGCACAGTAGCGCATCTCGCCGATCTAGCCAGTCGCTGTGAGAAGCCTCATTGAGTGCGAGGCGCTGCACAGTAACGCATCGCGCTACAAAGCACAAAGCAACAAACGCTTGTCGATACAAAGTGAAAATGATAATTTGCGCGGCGCGTCCAAGCCCTCCAAGCAAAGAAAGTGCTGCTAACTGCTGATCAATTGCTTTATCCAAAGCCTTTTATTTGCATTGCGTGAAATTCACAGTTAGCACATGCAACATGGTTATATGAAGCTAATATTAAATATATTACTGCTAGCTAGCTAATAATTGCTGCTCACTGCTGTCTTGTCGACGTTCTTATTACAGACTTAATATTTGAAGCAAGAATTTTAAGAGCATCACTGGGTAAACCTTAAACTTTTGGTAACCAATGTTGATTCACGATGTCAATCCTTCGCATCTCGCCAATCTGCATACGGTTGCGAGAAGCATTATTCGATGCGCGCGCGACCCAGTAGTGCATCGCGAGCTATTGATTCACGATGTCAATCCTTCGCATCTCGCCAATCTGCATACGGTTGTGAGTTACTGGGCCGCGCTCAGCCTGTCATTCCGCCTAATCTCTATTCGTTGTTTACCAACATTAAAGCCTGGGGTCCTCAGGTAAGGTTGCGAGAAGAATTATTTGATGCGCGGCGCGACCCAGTAGTGCATCGCGCTACAAATCGCGCTACAACAGCTGTACTGTGTACGTGCTTAATTGACGATTTAAATTCATCGCAGCTCGGCGAGGCACATGAGTAGCGCATCTTGCCGCGATCTAGACACTAGTGAGAAGCATAATTTAGTGCGCGGCGCAGCACAGTAACACATCGCGCTACAATGCCTTAGGCCCCTGCCAGCTGCCAGTACGATTTCCTGGCCGTAAGACCTTGTATTAAGTCCTTAAGTGCTATTTTAACATGTGATACTAGTAAAACCAAAAATTTTACCGTCAATGAGTTCAACTCGGCGCGCATTTTAATTTTGGTAGGTTATTAATACATTATATTAAATTGTTATTAAATTATTATAATACCTAGAAAACCCGTGGTCACAGGGAGGAAACTAATAGTATTTTTTGTTAATCATAATGAGTTTAAATCGCGTCAAAATATCCTACACAACTGAAGATACAGCCGATTAAAATGTTGCTCGCACTAAATACAACGTAATATCAACAAAACCGATAAAAATGCCGTTTTAACAATCTTTGCACGTGCACGTGCGTGTAACGAAACCGTTACCATGGTTACTTTTCAACCTTTTGCTTTTTGCCGAATTTGCACGTGGGCGGTCGTACAGACATACAGACAGAAAAAATTCTTTGAATTATAGTAGAGATTATTAAATTATAACATATAATGATTTATATATTATATTTATATAACCTATAACAATATTTTCGAAATTCATCTCTCTATGTCTACTAATAACAAATAATTTAAATGCATCAAGTATAATTCTGGCAAAATAATTAATTCTTAATGGAACCAAATTTTAGGTGCGCCGCGCATATTTTCGAAAATTTACACCGTAGTATGAAAATCGAGCGCTAAAGCAAATACTGCCATATTTTCACAAGAATACTTTAGTAATTTTTTAGTGTTATCGTTGCATTTCAAACCTCCTTTATTCACTTTATTAGGTTATCTTTTCGACGATTAATTTGATTACTATCTATGTTTTCTCGTATTGTCATTGATATTGAGTACACATTGATGAAAGAATAAGGGACAGTCTAAATAGGAAAGATTTTAGAAGAGTCTTAAAAGATTCCAAAGATTGAGCCAATGCAAATGATATGTTGCCTGGTAACAGGAAGTCCTTTGTACATCTTAGGAGCCACTGCAGAGAAGTTACCCACACCAAACTTTGATAATCGGTAATGTAATACAGAATCGTGGATTATACCCGATAACTACTGGCCTGTAACAGCCGGCTACTAGCTTACAATTGATGCAAGCGTGGTGTGTGGATGACTCTGCAGCAGCAGGTTCTCTGAAGAAACTCGGGCTGTTGTAGGATTTACTCAGTTTGAACGGTCCTAAGTTAGGCTACTTCCCCAAAAAAGTGAAGACTATTCTTATCCTAAAGGGCCCAAAATGGCTACTACCAGCAGCCATGTTTTTATTTGGAGATACTGGTATAGATATCACATGCGATGGGGAGCATCATCTGGGAACAGTGATAGGTGGAGAGGAGGCTGTAGAAGAGTTGTCAGAAATTGCTCTTGATGAACCTCAGGCAGCCCTATCATTGTATACCAAAGCCCTCTGTCATCGGTGGACCTTTGTGATGCGCACCATCCAGAACACTATTAATACCTCTTCATCCCATTGGAGAAGTGTACAAGAGAAAAGTTCATTCCGGCAATTATTGGTAGGAATGTGACTGACCTGCACAGGAGAATGTCTGCGCTACCTGTAAGATGAGGGGTGGTTGGTAGCGTTGAGCCAGTAGAGATCGCGGAAAAGGAATACCAGACGTCACTCAAGATAACATAGGAGCTGGTTGACCTCATCTATGACCAGGAAGCATCCCTGATGAAGTTGGTTAAAATTAAGATAAAGGGCAGAGTTAACAGCCTCAAGTTAGTTAAAGAATTACGCTTGAAGAAGGAGCTTGCTGAGATAATGAGTGAAGTGGATGAGAATACTAGGGAGTCACTGCAACTGGTACAAGAACATGGGTCAGGAGCTTGGCTAACATGTCTCCCCATTCAACAGCTAGGGTATGCTTATAGCGAGCAAGACTTCAGAGATGCTGTTCATCTCTGGTGTGGTTGGGACATCCCTAACACCCCAAGAATCTGTGATTATGGAGCCAAGAATGATCACAATCATATCCTCAACTGTAAGAACTACCGTCATAACAACATGAGAGACTCTGTTGCTGAATACCTTAGGCTGGTGACCAAGGATGTGAGCTGAGGATTTAGCCCCTGTTAACACCTATAGAATCAGCCAACTTCCAACAAAAGGGCAACAATGCTGATATAAGGCTAGGCTCGATATATCAGCAAGAGGAGTATGGAGCACATTTGAGAGGACTTTCTTTGACATGCGTATTTTCAATCCTAAATCGCCTACATATCAAGGAAAGACCATGCCACAGCTCTACACTCTGCACGAGAATGAGAAATAGAACCAGTATGCATGAACAGTGTGCTACAATAATTGAAGAAAGGGTCATTTTTGTCCTCCCTGTATTTACCACTACAGGAGGAATGGCACCTGAGCTTGAGGCCAAGTGTTTTATAAGGAGACTTGCTGTGTTGATAGCCACCAAGACCAAGGAGGACTACAGCCAGGTGATGTGTAACATCAGGACACGCCTGAGCATGGATATAATAAAGACTAAAGAGGAGTGTGCTAGTAGCAGTTAGAGGTGTACATGGAAAGCCAAAGAAGGCATGGACCGCCCCTATATCCAATGTCTCCTTCAACCTGATACCTGAGGAGAAGAGCTACGAAGGATAGACGATATCTATTGCTCAGGATTAACGTTTGTGCTCTGCCAATTGCATCACTTGATTTAATTTATTGTATATATATTATATATACTGTTTAACATTTTTCACTCTTCAATAAAAAACTAGCTTAATGTCAGTAGGTCGTAAGAATTTTTGTGTGCACACACAGATACCTAACAGTATTATTATTATTATATCTTGTCTGGATATTCGAACCTTTCGAATTGTATCTCGAAATTTATGTTTAAATTCCCTGTGTAGTTTTTTCAAGGTATAATGGGAAATAATATTGTAAAATGTCTATTGTATAATGTCATCATTTTATGGCTCTTCAAGTATCCATTTGATTGATGTAGCAATTTGAAGTTGCAGCCGAAGATTTATTGATTTTAATGTGGTCCATTCTTAATAAAAATATTTTGCGTTACTATTCGTTTAAACAGTAAACTGCTTTAGTTTTTAACTGTTTAGGAGATGATTTGAAGCAGTGCAACGATCTAAGTGCGGTGAAAACGAAGTCAGACCAAAGCCAGATGCTTTAGTTCACACTGTGACTGATTAATGTACCTCTCAACCTCTGCAGTCTGCAACATACTGACTGTCTTACTTGTAACCTGGTTAGTTATAATAGTTATTTTTAATCGTATACCTTCAAGCTTTCCTCCAAACACTGATTTATTGCTAGTATTTTATATTACTGAGCAGACTGAACAAGTTTTGATTAAATGATTAAGATTATTAAAGTTGAGATCATAATCGTATTAATCCAACAATTAATGATCGCTTGTATTTGTTGCTGTGAGACACAAAACACTACACATCCACATTTGACACAAAACACTACGCCTTACACGCTAAACACTACACATTACACTAGGACTCTAGGAGACAATGAATCTAACGGCCTGTGATTTGTGAATAACCGAAATTTAACGTATACTTACGTATACTGTAAATGTATCTATTTATTCACTAAGAAAATCATTAATTTATGAGCTAGTACCTGAGTGTAATAGTGCTTATGTAGATCGTGGATTTATATCTAATATTAATAACAATGCAGTTCCCTCTTAATAAAGGTCACCATACAAGTTGTACTTTTTGAATAACTTTTTATCCTTTTTTCTAACATTTATTCTGTAAATAGTTGTTGGTAGTTCTAAAGTTTAATGGCAATTTCTGAATGTTTTGCGATACTTACTCTGGTTACTCATTTTTGTTGATGGAGGTTATTTTTAATCAACAGCGGTGTCATAATCACTTGAGGTCCATGCTGTATTGTTGGCTGCATGTTGCAGCTTTATGAATTCCTAGGCGACTTTTAGCAATGATGATTGTATAGAAGTTGTCAACAAGCTTGAGCTGGTGCTATTGTGCTCCTGATTTCAGTGGACATTTTATTAAATTGTAGTGGACTGTCTCTCTCTCTCTCTGTTTTGGTCAACGGTTTCTGGCCACCTAGTAAAGAGGAAGGCCTTCTCGCCGTGCCCACAGAGTGTGACTCCTGCTAGCCACACTCCAGGACTCCCTAAGTATATACAAAAACATAGAATAATAGATATCAACGCAACAGACCTCTGGAGTCTCGAAGCTGTTACTACCTTGCTCAGAGCAAACCCCACTTCAGATGTTCTTCTTTGGCGGGCAGGCGAGGGACTTCCGAGCATGGTCCACACCTGAATATGTGTCACTATCTGAGATAGTCCTGTGTGGGTCTAGTGTATGATTATTAATGAACCTTGTGTATGTCCTAGATGCTATCCAAATAGATCGTCTCAAACCTTGTTGACTGTTCCACGAATTTGATAATGTGGTCGAGTTTACTATTGATGAGTTCCTCAATTGTTAGGATGGGTTTACCAAATATCCTCATTCTAGTTGTCATCAGCTGGATGCATTCACATAGGAAGTGTTGTGATGTTTCTGCTTCCCCTGGGCAGTGTTCACAGTCTTGTGGTTTCGAAATTGGAGTTGTTTTGCTACCGTCTGGAAGTATGCTAGTGGGATGGTGTCCTGATAGTAGCCATGTTAGCCATCTGATGTGAGTACCTGTGATGTTAATTTTCTTTTACCTGTTTTTGTTGAGGAAAAATGTTAGTGGGGTTTTTCCTTTATCACTGAGTGCCACCTGTTTATACTTCTTGATATGGAGATTGAAGAGGTAGTGGACTGTATACCACCTGTTCAGTGCAACTAATTGTACTGATCTGTAGGGCACAATTTTAAAGAGTTTATTTTTTACTCTACAATGCTGTACTGTTCATTGTGTTTGGCCCCGACTTTGATTTCCTTGTTTTCTTTATCTTTTCAGCACCTCAAGTTCTGATTTTTTGAAGGAGAAATTCTAGTTAAAGACGTTCACATTATTATACAGTGATCTGATGAATGACAATATGCGGGAGTGAGTAAAGTTGTAAAAGTAAAAGAAATTTAAATAAATGGCAGTTATGATGACTAAAAGTAGATTGAACGGCTAAAATACGGGTCTTGGGAGCTAGAGAAATAAAATAAAATGATACAAGCTTGCATTTATTCTGTCTAACATTTAATTAATTCTATGTATGTTTTTTGAAACTACTCAGTACTCTCCATCTCCTTTCTTCAGGTTTATTTTTTAAATTTTTTATAATTATATGGCAGATTTATTTTATTTTAAATATATAGCAATGGCCAAACCACATTGTACATTGTTTGGTATTATATTTATGTATGCATAGTGCATACTTATTACTAACTGTATATAATTTCAATAATTTTCGGGGCTCAAGTCAGGACGTCTCGTCCCACGAGTAAAGTTGTAAGCTGAGTACATACTTTTAGATCATCTTACCTCGTACGGTGAAATGGGGAAAGTTTTGCTTCAGCCTGGTGTGTTGAGTGCCTCCCAAGTTTTGGGATCCAAAAATATGATCACCATGAACACTACTTAAGAGTTAAAACATGAACTTATCACACAACTGCAATGATTCCAGAAATTTGTATAAGTGCAGTTACTTAATATATATTATATAGTCTACACGTTCTCTGAATAAAAGATAATAATTCAGACACAATCTGTCTTACCTGTAATTTAAAGAGTCCATTCAACAGTATATGGGTTCTGTAGAAAATGATTTTGCCAGTGGACTATTTGAGGTACAGATGGTGTGTGAATTCTGACTTAACTTAGGTAAAATTGATTACACAATAGACAGACTGTCGAGGTGGGCAACGTCTTAGTCGAGACGTTGCCATCATTTATAAAAAACATTTTCAAAATTTACAGATATTTCCAAAACAGTTTACCCCCCAGTTCCATGGCCGGATATTATGCCAAATTATTAGACGGAGGTCCATTTCCCGTAGATCATCTCCGGAGATGATTCTCCGGCTCCGTCTACTGTATTAGACGGAGATGAAGCTCTCCGGAATTTCTCGGAGATTAATTCATACAGTATCAACAAAATTACCGTAGATGGTCTCCGGTCGTGGAACTGCAAACTCCGGAGAAATATCAGTAGACGATCTCCGTCTAATAATTTGGCATAAGGTTCATTGTTTATTATTCTGATCCAAATTTTAAAGTGCTTCTTGAAGAAAGATATCTTTAGCATTAAAATTTACTGCGTTGGCCTTCGTGTAGTGGCAGAGGAAAGTTCTTTTCTAAATTCCGTGAAGCTGGTAGAATTAGGATCCAGATTTGTGAGTAAACGATGAACACTATATTCATTAATCACGGTGTCGTAGCACGCTATCACAATTCGCATGGTTATTTGATAAATTTTCCTAACGAGATAAACAATTTGCTTTTATATTAAATACTTTTCAAATTTCACATCATACTATACCCCGGATTAGATGATCTATTACAATATGTTGCAATGGAGTTTCTAAAATGTATATCATAACTTCCATTTTTTTCAGGTTTTATTGGTGTTGTAGACGATCACTGAATTCTGTAGCTCTGTGAGATTTGTGGCTTCATCGAATTACATCAGATCACGCAGACTTGATGAAAATATGAAGACGTGAACTAGATCTGCTAATGCTATTCTCTCTTTAGCAAATAGCACGAGGTTAATTAAATAAGCAAGGGTAGCTTAAAATATAACAATCTTTTGAAACATATGACGTCGTGTATTTTACTAAAGTTTGTTGGAGGATTGAAATTCACTTTCAAATCATCAAATGCTACTTTCGCAGCTCAGAATGGTTATAATTTTAATCTTAAAGTAATGCAATGTTATTTTTCAATCTGCTACTGACAGCATTTGTTATTTGATGTTTTGAATGGGGAAAGAGTTTGAGTAGTTCAACAATCATGCACATCAGTGTTTATGTCACTCAGTGTTTACTCTCTCGATTCTCCGTCTCCCTCAATGTTTGATGACCGACCCAGTGTTTCCCTCCGTATCCTTGCGTATTGACTGTCCGTCTCACTGTGCAGTGTTTAATATCTGTCTTTCAGTTTTCAATCTCTATCTCGTGTTAAATAGTTCTCTCTGTATTTAATGTCCGTCCAACTCCTAGTGTTCAATATCTGTCTCATCGTTTATTTTCCGTCTCGCTGTTCAATCTCCGTATCTCAAGGTGCAAGGAGTGTATGATTGTAAACGTTTTGGATTTAGCTACAGATTTTGGAACTTTCCGATGGTAGGTAAATTCTCACCTACTTAACAGATTTTTCAGCGGAGTTTCATTGCAGTGTTTAAGGGTTCTCGGATAATGCTCTTATAAATTCATTATTTTACATCTGTGTTTCATTTTGTAAAAAAGATTTCAAGTATAAAGATGATGACAATGACATGTCCGTTCTATAATTCGAACCGAAATATTGATTATGCAAACTTAGTCCGAGGAGGTGTTCTAGCAAATGTCCACGCTGTCTTGTTGTTTACGTAAGCCGCTGTGCGTGACATTGTTAAGAAGTAAAAGACGCGCATTGCGCGCGCGATGTTTTGGTCATTTAAATAAAATGACCCTCCTCGGCCGAATGACCCTCCTCGGCCACGTGAGTATGGTTTTTATTTTATTTTTAAAAATGACCCTCCTCGGCCATGGCCGAGGAGGGCCATTTCTTGTTTGGCCCTGCTCGGCCATGGCCGAGGAGGGCCATTTTTGTCATATTGTTTGGCCCTGCTCGGCCATGGCCGAGGAGGGCCATTTCTTGTTTGGCCCTGCTCGGCCATGGCCGAGGAGGGCCATTTTTTTCATATTCTTTGGCCCTGCTCGGCCATGGCCGAGGAGGGCCATTTCTTGTTTGGCCCTGCTCGGCCATGGCCGAGGAGGGCCATTTTTGTCATATTGTTTGGCCCTGCTCGGCCATGGCCGAGGAGGGCCATTTTTTTTTCGTATTGTTTGGCCCTGCTCGGCCATGGCCGAGGAGGGCCATTTCTTGTTTGGCCCTGCTCGGCCATGGCCGAGGAGGGCCATTTTTTTCATATTGTTTGGCCCTGCTCGGCCATGGCCGAGGAGGGCCATTTCTTCGTCATATTGTTTGGCCCTGCTCGGCCATGGCCGAGCAGGGCCATTTTTAAAAAATGACCCTCCTCGGCCGAATGACCCTCCTCGGCCACGTGAGTATGGTTTTTATTTTATTTTTAAAAATGACCCTCCTCGGCCACCATACTACTGCCCATGTTTTCGCAAATTCGTACCGTAGTGTGAAAATCTAGCGCTACATCGAATTCTGTCATAATTTCACAATAATAATGAATACCAATAATCTCAAGGTGTGTGCTTGTCTGTTCGTTCGCGTGCAATTTCCGAGCGGCTTAATCAAGAAAACAGTCAGGGTCTGGTTTTTTTTGGTACAGCGCCAATAAAACTCTGACCAAGCCCGATGATCAAGGTGGTAGGTGGTAAGCGGTTTAATTCATCATTTCTTGACCCAAGTGTGATACTGAAATGTATATGTGTGTGTGACGTGTGTGTCCTCTCTCACTCTCGCTCTCTCTCCCTCCCTCTCCCCTCTTGAATCACAACTATAACGTTACTACATTGATACTAGGACCTACTAAAATCAAAAGAAAATGCAGCCACACAGTTTGTTGCTAACTGCTAAGCTTTCTCTTCTCCTACGATTGACTATAGTGGAACCATCTTTGGCAAACTTAGGAACTTAGGACTATCACAAATACCGTTCTGTAAGTTTGCAAGGCATGTGGACGAAGGGGGTCGAGAGTACTCGACTTGAAAGTGGGTGTTAAGAACTTAGCTTAGCTAAGGATAGTGACGTCCAGAAGATGAGGCAGTACTGAAGGGGAAGTAATGTCACAAGGAGATGGGTAGGGAGAGCACTATAATAATCATCTTTGTGATAGTTCATCAATTGCAATTTGTGGTTGAGAGCGGAAGGTAGTGATGCTGTCATCACTATCATCTCTTAACATGGTTGGTTACTAGAGGAATGCTCTTGTAGGCTTTCTATCTAGGAACAACTGTACAGTGGACAGGAGAAGATTATGTGGTAGTTGATGTCTAATACCTGACAATTTGGACACTGAAAAATCAAATCAAATCAAATCAAAATATAATGACACAAACATCATCACACATCATCAAAAATATATCTACTAAAGTTTTAAAAATATCTTAAATCTATTGGCCTAAACAACCAAGATAAAATGAATCTAATTTACATACTTTCCACTACTATATAAGTTAATAAAGCGTTTCTTAGCAACATGAGGATGACACACAAGATATTCATTGTGCTTCTCTTTATTAGTAGCATAATTTAATCCCTCAATCTTTCCTAATACTTCGTCCGAAACATACCAAAAATGAATATCATTTACGGATCCGTTTAAAATAGTCTCTTTTTTGAAAGCCTCTAATCTTATTTTAAAACTTAACACAGTCCCACAATTCTTGACATCCGAGGGGAGTTTGTTCCAATATGGTCTCACCCTCTCCGGAAGAAAAGAACTGTGGACTTTCTTCATTTTACTGCTACTTTTACTGCATCTACTGTTTGATACCACATTAAGACCAGATCTGCTCATTCTGAACAAACCAGCTCCGTAATTGGCCAAACCACTTATCATTTTAAAAGATTCAATGAGGTCCCCACGTATTCGCCGCTCTGCCAGCGTTGTCAAATTGAGGATTTCCAGTCGACGACTGTATGGAAGAGTACCCACCTCGTCAATCAGACGGGTAAACCGCCTCTGGACTCTCTCCAGCTCCAAGATGATCCCCCAACTTCCATGAGCCGCAACTGGACTCCACTGAGGGTCGCAGTTGCTGGCCATCCTTGCTCCTGGACATTTGTCAGAAGGTATATTTTGCTCTAGTTCAGTTCATTGATTGAAATAAATTTTCGTGCACATACAGAATGAATGGTTAATAATTTAATATATATGTAGACCAAGGTCTGTGCACGGGATGCTTCCTGAAAGAATCCAGTTCTTTTAGTGGGGCACCCTACCTAAAGCCAAATTGAGATATAATAATCATATTCCTAGAGAAATAATCAGAAATCGAATACCAATCAAATAATATGATATATAGGAGTAGTAACCATATTTACTATGCAAAATGCCCCAACCACATAGTGTAAATTTATATAGAATTCAAATTCCATATCATCATTAAACCTCAATAGTCAATATAATAGCCCAAGCAAAATTAAATAACTTCTTATATTGATTGATTGAAATAAATTTTCGTGCACATACAGAATGAATGGTTAATAATTTAATATATATGTAGACCAAGCTCTGTGCACGGGATGCTTCCTGGAAGAATCCAGTTCTTTTAGCGGGGCACCCTACCTAAAGCCAAATTGAGATATAATAATCATATTCCTAGAGAAATAATCAGAAATCGAATACCAATCAAATAATATGATATATATGAGTAGTAACCATATTTACTATGCAAAATGCCCCAACCACATAGTGTAAATTTATATAGAATTCAAATTCCATATCATCATTAAACCTCAATACCTAGTCAATATAATAGCCCAAGCAAAATTAAATAACTTCTTATATACCTTACTGTCATACTACAAATTAATTAAACATTTGAAATCTGTTGACCAGAGAATAAATTTCTAAGCCTAATGCAAGTGAAATAATTTAGATGCAATAATGAATGCCTAATGTGAGTATCATTTGTCAATGTCCTTGTAAAAAAGTCTGTACAAGAGATATGAGTAACTAATATAGAAGAAAAAACAGGATACCTTACTGTCATACTACAAATTAATTAAACATTTGAAATCTGTTAACCAGAGAATGAATTTCTAAACCTAATGCAAGTGAAATAATTTAGATGCAATAATGAATGACTAATGTGAGTATCATCTGTCAATGTCCTTGTAAAAAAGTCTGTACAAGAGATATGAGTAACTAATATAGAAGAAAAAACAGGAAGTTGTCGTCTGTTGAAAAATAAATAAAATATCTAGAATATGAATTAATATAAAATAACATTCAGTCAATGTGTCGTCAATAAACTGTACAATTATCAAATGTTAAAACTGGGTGATACAGTCACCAAAAATAAATACTAAGTATAATAAGTAAATAAATTAAATGTGGTCTATAAAACTACCACTAGGTATAATAGGTCAATAAATTAAAAGTGGTTTATAAAACTACCACTGTGCGAACCCTTTCTCCAGTTAAAACATGTCAGTCATGTGCAAAATCAATCAAAATGGTAAGGTGGTAAAAAAGGGAAAATCCTTTCGATACATCATCATTGGACCTAGTTGTCCAATGTTCACGTTAGAAACTTACGAATCTCGTTAATATAGTGCCGGTGGGCATTTGCCTCTTCTAGCTGCAAGATGAGCCCTTCCTTAAATGGGTCACTTGTAAGTGATTTCATTTTCAATTTTATAGTGACCATCTTGTAGGATATCTCAAGGGGTGGAATCCCAATTGGGACAGAGGTCAATCCTTGGGAGGATGATGAGTGGCCCTGCTTATCTTCAAGAGGACCGTGGCAATAATTTGGCAACATGCATCAACATTCTTATTGTGCTTGAGGAACTGAATCAAATCAGAGAGACCTTATGCCTATTTTCATGCTGCGTAATAGCTCTTTATCTCTGTGTTTTATCCAATTGGTGTTTCTTAAATCTTCATCATTCCACTAACCAATTTTCCTCCTTAATCTTAGCAATGGAATACAGCTCAAAATGTACTGTCATTACCACCAAATGTAAGCACCTCACCTCTGCGAAATATCAATACACGGGCTAATAGGGAAAATAAAGGGTATATTTGAGAGGTTTTTAACTGTATTCATTAAATTCTATTTAGTCGTTTACATTAAGATCACTTCTGTTGAACATGCACAATTTTAACCTATAACCATTTTATAGCTGCCACATTATGTCTGACACAGAGCAGTACGATGCTTCAAACGACACACTTAACGACACTAATGACTTGATGAACGATTCAGTGGAGGATGCCGAGCTGGAGGCTATCAAGGTGGGTAACAGTTTTCACCTATCTATACTATATTTTAAACTTGACGAAATCCCCCCGGCAACGACCTAAAAATGACCCTCTGGTGTCACCAATTTAAGCTCGCTAATGGAGTTGAAACCTCGCCATTTTTAGCAGTTTTGTAAAAAAAGATAAGAATAGTCTATAGCATTCTTAGAATTTTTATAAAGTCTTTAGATTTTGTATAATTAACCTCGGAAGTGAGGTAAAATAAAGGTTAGAATAAAGTCGTAATTTCATCAAAGGTTACCTGCGCCGTTGCTGATTATAGCTACATCAAGAGATTGCACGTGCGCAAGCAAGAACAGATTAGCAACGCGTGCACGTGTTGCCATGCTCTATGATACGTCATAACTAGCTCACATTACAATTTACGCTATGACTATCCATAACTTTGGTTGTGATTGATGTTTTTTGATGCGGTAAAAAGTATCGATTAGGGAATACTTAGATAAAACCTTATCGTTGTCGGCAAATAAAAATCCATACAATTTATATTACGGAGCTAGATCATAGATAGATAGATGATGGCAAGAAACTATAAAACTATAACATAACTGATATTCAATTTCCTTGAATAAAGCCTTCAGCTAGCGGATGTACAGGTTTGAGAAAGCCTATGAGCTAAGTAAGCAGATAACTTAGTGTTTACCATATTATAAGGCACAACACCCATACTCGGAAAAAGCTTTAAAATCGTGCAAGAAAAATGTATGGTCAGGAACAGGTTGTAATAATACGCAATATTGAAACTGCCCCTTTGATCACGAATCAATACGAACAAAAAGGTAGATTGATAACAGCGTGAATATGAGTTATATACGATGAGCTATAGGAATGAATAGATATGTTTCGATCTGTAAGGCCCCGGCCGGAGGTACCGAATAAGGAAAATTCCGCAATTCTCTACCCACAATAAAATTGTTACCTTTTTAAAATAGACAACATACATATGACATGTTCTATAATTTCAGCTCATGGGCCTCCAGACCATCTGATGATTGCAGTGAAGCATGAATTAGGTGAGATAACAAAGGATGGATTGAAATTAAATTGTCACTTTGAATTTTACACACCCACCTCAGGTCCATTATTTGTCCAAGTTTTTAAAACCAATAAGCCATATATTTTTATTATTGAAAAATTCAAAACAATTTTAGCTTGCCCACCCCGAGAAATTGGTGAAAGATATAAGAAAGTCGATAAAAAAAAGGTGAAAAATTAAATGAATGAAGCATTAAATAATTTTTAAAACACCTACAAATTGAAATATTTACATGATATTGGCACCTAGAAGCAGTTTCATTTATTGATGGTTATGTACCTAATATTGCTAATATTATGATTTTAACAAGTCTGTAATCCCAAACCGTATCTCAGGGAGGCTCCAGCTGACGAGGTCTGGCTGTTTTTGATCAGCTCAATAAGCAATTCTCAAGACGGACAAATTCAATCATGCTCCTAGTCCACCTCACTCTTTGTTATCTCTAAAAATGTCTCCAAGAAGCAAGAAAGTGATTCCAAGGAGGACAGTCAGTTATCCTCTTATATGCACTCAGCATTTGAAAGAACTGATTATTCAGTGGACAAACATCATCAACCAAATAGATTGCAACTATGAAAAAGTTCCTGCGGTGGTTTAACTGATCATTAATAGTGATTCAGAAGATGAATAATATGAATAATCCCAGTAGAAGAACTTGCCAATTGACAAACACACAGAAAAATGTTCTGGACATGACTTTTGAATATGATGAGGTGGCCAGAGAGTTGAGAAATGAAAAAAGCCAAGAAAGCGTAAAAGCTGCAGACCCATGGAGGTTTGTAAAGTGGGCAGAATTTAAAAAACGATAGCTAATATAAACTGACACGAAGAGATTGCAAGAATCTGCTCATGTCAGTGTGATGAACTCCACCAACAAAAATGCTGACGTTTTAACTCCCAACTATACTGACAATAGCGATAATGTCCCTGTATTCTAGAGCCCAGGACACAAGAAATGATAATGACGAGATAAACAGCTCTGAAACTCATAAATCTCCCACCTAGTCGAACAGAGAGACAGAAAACAGCGGAAATCTGAAACAAGTAAAAGCTTTAAGCTGAAAAAATTGTAGCAGAATCAAAAAAATCAGCTGCACATAAAAACTAAAACAACATTGCGAAAATGTTCGACTCACTGAAATCTCTCCTCCAGCTAACAACGTATGTGAAATGTGAAACTAGATCAGCACCTAAAATGATGATGAGGAACCGATTAAAGATGAAAATGTGAGTCACCTCCCAGTTGCTAATAGTCAGCCTAAGGACAAGTAAACAAGTTCAAATGTTGTGCAAGCCCCTAAATTACGTCTACTTCCGAACCAGCAAAAGACTGAGCAAACGCTCAGGCACTCTTCATCTAGGCTGAGATCCAAATCCTGAATTCATATCATACCCATTCCCGTGCAGGAGAAATCACAAAAACATGTGAAGTACCAAGCCCCTGAATGAGACAGAAGAGATAAGATCTAGATGTACCGGCACCAGTAGTTATTCGACGACATATAGTTGATGACAACTCAATAGAAGGTCTCCCAGAACGCGAACGGGTGGTCTACCATGAGAAAGTTCGGAGGATAGTGTTAATAGTACAAGGAGATCTGTCGACGTTAGAAGTCAAATCCTAAATACCTTTCGAATACTTCTGATTCCACTAAAACAAACCCCACAATCCCTATGAGTATGTCAAGTAATCGATTTATCCCCTCTTAGACCAACCTATCAGATGGAGGTCGGCCATAGCAATCTGGTTGATGTTCTGACGGCGATATATTATGCACCACAAAAGGTCTGCAAAAAGTGTTTTTGACCACTAAAACATCTGATAACAGCGTCAATGATACAAGAAAATCTGTAGAATGAAAAGGACTAACCCTAAATACGTTCTGTAATGCACCAGCCAACAAAAAAGCCTAGCACAAAATCCCAATGTTACCACTGCTGAGACATCACTGTTGCACGAACAATCTGATAAAGAAAACGCTTCCCACAGCCCCGACCATGTTCGGTGAGTGAGTACAGCACTACAGAAACTCCTGATGTGAAGAAACCATTGACAAGGCGAAAAAAATGCACCGTTGTTCCGACGACTACAGATACAGAAGACTCCAGCTAAACAGGTTCTCAACAAGAGCCCTCAACAAGATAAAGAATACTAAGAAGGCAATACAGCTGTCATGATGTTTCTATAGTAACGAAAAGAAGATCAGATAGTAATGCAACTCCATCGAATGAATCAGGCAAAACTTCCCTTTCTTTTTGTTTCTTTTTAACTTTGTTCCATAATAATATTAAGATAAACATAATAAAAATCGGTCCAAACGAGGACTTATAAAAAGTATTCATTACCAACCCATGACTCAATGCCATTCACTGCATAATATCCCGAAGTTTAAACAAAGCAACTCAAGAACATACATTCCCAATTCTTGTAACTATACCCAATTCTTTAAAAAATCAATTATTTTTATAATCATTCCTCCTGATGCTAATTGCTATTAGTATAGTTACTGATATTTTTTCTGTACCGAGCAATATTTGTATACACCTTCTTTGAGCATGTACAAACAAGATAAATCAATTATTATGTCGGTGGCATCAGTAACACAACCGTTCTTAGATCCCTGCCAAAAACAACGATTGAAAAGTAATATGATTTGCATTGCATTATAGTGTTTTTCTAACTGCACATGCGACTGGCAAATTATAAATTACCATGTTCAAAAACAATATTTTACCTGCTCATGCCTCTACCTATTTTCCCCCCCTCCCACCATCTCCAAACACACCTCTAGAAGATGCAATTATGGGATAACACTTAAAACGAGAATTAGTAGAAAAAATCCAGATACCTTTCAAATTTCTCCATCTCTGTAAAAATTTGGAGCCAACTTCTTTCGTTTGATGTTCCAATTGTAGACCAACCATCCTGATAAACAGACAATAGTTATTCGATGGCAGTGCCCGACAAAAACGTAGTTCCCATCTTACTTAAATCCTAATCAAACTGACCTCCACCTCATCTCACGACCAATCGTTGGTGAGGAAAACACTGCTTTTGCTCAGTTCATCGACCGGTCAGTAGTGAGTACAACTCTAAAGAAACTGTCACTTGCGACCGAAACTACAGGCCCAAATCATCCCGAACAATACAGAGACAGAGAACAGCCAACAAATCATGGTTTTTTAAGAGTTTAAACCTTCCAAGAGGAGAAAAGCAAGGAGGGAAAAGGAGCATTATATTAGTATTAGCAAGAGAAACAAGAACATGGCTGTTTTCTCGAGAATGTAAGATAATTAACCTTGTAAATTTTATATCTCCACCCAAGGCCCCAAGTCCACTTTTGATAAATTAATTGCTAAAATAAATAAATTGCTAAAATGAAATTAATTGCTAAAATATGAGTGCAAATTTTTGAAAAAAAATAAGCTTGCCGACTAATAACAATACCCATCATGTGAAAGTCCTAACTAGTTTAACCATCGCTTCTGGCTCAAACTTATCAGTTCATCATAGTCATATAAGAACTTTTTGATAGAATTTAAATGTTAAAATATAAGATTGTTATCATTCCACTATCCTCACTGAAAGTTATCTTCCGCCATCTGCCACCGAGACGACCAGGCGAGGTCCGGACCACTGCAAGTTTTATCTCCGCTGCCGTATCTAGATCTGTAGATAAAGAACACATTCACATGTTTATCATGGTACCCCCAAGAGAACAATTAACTTAGTTATAGGCTATCATTAACGGAGGCATACGTACTTTCTCTAAATTGGGTGAGTTATAAATTAAGTTTCAATTATGGAACTCGAGTCGTCCAAACATCAACACCGTTGAAATTTTTATATAATTTTTATAAGCTTCTAAGTTCTATTATGGCATCCATTTCATAACCATGGTATTACATGTAATAATAATGGTAGAGTAAACAATATACAAACCTAATTCTGGTATCGTTTAGTTACTGACTCTATACCTCTAAAGCCAGTTGGCAAAAGAATCCAAATATCAACTCACCTCTGATTTTCCCCATAATGAAGGTAAGATTCTAATAATATTAAACAACGACATCAATGTTTAAAAGTTTAATGTTTATTTTCCATCATTACTAAAATTATATTTATTAAAATGTTGACATATCTGGACATATCGAAAAACTCATATGAAAGGAGAGCTGAGAAGGAATGCTGCCATCTGCTGTTTTGCAGACTGGGTCTGATCTTTGTGATAAGAAACTGCACCTCCTCAGACAGACCTTATTGACCTCATACGCTCTGTGGTGGCAAGGTGAGATTTGTTTGCTGTAACAATAACATTTTTTAGTATGTTAATAATTGTTATAACGTGCAGAAAACTTCAATTCTTGCTGAATTGAAAGTCTTTAAACTGAAAAACTGTAAATTTTATACAATTTAACTGAATTCATTAACTTTATATAAACCGAATCCATCATAGCCAATGTCCCCCCAGAAAGCTCAGAACCATTTCACTTCAGGTTACCCAGATCAAGAACCCTGTCTCCGCTACTGTATAGGCGGAGCCGCTGAAGACAAAGAACATATTTCACTGTCAGAACAGTGGGTACGTACAGTATCACCCAACTCAGAATACAGACAACCAAAAAGTTCCCTCCTCTTCCCCTACAGATCCTCCTATCCTGAGTTTTAAAAGTGAACTGTTTGTGAGAACTACACATTGTGGAGACTGCACATTGTGTAACTGCACATTGTGGAGACTCACATGTGGAGATCAGCACATTGTGGAGACTGCACATTGTGAGTCCAGCACATTGTCAGACTGCACACTGCTAACTGCACAATGTTGGAGACTGCAACATTGTGGAGACTGCACATTGTGGAGACTGCACATTGTGAGACTGCAACAATGTGAAGACTGCACATTGTGGAGACTGCACATTGCTGAGACTGCACATTGTGGAGAATGCACATTGGGAGACTGCACATTGCTGAACTGCACCAAAGTGGAGACTGCAACATTGTGGAGACTGCCCATTGTGGAGACTTGCACATTGTGGAAGACTGCACACCATTGTGGAGACTGCACATTGTGGAGACCTGCACAGGGTGGAGACTGCACATTGTGGAGACTGCACAATGTGGATACTGCACATTGTTGGAGACTGCACATGTGAGAACTGCACATTGTGGAGACTGCACATTGTGGAGACTCACATTGTGGAGACTGCACATTGTGGAGACTGCACATTGTGAGACTGCACATTGTGGAGACTGTACATTGTGGAGACTACACATCGTTGGGGCGGGTTTCGATTATTGTTTGAAAATTTGATAGTTGTTTTATTGCTGCTGTTTTAATTTTCCATGTTCGCATAATATGGAAAGATATCTATATATAACAAAATATGAACACCAAACTGACAACGTAGAGCAGAAAATGAATTGAATAATAAATACGAGTGAAATTTGGTAGATTTGTAGCAGTAATAAAAAACTTGATTGATCGAGAGGTCCTATCAAATGTTTTTTATTCAATAAACTTAGTAATTCTAGGTAAACTACGATTATAACAATACGTACTTGATTTAATTAATTATTATATGCAGTTTGTCATTATTACATTATATTATCCCAACCGGCATTCATAGAATTTTCCATATTCATGAGGTGACCGGTACATGAATTTAGGCCGACCGGACCGGGACCGGGATACAAATTGACTTGACCGGACCGTGACCGGGACCGGACTAAGATTATCAATTACCGTGACCGGGACCGGGACCGGGACCCAATAAATTTTCTGGTATTTGTCTATCTTACCGGGACCGGACCGGGACCGGGACCAACAATCCACTTTACCGGATACCGGATGACCGGGATGACGCGGGATTGACGTATGTGACCGGATGACCTGGATGACCGGGATTTGACCGGATGACCGGGATGACCGGGACCAAACAGGTATTCTCATATAGGAATCTGCAACTTTCATTTACAGTAATAATTGAACAATTTGAATAATAATAACTAAGAATATTAAATTGAAAAAAATAAAAAAAAACCCGTCATATGTGCATGGGCCTATGTACTACACCAATAATGTTTCATGTACTGATTTACTCAATTCACCATCAATTCTCATTCCTCAATCTGATCCCTCAAATTATTCAACAGTTTTTCATTCTCCAATTCCAATTGATGACAATTGGGCGTAGCCCGAGTTGAAAAACTTGAATGTTAGTTTGCACTTATGAGTTATGTAACGATATTAGTTACCTAAACATTGTTTAGCAATTTAACACATTGTTTTTATTTTGGCTCAGAGTTGTTTAAAGATGAAATTCACAAAGGAATGAAAGAAAAAACTTAAATCACAGTGAATGAAATTAGTAAAAGATCCCGTCAAATCCCGGCAAATTGAGTGATTGACCGGGACAGGACCGGGACCCCGGGGACAGAATTCCTGAATTAACCGGACCGGACCCGGACCGGACATAAATCAGCATTTGACCGGACCGCGGACCGCGACCGGGATTAAAAATGTGACTTGACCGGTTTACCGGACCCGGGACCGGACCGGGATAGCTCAAATTCCAAATCCCGGCTAAAGACCTGCTAACGATTTCTAAAGAATCACGGAAAGATCAAGATTACGTATTGACGGCAGGCCTGATTTAAGGAAATTCTCAAGTTTATAATTTTATGACCGATCTACTGAGTCTGAATAACTAATATATTCGATTTCAACGCCGTTATTGTGAAAGTCTTGCGAGTGTACCATCAATTTAAAATTTATAATCTGTGACTGTTCTGATTTAAAATGTGTTTTATTGTCTTCAAAAACACGACGGTAATAACGAGACGCAACTGTCAAATTAATTTGATAATTTTAATATGCAAAATACAACAAAAAATTAGATATTAATTCGACATGATAATAAATATAATAAGCAGCCCGTCAATTTTCTGCAAATTTGAGAGTCGGTAAAGGCCTATACTAGGAAATAGGCAGAATCAGAAAATATGAGCTAATAGTTATAACCGTAGACTCTCCGACAAAATTATGAGATCATTACTGTAGTAATGTAGTAACGGTCAACTAAACTGATAAAGAAGAACTAAGCACACGGACCATATCAGGAAACACTCTGTCCGGACTCCGGAGAGTTTATTCGTCAGCGTATTGCCCAATCACACCACATAGAGCTCCCTATTATATATTAGTGGAGAGACCACGTGACTGAAGACGCGACCTCGTATTGGTCAAACCATTACAAAACGTACGAAGAGTTCCCGATTTTTATTACTATTTCTTAACCATCATATCTATCAGTTTCCGCTTATCTTTCAAAATTTATCATTTGTTTATTTTATATTTATTGTTCTTAAATGAGAAGTATGGACCCTTAAAGTATATATTAAATACGTAAATTGAAAAGTACGACTAGTACCACGTATATTTTGGTGCAAAAATTAGGATTTTACTTTTTTTTGTGATATGAAACTTCAAGATTTTAGCCAATGAAAAGTGGGGCTAAAATCTACGGGAATATTCTCAGATCCTTGATTTAAAGTTGAAACAAGCAAAATGGGTTTGATGCGATGATCATCTTTTAAGTATTCGAAACGGAAATACAATTAAAACATTTAATAGTGGGAAAGAATTTCAATTACTAATACTTGTCCAATTAATAAATCCAATTACGTTTAACGATATTAATTGTAGATGAAATTACTCGATCATAGATACAAAAACAAATAAAATAACTATACTGTATCAAATTTATTTGTTTTACAAAACAATGGAACAAATAAATATAACTTTATTGAATAAAGTAAACAAAATGTTCAATTGAAAAATGGAAAACACTTAACATGGGCTATCGCATCAAATCAAAGTGACCAATTTTTTGGAATTTGTTGCGGTGACTGCAGACTGTAATCCGTGCAGTTCTATCAGTGGAGTAAGGGACGTTTCACCGTGCAGCTCTATCGCTGAAGCAAGGGACATTTTAGTTTTACCTTTCAGTTCTATCGCTGGACTAAGGAACGTTTCACCGTGTAGTTCTATCGCTGGAGCAAGGGACGTTTTAGTTTTACCTTTCAGTTCTATCGCTGGATTAGGGACGTTTTACCTTGTAGTTCTATCGCTGGAGTAAGGGATGTTTTACCTTGTAGTTCTATCGCTAGAGTAAGGGATATTTCACCTCGAAGTTCTATCGCTGGAGTAAGGGACTTTTCACCTTGCAGTTCTATCGCTGGGGTAAGGGAAGTGTCAGCTTGTAGTTCTATCGCTGGAGTAAGGGACATTTCACCTTGAAGTTCTATCGCTGGAGTAAGGGAAATGTCAGCTTGTAGTTCTATCGCTGGAGTAAGGGACATTTCACCTTGAAGTTCTATCGCTGGAGTAAGGGAAATTTCACCTTGCAGCTCTATCGCTGGAGTAAGGGAAGTGTCAGCTTGTAGTTCTATCGCTGGAGTAAGGGACATTTTACCTTGAAGTTCTATCGCTGGATCAGTAAGGGAAGTGTCAGCTTGTAGTTCTATCGCTGGAGTAAGGGACTTTTCACCTCGCAGTTCTATCGCTGGGGTAAGGGAAGTGTCAGCTTGTAGTTCTATCGCTGGAGTAAGGGACATTTCACCTATCAGTTCTATCGCTGGAGTAAGGGAAATTTCACCTTGAAGTTTTATCGCTGGAGTAAGGTAAGAGTCAGCTTGTAGTTCTATCGCTGGAGTAAGGGAAATTTCACCATGCACCTTGCAGTTCTATCGCTGGAGTAAGGGACATTTTACCTTGAAGTTCTATCGCTGGAGTAAGGGATGTTTTACCTTGTAGTTCTATCGCTGGAGTAAGGGACATTTTACCTAGCAGTTCTATCGCTGGAGTAAGGGAAGTATCAGCTTGTAGTTCTATCGCTGGAGTAAGGGACATTTCACCTTGAAGTTCTATCGCTGGAGTAAGGGAAGTGTCAGCTTGTAGTTCTATCGCTGGAGTAAGGGACATTTTACCTTGAAGTTCTATCGCTGGAGTAAGGGAAATGTCAGCTTGTAGTTCTATCGCTGGAGTAAGGGACATTTCACCTTGAAGTTCTATCGCTGGAGTAAGGGAAGTATCAGCTTGTAGTTCTATCGCTGGAGTAAGGCACTTTTCACCTCGCAGTTCTATCGCTGGGGTAAGGGAAGTGTCAGCTTGTAGTTCTATCGCTGGAGTAAGGGACATTTCACCTTGAAGTTCTATCGCTGGAGTAAGGGAAGTGTCAGCTTGTAGTTCTATCGCTGGAGTAAGGGACATTTCACCTTGAAGTTCTATCGCTGGAGTAAGGGAAGTGTCAGCTTGTAGTTCTATCGCTGGAGTAAGGGACATTTCACCTTGCAGTTCTATCGCTGGAGTAAGGGAAATTTCACCTTGAAGTTCTATCGCTGGAGTAAGGGAAATTTCACCATGCAGTTCTATCGCTGGAGTAAGGGAAGTGCATCACCTTGAAGTTCTATCGCTGGAGTAAGGGACATTTCACCTTGAAGTTCTATCGCTGGAGTAAGGGAAGTGTCAGCTTGTAGTTCTATCGCTGGAGTAAGGGACATTTCACCTTGAAGTTCTATCGCTGGAGTAAGGGAAGTGTCAGCTTGTAGTTCTATCGCTGGAGTAAGGGACATTTCACCTTGCAGTTCTATCGCTGGAGTAAGGGAAGTGCATCACCTTGAAGTTCTATCGCTGGAGTAAGGGACATTTCACCTTGAAGTTCTATCGCTGGAGTAAGGGACGTTTTACCTTGTAGTTCTATCGCTGGAGTAAGGGAAGTGTCAGCTTGTAGTTCTATCGCTGGAGTAAGGGAAGTGTCAGCTTGTAGTTCTATCGCTGGAGTAAGGGACATTTCACCTTGAAGTTCTATCGCTGGAGTAAGGGAAGTGTCAGCTTGTAGTTCTATCGCTGGAGTAAGGGACATTTCACCTTGAAGTTCTATCGCTGGAGTAAGGGAAGTGTCAGCTTGTAGTTCTATCGCTGGAGTAAGGGACATTTCACCTTGAAGTTCTATCGCTGGAGTAAGGGAAGTGTCAGCTTGTAGTTCTATCGCTGGAGTAAGGGACATTTCACCTTGAAGTTCTATCGCTGGAGTAAGGGAAGTGTCAGCTTGTAGTTCTATCGCTGGAGTAAGGGACATTTCACCTTGAAGTTCTATCGCTGGAGTAAGGGAAGTGTCAGCTTGTAGTTCTATCGCTGGAGTAAGGGACATTTCACCTTGCAGTTCTATCGCTGGAGTAAGGGAAATTTCACCTTGCAGTTCTATCGCTGGAGTAAGGGACATTTCACCTTGAAGTTCTATCGCTGGAGTAAGGGAAATTTCACCTTGCAGTTCTATCGCTGGAGTAAGGGAAGTGTCAGCTTGTAGTTCTATCGCTGGAGTAAGGGACATTTTACCTTGAAGTTCTATCGCTGGAGTAAGGGACATTTTACCTTGAAGTTCTATCGCTGGAGTAAGGGAAGTGTCAGCTTGTAGTTCTATCGCTGGAGTAAGGGACATTTCACCTTGCAGATCTATTTGTGATGGACTTCTTGGAATGGATCGTGTTGTTGGATTGAATATCGGTCTCTGATTGGTTCTTTGTCTTTGTTGTATTGGTGTTGTATTGGTTGTATTCATTCTTTAAAACGCTCTAAAACTTCGTACTGTTAGCGAATAGACAAAGAAGTTAGACATGATACTGAAGTACTGCAAGTAAACTATGGGGCGTACGGTTGTGTTTCTGAAGTTCATATTCAAAATTTGCGTCGCAGCTGCTATCCCAAAACTTAAGAGATACGAAATTGTCACTACTACAACATCTAATCCAGATTTTCTTTCTGTATATCATTATACAGTTCCTCTTTAGAAAAAGTGCATGTGACAAGTAACGAGACAAGGATGCTCTAGGATCAGGAGCGACAAATGATCAATTGTTCTAGACGTGAGGCTTTCTGCAGTAACGGCCCTAGCGAACAGGGGGATGGTTGTTCGCTTTAGTACTACTAAATGGCGGGACACTGCATCCGACATCCTGAGCTACTTGCCAGTGATTTAGTCTTATGGGAACCTACGCACGGTAGAGCACAGCAAGGCTGACCAAGACAAAGCTACTTGTCTATTTTACTGAAGGAAGTTGGGACAAACTCTAAAGAGGAACTGCGAACCCTGATGCGGGACAAGGATATATGGAGGGGGTTTTCTGGCGTAGATCGGACTTAGCTCCGACATAGTAGTAGTAGTAGTACAACAGTGAGCAACACCGTGGTTACACCCTCCCACCGCAATGTTTCTCCAAAGCGAGCAGCTACTCTTTTTGCCTCCACAAGCAGAAGTATTGATGAGACGACGATAATGATTGCGCAAATGATACACATGGAACCTACACCGGCAAACAAATACCACCAGTACCACACCAAATTTATTGTGTTGTAATCATAGTTACACTGATAGTCATGGTAACTAAAGTGGATAGTATGTCTTAAATAAAGTATGTTATACAATAGTATCGGGCCGTAGACTCCCACAGCCAGAAGCCATACTAGAACAGCACAAATTTTTTAACCTAACCTGGAGGACCAGGCACCTGTTTTCAAAGGGTACTTCACGGTAAGAAGCTTCAGTGAAGTTAAATTGCATGTTAGGAACACGTTCAATGCAAAACTTATCCATCTGAAGTTCGCCTCTATGTGGCAGAGAAATGCACATATTACCAAACGATCTGTTATCAATACCAAAGTGCGGGGTAACACGATGAATACACTCTGTAGGAGATCACAAACAGCCATGTTCTGCATCACGTCTACTATGACTTAGTGATGTTTGATGGCGTTATATTTTATAGTCGCTATGAGAATGACACTGTCTCCTATCAAAGACGTTAGAAGAACGGTTAAACTCCACGATATTAGTATTGATCGTTCAAATAATTCCTTTTTATAGCACTCGACGTCTTGGCCCGTCTACTAGTATGTGTATTGAGCTCATTCGTAGGTATGTATTATGTAATATAACACCACAGTGATATAATGAAATGCCACCCTACTCATCAAGTTACTTTACCTGCTGATATAAACTCGGTATTCTGAGCTCTCTCGGACGGGTTACGTGAAGTGCACGTGGCGCATTAATTCGTTAGCACGTTGTGACTCCTTTCTTATTCTCGATCTCGTGCCTTTGTAAGCTTACACTATAAGCTTACACTATAAAACCTGGCCTGATTTGATAGCTTGTTCTAATCGACGCATCTTTGTTGACGAGACATTTATATAACTTCTTGGCAGGTACGTGAAAGAATGCAAGATAATGTGGCAAAATTCTTAAATTTTCTCAAAATGTTTCCTGAGGCTCCGCGTAGTCTGTTCCTTAGCTGTCTGTTGGGACTCGCCTGCCTTGGCAGATAATCTTGACTACGGGGCTGTTCTTGATTATTTAATTACCTACTTAATATCAATTAATTAATTCCTCGATTTATGTGAGGGACATCTAAATGAGTACCATTTTAGAATATAACTGCCCCGTGCTATTTTAAAGCTGTAAGATAAAGAAACTCACGCAGAGTTTATCAAATTTCAGTGATAAGAAGTACAGGATCAAACCAACTTACTCGAGCAACTACTTCCTAACTGTAGTCTATCTTGTGAAGACACTCTCCTACCCAGGTTATCAGGTTTGTAAACGTTTTATAGAATCTAGACGAAATAATCTTCCTTCTGTGAATCATTATTGATTAGCAATTTCATACTAAATTTCAGTTATCTAATTGCGATTCAATTACGGCATGGCTAATGTTATATTTGTACAAACTACAGCTGCCATGAATACGCCGCTTAAAAAGTAAAAGCATTTGAAAGTAACATGAGAGTATATTTCAGGTATCGGTTCAAAGAAATAGTTAATAGCGGATACAACCAACTCATATTCCATCTTGACAGTCTCTAAATCCTATAGATCTGAACAGCAGGTACCAAAATAGAATGATTCATTTGTATAATTTTAATGATTGTTCAGGTGGAAAATAAATATCATTGAACCAATGCTAAATTAATGATGAAAGTACACTAGTCTGAGCAAAAATGATCTGGACTAAGAAATTTCATATCTGAAAACTCTATAACCGGGAAGCATTTAATCTAAAATCAACACGGCAATTTCACAATTGGGGACAATCCGACCAGCTAGTAACTTGACTGAGACTCATATATATATAATAAATTTTATGTACTTATTGCAATATATATAGAGATGAAATGTGCATTTACATTCTATATGTATAATAGTTATTGTAGAACTAGAAGCGCCACAATTTTTGGAGAAAAAGGGTTACAAAGTTACAAATAATAAAACAATGAAATTACTTAATTGCCTTGGAGCATAATAAATAATATTATTAATTTTTGGAATCAACACACTGCTTTATAGAAACAAAAATCGTCTCTTTTCAAGAAAGTAATAAACATTTTATCAGCTCTTATTATTTGATGCTCAGACGTTGCTCCTACTCCTAGTCCTAATTATAATTCGAAAATATTTGGCTTTTGACGCAACTATTATAACTATACTGTTAGGACAATAAGGAAACGAACCACTGAAACAAACCTCGGACCCTCTATTGAATTAATAAAACAAATATTTTAATAAAACAAATATTTATTTTTACGGCACAATCAAACAATATCAATAATAAATAAATCAGGGGAGGTTTGAAGAGGTTTCAAGTGCCGAAGGCCACTGCTTATCTTTAGGATTTGAGAGTGACCTGTGCTTGAAACCCCCTCAACCATCCACTACGTCAATATACTTGTTATACAAATATAGAAGAATATAATAATATAAAATTACTTATTGGTTTAGTTTGGTGACATAGGAGAGCCCAGTTGAGTTTTAGTTTAGGTTTAGGTTTTAAATTATAGTTTAAAAGGTTAGCCATGTTTCATGGCAGAGAGAGATATCATGTGTGCAGAGCCGTACCGGATTTAGAATTTGAGATATAATATAAAGTAGTTACCATGTATTAGGGTCATCTCGATTTTGGAGGGATAGCAAGTGCTTTTTAAGGTTAGATTTAATAATACCTGACGAGGCTGACAAGTCTGAATTCTTGGAAGAACCCGGGATTATTATCCCATCTTATTAGCATCACAAATTTCGAATACATAGGGGCTGAGGTCATTCCAAATTTTCGTAGAGGTGTACAAAAAGTTCTGTTGGGAGATATCTAACCTCAGTAATGGGACAATCAGACGAAGTTTTTCATTTCTAGGACAGAACTTGAAAAGATCTTTAATCGACTGGGGGACATCAAATTTAAGAATTTTGAATAGTTCCATAAATGTATGGTACATGTGCAGATTCTCCAGGTTCATAATTTTCTGCTCAGTGAATAGCGGTTTAGTGTGTTCAAGACAGTAGTTCTTGCTAGCCATATGTTCGTTATAAGTTCTTGAACGTGCACAGGTTAAATAGTATTCTTTATGATCAAAATTGGGAATGTTACCAAATAGCAGTCTTATACATCGTTTTTGAATTGCAAAGATTTTATTCAGCTTATGTTTAGGGATACCACCCCAGCAACTTATACAATAGCTAAGATGTGACATAAAAAGAGCATTGTATAGTTTCAAATATTCAGATTTGGGAATGAATTTGCAAATTCTCTTAATTGATACAATACTGGAGTTCAGCTTTAAAGATAAATGATTAAGATGTGGTTCCCAGCTTAGCTGTTCGTCTATTATCACCCCAAGAAACTTTGTACATTGAACTTTTTCAAGGCACTAAACGACCACTGAACGACCACTGAACGAGTGAGTAATTTTGAAAAATTAAGTTTGATAAATATGTACTATAAGAGCTGTGTAATATTATAAGAACCTATATATATCCTGGAATATTCTATTTTTCAATCTGCATCGATCCCTCTCATAGATGATTTCATTTCAGATATATCGAGTGATCAACAATGGATAAATATTTAGAAAATGGCAAACAAATATACGAAGAATACTGCTCAACGGCTGATTACAAGCCCACAATGCTTCCAAGAGCACCAGAGCAGACCTACATAGATATATACCCAGATGAAGATCAGCCTGGTCCCAGCTTTAGACTTGAAAAACGACATCAGTCGGACTACGAGACTGAAGTTAAGGTGTATAGGGCTTTGGAAGAGGTAGATGGAAACTTTATTGTTCTCCACAGCTTCAAATACACTCACCATCAATTTCGTTTGTGTGCAGGTAAAAGTCATATTCGAAAAGGATGTCCTAAATGCAAAAAGGCATGGGATCAGGACGGGGAATGTGACTTTCTCATTATTTGTGTGGACAGTTTCATTGTTATCGAGGTAAAGAACATGGAAAATGTTGGAGAGATCGTGGAATGTGAACCAGACTCCCACCTGTGTTCAATTGGCGAGGACTGGCAACCTGAGTGTAACAGAGAACAGCAGTTGAGAGCATTGAATGGTACGTTCCAGAAGTCAATTAAACAGAGAAACAAGGTAGTGGAGTTGATCAGATGTATTGACCAGGACGCAAATATTCTTCAGTTCACAGCGTACCCTAATTTCAGTAATCGGTTTAAAAGTGAGTTTCAATTTAGTGAGATGACGGAACTCCGGTTAAGTGATAATGAACTGTCGACTATCATATTTGAAGAAGATGTATATGATTTTCGTGCTTGGTGGGTAACCAATGTAACTCAGGGCATATCATCCATTAGAAGAGTTTCTAACAAAACAGTATCGAGTACAGGAATACCAATAGCTGGATTAGATCAAGATTCTCATGAAAAAGCACGGAACATTTTGTTAGCCATATGGGCCACGGAAAGAAACACGTGTGATAAATCCAAGTGCAGTTTAGGACGATGTATTATGGATGTCAACAAACAACTTAAGGAAGGTCGCATCACTTTCGAGCCTAAAAAAAGTAACAGACGTGATCAAAATCCCGGGGTTGTTAAAGCTCCCGATGTCATAAGCAACTATGTTGGGGTTCTAAATTTAACCACACAGCAAAATAGTGTGTTTAATTCAAGTGAGAATATGTTGTGGATCAACGGACCCGCAGGGACCGGAAAGACTGTCATATTGTGTGGTAAGATAATACAGCTAATACAATCTGATAAAGACAATAAAGTTGTGGTATTTAAGTTTACTGGAGACGAAAACAATTCGCAGCATTATCAAAGTGCGTTAGATAACGCTAGTATAAAATACAAACTGATAAGTACTAGTAAAAAACATAATCCCACTCCCGTACAATTAGCTGATCTAATAACAAAGAGTTTGTGTAGTGTTGTTATTGTGGAGATAACATGTTATCCAGATACCAAACAGTTAACAGATAAACTCAGTCTACTGAGGGGTTATCATTTGTTTGTTGATGATATACAGGGAATAATTAAATCTAGTACCACAGCTGAAAAGTTTATTGTACTGATTCACAAGTTATTAGAATTATCAGCAGATAAGAATGTGTGGATAGCTTGTGATTTTACTCAGGTTTGGTATATTTCTGACATTCAATCAACCATTTTGAACTTAGCTAATTCAATCATTGATATATTAAAACCTTATCAAAGGGCTACTTTATCTATGAACTTAAGAAATACGTTAGATTTATCGAATATTTTATCTGAAATCAGAGATCAATTTGTTAAATTATTTTTCTCCTCGTCAGATATTTTAGATTTAGTTTTACCCACACAATCACCAGGACACTTCATACACGGTCCATTACCTGTAATGCATGTTTTTAATTATCACAATGTTGATAGTATTGTACGTGTATTTAATATTGAGTTAGATAGATTGTGTGCTACACATGAATTAAATTATTCTGATATTATAGGTATAGTAACTAGTAATGTCACTAGTAGTGATGCAGTATCATTAGCTAAGAACAATATTACTATGAGACATGATAACACCGGTAGTAAGATTTCAGTGTGTAAAATTTATTATAGTTACTCAGCTGAGTGGCCTGCTGTGATAATCGTGTGCGGATTGGGGAAGCACAATGAGGAGAATGACCTGAGTAGACTTTACTTAATGTTATCAAGAGCACGTGTACACTGCTCTGTTTTTATGTGCCCAGGTATGGGTAAAACATTAGACGATACACCTTACATGCTACCTTTGTTAGATAAACTGAGGAACATTGCTCGTATTATACGGTATTAGATTTTATATTACGGTGGAAACTGGAATAACGTTAGTGGGTGACTAGTTCTATTGTTATGAAACACGTATACACAAGCCTTTTATGTGTGACTGCACAGCTCAGTGATGAGTGAACGTTTACGATATAACTGATTTTTGCAAACTTTGAGATTTAGACCCAGTCGGGACTCGACCTCGCTACCTCCGGGTTAGACAGTGAAATAAGGCTAATGTCTAACCGATTGCGCCACTGTGCTGATAACAATACAAATATATTAAGCTAGAGATTGAGCGTTAATTTGCAAATAGTTTCACCCACTTAACTAAAGTTAACTGTTCGTTATTGTAATGTTATAAAATGAAATTACTGTAGAATGTGTTATCATTCATTTTATCTATCTTTCAGTGAAATAAAAGTCTTTTAAATCGAAAATTTTTCATATAATCAACGGTTGACTTAGCATAATGTCTAGGTTGTGGTAGAAAAACAGAAATCTTACCTTTACATAATATAAATGACTAATAAAGAAAATAACGAATAACGACACGCAACTGCCAAATTAATTTAATAATTGTAATGCTAAATACAACAAAAATAGATATTAATTCGACATGATAATAAATATAATAAGTAGCCCGTGAATTTTCTGGACATTTTATAGAGTCGGTAAAGGCCTATACTAGGAAATAGGCAGAATCAGAAAATATGAGCTAATAGTTATAACCGTAGACTCTCCGACAAAATTATGAGATCATTACTGTAGTAATGTAGTAACGGTCAACTAAACTGATAAAGAAGAACTGAGCACACGGATCATATCAGGAAACACTCTGTCCGGACTCCGGAGAGTTTATTCGTCAGCGTATTGCCCAATCACACCACATAGAGCTCCCTATTATATATTAGTGGAGAGACCACGTGACTGAAGACGCGACCTCGTATTGGTCAAACCATTACAAAACGTACGAAGAGTTCCCGCTTTTTATTACTATTTCTTAACCATCATATCTATCAGTTTCCGCTTATCTTTCAAAATCTATCGTTTGTTTATTTTATATTTATTATTCATATTATAATTCTGAATAATCATAAATCATTCAGTCATATCCACCATTATAACAATCATGCAATATACTTGCTATCTGAGCTATTTTTTTTGTTTTGTTGGGGACCGGCCCGAAGTACCAGCCAATGTTTACTCAAAAAATAATATATATAATAAGTGTTATCAATTCAAACTCAAAACTCAAAACTCATACAAGATTAGATCTCATTAAAACGATTAAAATGTATATAATAGAGCTTGTCGAACAAAACATAGCTGAGCACATATAAAGTTGCCTTTAGTTGAAATTATCATATTAATATGCTTTTAGAGTTGTTAGAGTGGAAACAGGCGCATAGCTACTGCTAGCTAGCTATTCCAAAGTTTTTAAAATTTAACGACTGTTATCAGTCGCATAGCGTCATGCCGTTTTTGCTGGCGAATTGATGGCAGTGTAACTGAGATGGTATGCAGTGAAATTGATTCTGTGATGGCGTGCTTATGGGACAGAGTTATTATTAGCATTACGGTTGATGTTGCGCTCTGATTTCCTTAGTCCCGTTATATTGTATAACATAAAGTTAGGCCATTCGTCTGCAATGCCCTCGTTTTGTTGATCAATGAGTACGAACGATACTGCGATCCTTAGATGAGAAGTATGGACCCTTAAAGTATATATTAAATACGTAAATTGAAAAGTACGACTAGTACCACGTATATTTTGGTGCAAAAATTAGGATTTTACTTTTTTTTGTGATATGAAACTTCAAGATTTTAGCCAATGAAAAGTGGGGCTAAAATCTACGGGAATATTCTCAGATCCTTGATTTAAAGTTGAAACAAGCAAAATGGGTTTGATGCGATGATCATCTTTTAAGTATTCGAAACGGAAATACAATTAAAACATTTAATAGTGGGAAAGAATTTCAATTACTAATACTTGTCCAATTAATAAATCCAATTACGTTTAACGATATTAATTGTACATGAAATTACTCAATCATAGATACAAAAACAAATAAAATAACTATACCGTATCAAATTTATTTGTTTTACAAAACAATGGAACAAATAAATATAACTTTATTGAATAAAGTAAACAAAATGTTCAATTGAAAAATGGAAAACACTTTACATGGGCTATCGCATCAAATCAAAGTGACCAAATTTTTTGGAATTTGTTGCGGTGACTGCAGACTGTAATCCGTGCAGTTCTATCAGTGGAGTATGGGACGTTTCACCGTGCAGCTCTATCGCTGAAGCAAGGGACGTTTTAGTTTTACCTTTCAGTTCTATCGCTGGACTAAGGAACGTTTCACCGTGTAGTTCTATCGCTGGAGTAAGGGACGTGTCAGCTTGTAGTTCTATCGCTGGAGTAAGGGATATTTCACCTCGAAGTTCTATCGCTGGAGTAAGGGAAGTGTCAGCTTGTAGTTCTATCGCTGGAGTAAGGGACATTTCACCTTGCAGTTCTATCGCTGGAGTAAGGGACGTTTTACCTTTCAGCTCTATCGCTGGAGTAAGGTACGTTTTACCTTTCAGCTCTATCGCTGGAGTAAGGTACGTTTTACCTTTCAGTTCTATCGCTGGAGTAAGGTACGTTTTACCTTTCAGCTCTATCGCTGGAGTAAGGTACGTTTTACCTTTCAGTTCTATCGCTGGAGTAAGGTACGTTTTACCTTTCAGCTCTATCGCTGGAGTAAGGTACGTTTTACCTTTCAGTTCTATCGCTGGAGTAAGGTACGTTTTACCTTTCAGCTCTATCGCTGGAGTAAGGTACGTTTTACCTTTCAGTTCTATCGCTGGAGTAAGGTACGTTTTACCTTTCAGCTCTATCGCTGGAGTAAGGTACGTTTTACCTTTCAGCTCTATCGCTGGAGTAAGGTACGTTTTACCTTTCAGTTCTATCGCTGGAGTAAGGTACGTTTTACCTTTCAGCTCTATCGCTGGAGTAAGGTACGTTTTACCTTTCAGTTCTATCGCTGGAGTAAGGTACGTTTTACCTTTCAGCTCTATCGCTGGAGTAAGGTACGTTTTACCTTTCAGCTCTATCGCTGGAGTAAGGTACGTTTTACCTTTCAGTTCTATCGCTGGAGTAAGGTACGTTTTACCTTTCAGCTCTATCGCTGGAGTAAGGTACGTTTTACCTTTCAGCTCTATCGCTGGAGTAAGGTACGTTTTACCTTTCAGCTCTATCGCTGGAGTAAGGTACGTTTTACCTTTCAGCTCTATCGCTGGAGTAAGGTACGTTTTACCTTTCAGTTCTATCGCTGGAGTAAGGTACGTTTTACCTTTCAGCTCTATCGCTGGAGTAAGGTACGTTTTACCTTTCAGTTCTATCGCTGGAGTAAGGTACGTTTTACCTTTCAGCTCTATCGCTGGAGTAAGGTACGTTTTACCTTTCAGTTCTATCGCTGGAGTAAGGTACGTTTTACCTTTCAGCTCTATCGCTGGAGTAAGGTACGTTTTACCTTTCAGCTCTATCGCTGGAGTAAGGTACGTTTTACCTTTCAGCTCTATCGCTGGAGTAAGGTACGTTTTACCTTTCAGCTCTATCGCTGGAGTAAGGTACGTTTTACCTTTCAGCTCTATCGCTGGAGTAAGGTACGTTTTACCTTTCAGCTCTATCGCTGGAGCAAGGGACGTTTTACCTTTCAGCTCTATCGCTGGAGTAAGGGACGTTTTACCTTGTAGTTCTATCGCTGGAGTAAGGGATGTATCAGCTTGTAGTTCTATCGCTGGAGTAAGGGAAGTGTCAGCTTGTAGTTCTATCGCTGGAGTAAGGGAAGTGTCAGCTTGTAGTTCTATCGCTGGAGTAAGGGACATTTCACCTTGAAGTTCTATCGCTGGAGTAAGGTAAGAGTCAGCTTGTAGTTCTATCGCTGGAGTAAGGGACATTTCACCTTGCAGATCTATTTGTGAGGGACCTCTTGGAATGGATCGTGTTGTTGGATTGCATATCGGTCTCCGATTGGTTCTTTGTCTTTGTTGTATTGGTGATCTGAGAAAGGAGAAAAACTGGAGTGTATTCATTCTCAAAACGCTCTAAAACTTCGTACTGTTAGCGAATAGACAAAGAAGTTAGACATGATACTGAAGTACTGCAGGTAAACTATGGGGCGTACGGTTGTGTTTCTGAAGTTCATATTCAAAATTTGCACCGCAGCTGCTATCCCAAAACTTGGGAGATACGATATTGTCACTACTTCAACAGTGAGCAACACCGTGGTTACACCCTCCCACCGCAATGTGTCTCCAAAGCGAGCAGCTACTCTTTTTGCCTCCACAAGCAGAAGTATTGACGAGAAGACGATAATGATTGCGCAAATTATACAAAGGGAACCTACACCGGCAAACAAATACCACCAGTACCACACCAAATTTATTGTGTTGTAATCATAGTTACACTGATAGTCATGGTAACTAAAGTGGATAGTATGTCTTAAATAAAGTATGTTATACAATAGTATCGGGCCATAGACTCCCACAGCCAGAAGCCATACTAGAACAGCACAAATTTTGTAACCTAACCTGGAGGACCAGGGACCGGTTTTCAAGGGGTACTTCACGGTAAGAAGCTTCAGTGAAGTTAAATTGCATGTTAGGAGTACGTTCAATGCAAAACTTATCCATCTGAAGTTCGCCTCTATGTGGCAGAGAAATGCACATATTACCAAACGATCTGTCATCAATACCAAAGTACGGGGTAACACGATGAATACACTTTGTAGGAGATCACAAACAGCCATGTTCTGCATTACGGCTACTATGACTTTGTGATGTTTGATGGCGTTATATTTTATAGTCGCTATGAGAATGACACTGTCTCCTATCAAAGACGTTAGAAGAACGGTTAAACTCCAGGATATCAGTATTAATCGTTCAGCATAATCTTTCATTCCATACTTTGATCTGAGCCTAAGGGACTCCAAAACAAAAAAGCTGTCAACTCTTGTCTTTTGCACCATCTCTCTGAGAAAGGAGATATTCAAAAAACCAATAATTAAAGTTTGTGAAGGTTGGAGTTAACGTTATTAATTATATCTCGGGGCAGTCACATCAACTTGAGGATGAAAAAAGAACCAACTTGCATGATGTAAACTGTAAAGATGTGCTTACCGGCCATAAGTTGTATTAAATTTGCATATGGGTATCTCACGTTGTTTCCATTCTGGATCTATACTCTCACAAGTCTTGCTGAGGCACTCCTCTAAAAGAATAGTCCGATTATCAAATTCTTACTAGAATGTACTACGATGTACGGTTACTCCCTACCTCCCTACCTCCCTACCTCCCTACCTCCCTACCTCCCTACCTCCCTACCTCCCTACCTCCCTACCTCCCTACCTCCCTACCTCCCTACCTCCCTACCTCCCTACCTCCCTACCTCCCTACCTCCCTACCTCCCTACCTCCCTACCTCCCTACCTCCCTACCTCCCTACCTCCCTACCTCCCTACCTCCCTACCTCCCTACCTCCCTACCTCCCTACCTCCCTACCTCCCTACCTCCCTACCTCCCTACCTCCCTACCTCCCTACCTCCCTACCTCCCTACCTCCCTACCTCCCTACCTCCCTACCTCCCTACCTCCCTACCTCCCTACCTCCCTACCTCCCTACCTCCCTACCTCCCTACCTCCCTACCTCCCTACCTCCCTACCTCCCTACCTCCCTACCTCCCTACCTCCCTACCTCCCTACCTCCCTACCTCCCTACCTCCCTACCTCCCTACCTCCCTACCTCCCTACCTCCCTACCTCCCTACCTCCCTACCTCCCTACCTCCCTACCTCCCTACCTCCCTACCTCCCTACCTCCCTACCTCCCTACCTCCCTACCTCCCTACCTCCCTACCTCCCTACCTCCCTACCTCCCTACCTCCCTACCTCCCTACCTCCCTACCTCCCTACCTCCCTACCTCCCTACCTCCCTACCTCCCTACCTCCCTACCTCCCTACCTCCCTACCTCCCTACCTCCCTACCTCCCTACCTCCCTACCTCCCTACCTCCCTACCTCCCTACCTCCCTACCGCCCTACCTCCCTACCTCCCTACCTCCCTACCTCCCTACCTCCCTACCTCCCTACCTCCCTACCTCCCTACCTCCCTACCTCCCTACCTCCCTACCTCCCTACCTCCCTACCTCCCTACCTCCCTACCTCCCTACCTCCCTACCTCCCTACCTCCCTACCTCCCTACCTCCCTACCTCCATACCTCCCTACCTAGTAAGTTTAACACTTACTTTCCTCCATTGTAATGTTCCCTTTAATCGCTCCTTTCCTCAATATTTCGTTCCAGCTAAAAACAACGTCAGAGTTAAGTTTGCGGCTCCTATCTGTCCACCACCAACAGTTATCATACATCTCTATCACCTCTTTCTCAGTCAGTTTTTTCTTGAAGACATTCAATTGGTACATGTCACCTGCAATATAATGTTAGGTCTCAGAAAAATTTTACCATGTCAATAAAACTTTGGATGGACACTTATAAAAAGAACAGAAGCAGCCTCCTCGCTAAAAATATGTTCTTTAATTACCGGCAAACGATCCGCCCTGTTCATAATCCCCAAACCAGCCTATGCCATCCTGGTCTTGTCCCAAAACAAGAGTTCCACCTAAAGGTATGTGTCCTCTTACGTCACGTTGTTCATCAAAGAGCACTGAAACTCCATTAACATACACATCTGCACTTCCAGATTTCCAGGTGAAACAAAAGTGGTACCACTCATCTCGTATGATAGTTATTGGCAATTGCATTAGGTACGAATTTCCCGCGGAGTTAACCATAAAGAAATACTCAACCCCCAAAAGTATTGTGTTGTCGGCTTCATGAACAGCGTAGCTGAACCATGGTACAGCAAATCTACTTGAAAAGGGTGTGTAATCAAAGCCTATCTTGAGCCAGGAGCAGATGGAGATTTCCCGTTGTACAGCGCTGAAATCAGGCTTCATAATCACATAGTTATCTTTGGAAAGGTCGTTTGGGAAGCGGAGTAGCTTGTCTTGAAAACCTGAGACGCAAACAGTTACAATCTAGTGTAGATTAACTTTATTTTTATATATTTTACCAAGTGTGAAGGATCAACCATACGTTTAGTTATTGATATTCTTGAAATATTTAATGATAAATTGATATAATAATAAATGATTGTAATATTTTTATTGAGGCACATGCCACCCCATCGCGGGTTTACTACTAAACATCAAAAACATAACCATTTTTACGATTTCGATTTTTAACGATTGGAAACGTTGCGATAAGAAGTTGCAGAGCTCTATTTACAAGGAGACGACTGGGAATTCTAAAATGGAATCGAAAAGTCGATTTTAAAATTTAGTGAGAGGAACCTCACGCAAAATGATATTACTTCAGTCCAATATGATAAATTTGTTGAATATTGCATCCCAATATTGCAGGTTCAAGGGACCTTCTTTTTCAGTAAATATTACATTCCGATGAGGGGTCCTTTTTGGGAGAGCTAAACTAGTCTCTTATCTGTGAAATATCCGGCCGAGCGTGCTAAACTAGTCTCTTATCTGTGAAATGTCCGGCCGAGCGTGCTAAACTAGTCTCTTATCTGTGAAATGTCCGGCCGAGCGTGCTAAACTAGTCTCTTATCTGTGAAATATCCGGCCGAGCGTGCTAAACTAGTCTCTTATCTGTGAAATGTCCGGCCGAGCGTGCTAAACTAGTCTCTTATCTGTGAAATGTCCGGCCGAGCGTGCTAAACTAGTCTCTTATCTGTGAAATGTCCGGCCGAGCGTGCTAAACTAGTCTCTTATCTGTGAAATGTCCGGCCGAGCGTGCTAAACTATTCTCTTATCTGTGAAATGTCCGGCCGAGCGTGCTAAACTAGTCTCTTATCTGTGAAATGTCCGGCCGAGCGTGCTAAACTAGTCTCTTATCTGTGAAATATCCGGCCGAGCGTGCTAAACTAGCCTCTTATCTGTGAAATGTCCGGCCGAGCGTGCTAAACTAGTCTCTTATCTGTGAAATATCCGGCCGAGCGTGCTAAACTAGCCTCTTATCTGTGAAATGTCCGGCCGAGCGTGCTAAACTAGTCTCTTATCTGTGAAATGTCCGGCCGAGCGTGCTAAACTAGTCTTTTATCTGTGAAATGTCCGGCCGAGCGTGCTAAACTAGCCTCTTATCTGTGAAATATCCGGCCGAGCGTGCTAAACTAGCCTCTTATCTGTGAAATGTCCGGCCGAGCGTGCTAAACTAGTCTCTTATCTGTGAAATGTCCGGCCGAGCGTGCTAAACTAGTCTCTTATCTGTGAAATATCCGGCCGAGCGTGCTAAACTAGTCTCTTATCTGTGAAATGTCCGGCCGAGCGTGCTAAACTAGTCTCTTATCTGTGAAATGTCCGGCCGAGCGTGCTAAACTAGTCTCTTATCTGTGAAATGTCCGGCCGAGCGTGCTAAATCACTCTACACTCGAGATTCGAGATTTTTCTAAAACCAACTTAAATCGATGTATTTTCGGACACTGAATCCGAATCACCCTCATGATTACGTGATATAACCGTATAAGGAAATTGGTATAATTTCTCGTTAGGGTTGCATATGCTTTTGTTAGGCCTATGCACTTAGGCACTAGGAATTGGGTTAGGGTTAGGGTTAGAGGCTTATAATATAGGGTTTCGAATAGTCGTTCAGGGCCAGCTAGAGAACGGGTTGAAAAGGTCACGTGACAGTCCATGCCAGTGTAGATTGATTAATCATCATCCTGAAATGTCTATTTATAATGAATCCTTCTCTGAGTGCTGTGTAAGTAAAATAATATCAATATTGTAGTATTTTTTGCGAATAAAATGGGGCATATACAAAAAATGTATTATCTAATTTAAAATGTGCATCATCTGAAGCTAAAACAATTGAGCTAGAGCAATTCCACAGGGTCATGATAGGTAGGATGAGCAGTGCCTTCCGGCTAAGTTTCAGAATCACCATGACCAGGCAATCCCTATGGAAACAGAAAGGACTAGGATTCGCAATTTAATTTTAATTAAATGGGATTTAAATCGATTATTTTTGGAATTTTTTGTATCACGTTGTGACCCCATTGTCTTGACCACCATTGTCGTTTCACCTGTATCGTGACTACGACGATAATGACTACCATCGTAATGACAATAATGACTGCCATCGTTTACTTATTCTACAGCTTATGACTGCAAAATTTCGACTTCAAATTTCGACTCCAAATTTCGACTGCAAAATTTCGACTTCGAATTTCGATTTCGAATTTCGACTTCGAATTTCGACTTCGAATTTCGACTTCGAATTTCGACTTCGAATTTCGACTTCGAATTTCGACTTCAAATTTTATCACAATATTTCGACTAAGTATACTTCAAACCATCGCATGTTTTATGGAATGTATTCAAATTTCCAACTTTGAGTTTGAGTAGTATTACTGTATTAAATTATTTTGACCGAAACCCAATATTGGGTACAGAGAATGAAATCGGTCGCTCGCTCACACTATTTCCTGCATTTACACTATATTTTACATTTTCACAATATTTTACAGTTCAAATTCCAGGTACGTGTTGTTTGTGATAAGATATCACGTGGCTAACATGAATAGACAGCAAGAGACTGTAGCACGTAACCATGGTAACGGTGACGGTGTAGCCAACAAGAGTTTCACTCCAGTTTATATCAGAGCCCTATCTACAACAATTGTAGTGGTCACAGTTTTTATTGTAAGGTTAGTCATCTTAATGCTTAAGCTAGATTTTATAACCTTTCAATCGAAAAGATAAGGAAGTAGGCAGCAACCGAGAAGCCAAACTTCTCCGTAATTCCTGGAATTACGGCGAAACTTACGGTGGAATTCCACAGAAACATGTAGCGATGAAATTGAACTGTAATGTCTCTTCGTCTCAGGTCGATCATTGTACAGATATCTGTACAATGATTGAACAATGATGAGATGAAAAGACATTACAGTTCAATTTTTTGTCGAATATCTTTAGTTTTGAACATCGTAAAAGCTTGCGGATTAATCGAGGGTGTTCATTTATCAGGAGGAAAAGTTACTTTTGTAAAAGTAATGTTTACGTCAGACAATCAGTTAATTGGTAAAAGTGGAAAGGTTTGGAAAATTTTGTCAGCCATAAAGGGCACCTAATGAGACTCAAAAACGTCAAAAATCCTTAAAAAGCTTCTTGTGTCGGTAGATCGATTTTTTTCAGACGGATCTGTCTGTACTAAGACGATAATTAGTCAACCTTTCAACTTGCGTCTGATGAGGCTAACCGCTAATAGTAATTACGGGAGATTCCGTGAAATAAGGAATTTCACTGAATATATTTCCGTGGAATTCCCGGACACTTAATTGGGCTTTCCGTTCTCGGATTCTCCCGCAATTAGTATCAGACCAACCCATATTAGATAGACGAAAAATGAACAATTTCTCGCTTAAAATTCCTATGACTTCTAAAATAGTTTTTACTCATTGAATCCTTTTTAGCTTCCAACCAGTCATATTCAGCCAATTTGAAGAAACATAAAATTAATTGGATAAGAAATGAATCAATTAGATAGTTTGACCTATTAATATAACTTAATAACTTACCACTAATGGAACTTGTCAAGAAGAGGAAAAGCAGGAACATTTTCTAACTCTAGAGATGATCAGCTTTTGCAAAAACAGCTGCTCTAAAAACGTTTGACGATAATGACTCTCGTCTCTCTTCGTTTAGTTAAAAAAACTCATCTCATGTTTTATTGTTTATTGTATTCAAATTTCCAACTTTGAGTTTGAGTAATTACCTACGTTAGTATTGAAATATTTTCACCGAAACCCAATATTGGGTACAGAGAATGAAATCGGTCGCTCGCTTACGCTATTTCCTGCATTTACACTATATTTTACATGTTCACAATATTTTACAGTTAAAATTCCAGGTACGTACGTATTAATATACTAAAAGTAAACACATTCCTAACACCCTCTTCACCCAAACAGTTGGATCCCCTACTACATGATATTCATCATTCTGAACCAGACCCAGTCCTCCCACTTCTAGTTCTACGAAGAACACAACTGTTACCTCCCCACTCTATAAGTATAATACGACATTCACATAATATCATGGTGGCTAACCTACATCGGTCCGGTGGTTAACCCTTGTAGGTTTATAACCTACCAAGACGCGCGCCAAGTTGGACTCGTGGACGGTTGACAAATATTTAACGAGTATCACCCGTTAAGTTAACCCCTATCTCTTCGCCTTCAGACTTCAAGACCGTCGACGAGTCCAACTTGGCGCGTTTTGGTAGGTTATAAACCTACAACTTCAGACTACAACTTCAGACTACAACTTCAGACTAATCCTTCAGACTAATCCTTCAGATCGGTTATCAAGGGCTGGATATAAAAGTGTGTAGTGAGACACCTACCATGTCACTTAGTAAAGGAGAACACTCGTGTGAGATCTCAGAACAATATATTAACGGGTGATACTCGTAAAATATTTGTTTCAAATATTAGAGTCCAACCTCGAACCTACAAAATAATATAAATAGGCCTAACTCATTTGTTAACATTATAGCGGGACAAACTTTTTCTATGTTTCCTGGCCTATAGGACGTACAGTACTCTGAATTCTCTCCACTTATCTTAAATACCTTTTTCTGCTTATAAGGGGTCGTTCACAATTGCGTGATCACTTTTTGGACAATTTTAAACCCTCCCTCCCCCCTCCGTAATCAGTTTTACACAAAACTAATGCTACTGTGTTAAAATAACACTAGCGTAATCATTTTATTTGGGAACCCCCCTCCCTTGTAGCGCGATGCGTTACTGTGCCGCGCCGCGCACTCAATTATGCTTCTCGCAACGACAAAGATCGGCGAGATGCGCTACTGTGCCGCACCGAGCTGCGATGAATTGACATCATATCGTCAATTATCAATGGTCAATTAACTTAACCCCCTCCCCCTCGACTGATTACGTAATATTTAAAAGTGAACGACCCCTAAGGGCGAAATAATACTCTGATGATTGTGTTTAGACTATTTAATACTTATATTGGTATGTAGTGCGCCATCGACAGTGAGCCTCGCGTGCCGACTGTAGCATGGTTTTTTAGCGCTAATTTCGGCCAGCACAAAATTCTTGAAACAAATGCGTATTGAGTAACCTTTCCTCGATCCGATTTAAACAAAAATTGGTAAGCTAGAGCTTATATATAAACTTACAAGGAAAGTGTCCGAAAAATTTAAAGCATATCTAACCATTAAACATTATGTTACAGCTTAAAACAGCGTATTTTGCCCCATTTTGCCCTATTTTCATTACTATATCAACTAGAACTCCAGCTCCAATATCCAACATATTTTTCGGACAGTTGTGAAAGCCCTATTGGAAGGTCTTCGCCAATTTTCAGAATGATCTCATTCAATGAACCAAATTAAGATATGACAGAATAAAACGACAAAAATCAACGATAGGCGAAATTCACTGATCTTTCCAAAAAGGTAAAACAAATTTGGTACTGTGAAAATTCTTACAGTCTCTAGAAAACAATCATGGTACAAAAATTTTAAAAATCCGAGCAAGTTTATTTTTATCGTGCACCCCCTAAAATTGGCAGTATCTGAAAACTTGCTCTATGGCGCATGATTAAGTTGACATACGTTGCATGCCACTTTTCGAGGCGGGGAAGTCCTCCAAAAATATTTTTTGTAAAAATCCAAAAAAGTGCAATTTTTTCAAAAAGTTAGTTGATCAACTATATTTAGAAAATCAGGTTAAAGATACAGCGAAGCAATTACTCTTATTAGGAAAAGAATAAGATTTGACTCATTAATTGACCATTGCATTTTTAATGATCTGGCCCGACGCGCGCTACTTCGTAGCACTTGCCATCGGGCTAACATTTTGAGAAGAAAGCGGCGCGCGCTACTTCGAAGAAATTTAGACGAGTAACATCCGTCAAACTCATTAAGAACGACAATTGATTGACGATGTCGACCCATCGAGATCGTTGCTCTGTTAATTGACGATGTCAATTCATTTTGTATCACGTGGTGACCACACGGTCGAAACTGTAGAGTTTCGACGATACAGGGGAGCCGCGCACCCGTGCGCGGCGGGTCATACAACGTATGACAAAATTCATCCCAGCTCGGCGCGGCACAGTAGCGCATCGAGCTACAAGTTGCTCTGCGAAGCAGAGCAACGATCGACGATGCGAAGCAAGAATGCTAGTTCGCGCGGCGCGTCGAAGCGGCAAAGTCCTCCAATAACGATAATTATTGCTTTTAAAGAAGAAAGAGGAATAAAAATGTGGTAATATAGTCAAAATATCAGATAACAGATTTAGCTATTAATTTAGAGCCTACTAATTGGATTGGCTAATATTACTACTTCTACAAAAGGTTTTTATAAAATTGTCTAAGATTTTTATTAACTTTTTATATTGAATTTTTATATGTTGTTATATTATGTGTATTTATTGTTTGAATTTATTGTTTCGAAGGAAAAAAAGTGCAATTTTATAAAAATATTTTTTGTATTTTGTACATCTTATATCATGACAAATACTAATTTAAATATATTTGATATAAATATGGATCGAAAACATTTAAAAACGAAACTAAAATTGTAATTCTACTGCCCATGTTTTCGCAGATTCGTACCGTAGTGTGAAAATCTAGCGCTACATCGAATTCTGTCATAATTTCACAATAATAATGAATACCAATTATCTCAAGGTGTGTGCTTGTCTGTTCGTTCGCGTGCAATTTCCGAGCGGCTTAATCAAGAAAACAGTCAGGGTCTGGTTTTTTTTGGTACAGCGCCAATAAAACTCTGACCAAGCCCGATGATCAAGGTGGTAGGTGGTAAGCGGTTTAATTCATCATTTCTTGACCCAAGTGTGATACTGAAATGTATATGTGTGTGTGTGTCCTCTCTCACTCTCGCTCTCTCTCCCTCCTTCTCCCCTCTTGAATCACAACTATAACGTTACTACATTGATACTAGGACCTACTAAAATCAAAAGAAAATGCAGCCACACAGTTTGTTGCTAACTGCTAAGCTTTCTCTTCTCCTACGATTGACTATAGTGGAACCATCTTTGGCAAACTTAGGAACTTAGGACTATCACAAATACCGTTCTGTAAGTTTGCAAGGCATGTGGACGAAGGGGGTCGAGAGTACTCGACTTGAAAGTGGGTGTTAAGAACTTAGCTAAGCTAAGGATAGTGACGTCCAGAAGATGAGGCAGTACTGAAGGGGAAGTAATGTCACAAGGAGATGGGTAGGGAGAGCACTATAATAGTCATCTTTGTGATAGTTCATCAATTGCAATTTGTGGTTGAGAGCGGAAGGTAGTGATGCTGTCATCACTATCATCTCTTAACATGGTTGGTTACTAGAGGAATGCTCTTGTAGGCTTTCTATCTAGGAACAACTGTACAGTGGACAGGAGAAGATTATCAAGAAAACAACAAATTTTTCAAGAAAACAACAAATTTTTATTTAAATCAATTATAGCAACAATTTGAAAAACTTTAAAGCTCTTCTATTACCATGGAATATACTACGGGTATGGTGACTTGGGCTATTGAGTTGTTAAGTAGATTAAGATTAGTAAACCTGCACTTGCATTGTATATTTTATAAAAACTAGAAATTAGGCTTCACGGTAAAATGGAGAAGCAGGCTGATCTTGGAGAGAGCAGACCGTAAAGTTTACGCACCCACCAGGGCTACCTACCTACCCCAGTTGTTCTTTTTGGTTTATCAGCTTGTATTGTTATATTTATGGACCCCAAGTCACCACACTAAGAAGGAGTATGTAAAAAAAAAAAAAATAATAATAATAAATTAAGTTAATATCATCATATCTGTTTAAAACAGTAAAAGTCAAGTTGAGGATTGACTTTCCTAGTTAATTTAAAGGTTCAAACGTTTGGGAATATAATAATGTTGGTATTTGTATCTGCTGCAGCAATAATATCGAAATATCATTTGTCTAGAAAATTTTCGCCACTTCAATAGATATTGGGTCGGCAATTTGGTGAGTGAGTGATGAGATGGTTTGGTCTGTGATTGAGTGAGGGGCGATGTGAAAGTTGTGGTAAGTCCAGGTGTTATTATTGTTGATGGATTGAGATCCCAGGATGATACTTTTACAGCGTAATTTAACCAAAGATACAGAAGTAGTGAGGATTTCCCCATTCTCATTTAGAATCCGTTTATGTATGCTATTCCACAATTTGGAGGCTATATAAATAAAAGTGTTGGTTTTTCTTGGGAGGATTATGACATTGCTTGTATCACGTTTTGATGAGTCTATAGTACAATACAACGAGTATGGAGTGCGAAATTTCATAATTCGAAATATCTCAGATATACAGTGGTATTTGTACAAGTTTTGAACAGTAAGCAATTTTAGTCGATTAAAAATGGGCTTGGTGTGCTCTTTTTCGAAAAAAGCAGCTCCTAACCTCTGTTTTGTATAAGGTCTGGCTCGTGCACAAGTGGCATGTTTGTTTTGGTATGCATTTAGGTCTCCAAAAAGGATTCTTATACAACGTTTCTGAGTTATGAACAGCTTATCGTTTGGTTGGTCTTTGAGAGCTGAGCCCCAAACACTTATTCCGTAAGCAAGATGTGATTCCAATAATGCAGAGTATATTTTTTGGTAGTGTTCCCCTGGAACTGAATGTTTAATCCTGTTAAGTGCTCCTGTAGTGGATCTAATTTTTTTTCTTAGATATTCTATATGTGGGCCCCAGCTAAGTTTTTCATCAATTACTACACCAAGAAATTTGGTGTTGCTAACCTTGACAATTTTGTGTCCATTTATAAATATTCCTTGTGATTTGTCATATTCATTGGCAGTTCATTGGCAGTTCATGTGGTAGTTGATGTCTAATACCTGACAATTTGGACACTGAGGGTCGCAGTTGCTGGCCACCCTTGCTCCTGGACATTTGTCAGAAGGTATATTTTGCTCTAGTTCAGTTCATTGGACCTAGTTGTCCAATGTTCACGTTAGAAACTTACGAATCTCGTTAATATAGTGCCGGTGGGCATTTGCCTCTTCTAGCTGCAAGATGAGCCCTTCCTTAAATGGGTCACTTGTAAGTGATTTCATTTTCAATTTTATAGTGACCATCTTGTAGGATATCTCAAGGGGTGGAATCCCAATTGGGACAGAGGTCAATCCTTGGGAGGATGATGAGTGGCCCTGCTTATCTTCAAGAGGACCGTGGCAGTAATTTGGCAACATTGTGCTTGAGGAACTGAATCAAATCAGAGAGACCTTATGCCTATTTTCATGCTGCGTAATAGCTCTTTATCTCTGTGTTTTATCCAATTGGTGTTTCTTAAATCTTCATCATTCCACTAACCAATTTTCCTCCTTAATCTTAGCAATGGAATACAGCTCAAAATGTACTGTCATTACCACCAAATGTAAGCACCTCACCTCTGCGAAATATCAATACACGGGCTAATAGGGAAAATAAAGGGTATATTTGAGAGGTTTTTAACTGTATTCATTAAATTCTATTTAGTCGTTTACATTAAGATCACTTCTGTTGAACATGCACAATTTTAACCTATAACCATTTTATAGCTGCCACATTATGTCTGACACAGAGCAGTACGATGCTTCAAACGACACACTTAACGACACTAATGACTTAATGAACGATTCAGTGGAGGATGCCGAGCTGGAGGCTATCAAGGTGGGTTACAGTTTTCACCTATCTATACTACCTTACAAGACATATTTATAACGTACGAAATGTGGCGGTTTTCCGAAAATTTCGCCATATTTTCGGACCGCCAAAATTTCGGTCGTCGTAATAGAATCCGTCGCATTATCTTTTAGCTTATTTCAATGACTGTGCCTTCACTGCTTTATTTTGTTTCTAAAAAGTAATATCAAGTAAAATAAATAAATAAATTCTGGCATCTTGGGACAAATTATCACCACACCAATGACGAATTGAATGTCAAGCAATACAGTTTAAATTTGCATTAAGATACATGTATGTGCTAACATGAAAGTCTTACAGTCTTAATACAGACTAAGTTTGAACATGATTTTACCGAATTTCAGAAATTTCCTTATTGCTTACTGTCACAAAAAATGATGAAAAATACCCTTATTTTCTGTGACGTCCGAAATTTGACGGTTTTTGTTCAATTTCGCCATATTTTCGGACTGCCAAAATTTCGGTCGTTGCAAATTAGGCCGCCATAAATATGTCTTGTAAGGTATATTTTAAACTTGACGAAATCCCCCCGGCAACGACCTAAAAATGACCCTCTGGTGTCACCAATTTAAGCTCGCAAATGGAGTTGAAACCTCGCCATTTTTAGCAGTTTTGTAAAAAAAGATAGGAATAGTCAGAATATAGCATTCTTAGAATTTTTATAAAGTCTTTAGATTTTTTATAATTAACCTCGGAAGTGAGGTAAAATAAAGGTTTAAAGAATAATAATAATAATAATAAGTAGGAATTTATACATCGCTTTATAGCCATAAAGAACTCAAAACCCAAAGATTCAGTTCAAACCATCTAAAGCGACTCATGAGTAACATGTACATAAGAACTTATTTTTATGAAGTATGGATTTTATGAGAAAGGTAATACATGATACTTATACAAATACGTTTTCAAAGAGATGAGTTTTTAGTTTCTTTTTAAATAAGACGATATCGGTTAGTGTTCTCAATTGATAAGGAAGCTTATTCCAAACAGAGGGTCCGCAGTAGCTGAAACTTCTCTCGGTTTTACTATAGTTTGAAATAGGAGGAACATTTAGGAGGAAATAGTCTTCTTCAGTTCTTAGTACACGTACAGGTTGACTTTTGATGTCAATACATTTGATGATATACTCCGGCGCTATGTTGTTAATGCATTTGAACACGGTTAGAGCAATCTTATACTCTATTCGTTGTCGTATCGGAAGAAAATGGGCTTTTTTCAGGAATGGAGTGACACTGACCCATTTTTTGATAGCTTTCCAACCAAACAAGAATCGAACACAGGAATTTTGTACCTTCTGGAGTTTCTTTATTAGAAGATCAGGTAAACCGTATAAGAGTCCATTGCAGTAGTCTAGTTTTGAAAAGATCAAGCAGTGAATGAGCTGTCTTTTTAGATCATAGTTAAGCTTTGAGCCTATAACTCGAAGGTTTCTCAGATGGATGTTGCAGCAACTGATAATTGAATTTATTTGGTCTTCAAATGTTAGGAATTGATCAAATAGGACACCTAAACTTTTCACTGTGCGGGATGCATCCACAGGGTCAGCTGCATTGTCAAGTTGTATTGAATCGACTGGACATGAAGAGTAACTGTTCTTGGTCTGTACTACAAGAGCTTCTGTTTTGTTTTGGTTCAGTTTGAGTTTATTTTGGGTCATCCAGGTCTTAATATCTTCAAAACAATTTGTTATTCTCTCTTCGATTGTTGAGAGATCTCGAAATAGTGGGTTAAACTCAATGTACAGTTGAGTGTCATCTGCGTACATGTGGATGTTAAATCCATGTCTCTTTGCGATCTGATTGAGCTCCTTTGTGTAAAGTATAAACAGAATTGGACCTAGAATTGAACCTTGCGGGACTCCAATTCTAAGGAAGCATCTCTTTGATCTTGATTTATCAATAGTTACTGTGAAGGATCTGTTATTAAGGTATGATGTAAACCATTCGAGAACAGTACCTTCAAAACCAAAGTCCTTTTTTAGTTTTTTTAGGAGCAAGTGATGATTTACAGTATCAAAAGCAGCACTGAGGTCCAAAAGGAGGAGGATAACCTTACTTTTCATGTCACTGATACAAAGAAGATCATTGTAGATGGTAAGGGTCGCAGTTTCGCAGCTATGATTTGACCTATAACCACTTTGATGCTCAGCATGAAGATTGTGATAGTCAAGATGTTTGGTCATCTGTTTCTGGACGCTCTTTTCAATGAGTTTCGAGAGGAAAGGTAAGTTACTAATCGGTCTATAGTTGTTGAAGCTATTGACATCTCCTTTATCATCTTTGATGGCTGGTCTGACAAGAGCACTCTTTAGGACTAACGGAAATTTTCCAGTGACAAGTGAGTCATTGATAATAAATGACACAATTGGTTTAACTTCATTAAAACACTGAATTAGAAGTTTTAGAGGGATGGGATCCTCTTCACATTCTTTTTTGTTAAGGTCAGAAAGAATCTTTTTGAGATCATTGTCGCTTATGGTTTCAAATTGGCTCCAGGCTTCACCTTGAAATGGTTCAGAGTGGTCAAGAAGAATGTCAGCTGCAGTATCATTGTTAATGGCAGAGTAAATCTTTTCCACTTTATCATTGAAAAACTCTTTCATCTCCTCACATAGAGTTTCAGCAGGTTTGTTATTAGGCTTCAAGTTTTTAGATATGTCCCGATCCATCAGCTGATTTGAAAGTCGTAATTTCATCAAAGGTTACCTGCGCCGTTGCTGATTATAGCTACTTCAAGAGATTGCACGTGCGCGAGCAAGAACAGATTAGCAACGCGTGCACGTGTTGCCATGCTCTATGATACGTCATAACTAGCTCACATTACAATTTACGCTATGACTATCCATAACTTTGGTTGTGATTGATGTTTTTTGATGCGGTAAAAAGTATCGATTAGGGAAAACTTAGATAAAACCTTATCGTTGTCGGCAAATAAAAATCCATACAATTTATATTACGGAGCTAGATCATAGATAGATAGATGATGGCAAGAAACTATTATATAAAACTATAACATAACTGATATTCAATTTCCTTGAATAAAGCCTTCAGCTAGCGGATGTACAGGTTTGAGAAAGCCTATGAGCTAAGTAAGCAGATAACTTAGTGTTTACCATATTATAAGGCACAACACCCATACTCGCAAAAAGCTTTAAAATCGTGCGAGAAAAATGTATGGTCAGGAACAGGTTGTAATAATACGAAATATTGAAACTGTCCCTTTGATCACGAATCAATACGAACAAAAAGGTAGATTGATAACAGCGTGAATATGTTATATGAGTCATATACGATGAGCTATAGGAATGAATAGATATGTTTCGATCTGTAAGGCAGCTGACCCAGGCCAGGCCGAGTCTATCGAGCATAAAATAAAAGGATGAAACATTTTTCCTGTCAGCTTGTAGTAAAAATATACTAGCTTGTTGAGGATTACATGCGATGAGCTATTCTTACTTCATATCACAAGATCCAATCATGCCCTAACATTCCCTACTCAAAGTCAATATACCATTCACTGTAATTGATAAGCTGAGAAGGTACACGAAACGTGTTTGAACAATGTTGCGTTATCCAGCTATTGTCGTGCGAAGTACCTACAGCTTTACACGTTACGAGGCACACTGTTCCTACTCAAATATTGTATCCTACAAATCTTCTCTCCAGATACTATTTATTCAGGCAATACTATCGAGAATATGTCTATTGATATTTAAAACTTGACGAAAAAATCCATAATTTCTACAGTATAACAGAGCTAGATGATGAATAGAAATTAAAACATAACAAATTTTTTAAATTTCCTCGAACAAAGCTTTCGACTGGCGGGTTTCTAGTAAGTGATATCTCATAGTTGGGAAATGAAGATTTAACCTGTGTATTTAAATGTGATATTTAAATTATTCCCGGTCTAATTAACACTGGAGTCGGATTTGGAGCGATTTTAGTTCGGGAGAAAATCCTAGGTACCTAACAGGAAGGAAGTTTACACCTGAATTTCTAAAAATTTGTTGAGAAAATCTTTATTTGGAGTGGGGGCAGTTCGAATGCAGGCAGGCCACAGAAACATCCAGTGTGACTTTCTGGATGTGCGAGCTTGTAATTCAGTCAGTACTATTTCTCAACTTAAGACTGCACGTGTTTTATCATTTACAACACATTAACCTTATTTCACTGTTATTTCACTGTTTTACAACACATTAACCTTATTTCACTGTTATTTCACTGTTTTACAACACAATAATAATCTTATTTCACTGTACTCACCGATACACGTATTAACGTTTCAGGCTCGAGTGAAGGAGATGGAAGAAGAGGCGGAGAAGCTGAAGGAATTACAAGCAGAAACAGAGAAAACTATGGGAATGCAGAGTAATGGTACCTCTCCTACAGCTGCAGGTAACTTATATAAACTCTCTCAACATTACTAAACTCTAAAGCTAGAGATAATAACCATCTACACTGGATACTTAAATCTGGATGAAAATTTATATATTTAAAGTTCAGGAGACCACTACTGCTACAAGTAGAGCACATAAAACCTCAGTTTTGGACATGTTCGGGGGATTTGGCCAATTTGGGCATAATTGGGACCAAATATGGGCACCTGTGGGCGGTAAGGGTTCAAGACCCCTCAAAAGTTCGGTCATCGGTCCTAGTTTGTTGGTCAACAAAATCAAGTCTCACAAAAATATACCCCCTCTCAATGATGAAAGATGATCGGGGAATGACTGTCAAATTTTAAAAATAGTAAGTTGTGGTAAAGATATGAGTAATGATAATTTTAATCCTGTATTTACAGCGTTCCCGACCCCCGAAGAAAAAGAAGAAGCAGACAGAAGATCAGTATATGTTGGTAACGTGGATTACAGTTCAACAGCTAAGGAGCTGGAACAACATTTTAGAGGGTGTGGCACTATTAACAGAGTAACAATTCTCTGTGATAAGTTCACTGGCAATCCTAAAGGGTGAGTTTTATCTTTTTTGTAGAATGCTGAGATAAGGCTGATAACAGATCCATGCAAGAGTCCTTGAAAACAAATTATGTTTATTAGTTTAATTTTCCAGAAAGGTGCGACTGCCTTATTTATTGTTTGCAGTCTCCCCTCAATTACATTTCAATCCAGATAAATCAACCTTTTTAGAAAATTTGCCTAAAATTGGGGGTTTTCTAGTATTGTCTCATGGCTTACATAATAAGCGTTGCCAAATGAAACTTGAAACCGGAAATGGTACCACCAAGTCTGCGGTACAGTTCTTTGGAGTTTGGGGTAGACATTGAGTGATAATTAAATTTAAATTACCGTTAACACGACTCCGACAGCACTATTTTCTTGTGTTTGAAGTGATATCTCAAATTTGGCACATAGAAATTCACCCAAACCTACACAGATTATCCGTCCTATAACCATCATACTTTATGGAAAGTTTGGAAAAAATTGTATGGTAGGATCCGACATAGACTATTGTCCGAAAACCCTAATTTCGGAGTAGGGCAGGTGTCTCTGTCGGACACGAGTTGCCCAATCTAATTTACCCCAAACAAACAATCTTGGTTATTTTTGGCAGTTCAAATGCATCGAATCAATAACATAATCAGTAACTTAAAATAACTAAAATTTCTTGATTCATAATCTTATGATAACAATTTCATGGATCTCCTAACTTACCGTGTTTCAGGTTTTCTTATATCGAGTTTTCAGACGAGGCATCAGTAGAGGCCGCTGTAGCACTTCACGAATCTTTGTTCAAAGGTCGACAGATAAAAGTAAGTGTTGGCTTCTCGAAATGTTTGTTCGTGATTCCGTGGTATCACTGCGAACCTGAGTCGTGCGCACTGCACCTATTGCTAGTTATTTGTAGTATTTCCTATAGAAACCAACTAGAGTGTCAGGATTTATTGACCAAGCGCGCTTCATGCGGTCGTATCTCCTATTGGAGGATCTGACCCGGTACCTCAGGTCGACCTCCTCTAACTCCATCCAGGAGAACCCTCTGCCGTTGTCCAGCCTGAGGTACCGGGGCAGCACCCTCCCCAGCGTGGAGATCCTCACGCTCTTCTCTTTCGTCATCTCCAGGCTGTACCGAGACAATTGCCGCATCAGCCAACTGTGAAATACATAAATTAGAACTTATGTATTATTTCGTTGATAATATCCGGTTATCCAACTATCAGTATTTATATGAACGACCCCTAGACATCATCAATATAAATATATATATTAATATATCGACCAAATGCAGTGAGCATAATTACTTCACTTACCGCCATATTTCCCTCTCTCGGGTCCTGATGTTGTGGTTCTCTTTAAACGGACTCGGTTTGAGGCCATGAGTGGTTGTCGAAACCCCACAGAAAAATCTGTTTCCTGTGATGGTTCGACAACCGGCTGCCAGACTTTGGGGCCGAAGTGATATGATCCACCATATATCTAGCCTATTTCTGGGCCAATTAAATTCTACAGATGGATCACATCACTAATTATACGTCACTAATTGGTGACGTGATCTGACTCCTCTTTGGGGGCCGGATCAGTTTTCGGCCCCAAAGTCTCCCAGTGGTCCAACCAGGAATGGCGTAATCCTATCGGATTAGAATCCACGCTAGAACAGCCGTGCGCGCGCGCTTTTAATGTATCACTATAAATTTATTTTAGTTTTAAGTAGTGTAAGTTGTAACACTGCCGGCCATCATGAATACTTCCTGCTACTTGAGTATTTGGAAATTACACCCAAACGAAGGTGTAATTCAATTACGATTTAACTTTATACCGTTTGTTCTGTATAGCCGCAACCAGAAACTCAAACAAACCTTCACCAGGTATCAGTGAAGAGAACGAATCAACCCGGTATGAATCGAGGACGAGGAAGGGGACGAGGCTTCGGGCGAGGTGGTATGGGCTTCATGGGGCCCGGTGGTATGATGTACGTACCTGTACCCATGTCTGGATTCGGGTCGGGATATGGTGGTTCCAGTTATCGAGGCAGTCGGGGAAGGTATGTTTCTTAATCTTAGCTGTACAAATCAGGGAGTTACTTAAAATCAGCAGCGCGAAATTTTGTTGTCTCGCGTCTTTCTGGGTCAATGTTTACAGGATGAAAATGTATTGTGTAGGCGCAAAGGAAGGGCACGGAGAGGATGATCTGACTTAAGACCTCATTAATTAGGATCAAACTTCTTATAAGATATAACGGTTTTCTAGGTTAAACTCAAAATATTCACCGATGGTCGTTGCATCCTCTTAGATAGCGTGTGGGAGAAAAAGAGCTTCATTTATTTTTCGAGTTGTAAATTACTTTGGATTGAAACGAAGGGCAATTGTGGAGCCTGTTCAATAGTAATATAACAGTGAAAACTATCAAATTTAGCCCTGTTCATGACAACATTAGACGCAGCCGAGGTTCATTCCTAGCGTGAGTGTCTGTTTCCATGGTAACTGTGAGTAGTATATCACGTCACTTTTAGTTAGTGTGGAAAAAGAGACAAAAAAAGAGTTCAACAAGCAAAAGAATAAAGAATAAAGCAAAAAAAGTAAAAAACGATTCAAAATATGAAAAACGATCAAAAAAGAATGTTGAACTACCAAAAAAAAAGAAAAACAAGAATATTTTATGAAAACTTAACTCATTTTTAATATTTTTAACAATTTATTTTCTTTGTTTTAAATTACCATTTTACTGATAATTGATATATTATTAACGTTACTTCGATATATGTCTCTACGTAGAATATAGTGATTATCACTAATTAACATATTGTTAAATCCCCTGATAGAGAAAGAAATATCCGAATTTTCTTTATCTAAAACAACTGTCTGTTCAGATCCAGAGGTCGAGCTAGCCACTACACTCCTTACTAATTTCCTCCTAACTCCAACTACTTCTGAAAACAAGAACCAGCGTGATGGCAGAGAGACAGTTGTTCTATTTTACCCCTAATTTTAACTGTATCCGAAAAGTAACACCATTTCAAACTGTTTAAAGCTGATTTCACATTAGTTAACTTGAATCTGTTATATCCTTGGTTGATTCGTCTGTCAAATTCTTTACATTCTAGACGATCCAATATTGCCCAGAGTATTTTACCAAAAAACGGAATTCAACTTTAAAGTTGTAATATTTTGAGTATTAAGATCTTTGACAAAAGCCATGCTGACCAATAACCTTGCCGGACATTATAAATGGACAAATTTCATTTTTAAATTTAAAGTACATAATGGAAAATCTCACCGACCAATTCATGTTTGATATAGAAAAGCGACATGTACATACATATGTATGATAAGATGACGATGGTGACAACAGTAAGGTATAGCTCAACTCGTACATTTGAACAGAACTATTTCCATGAGCAATATTATTATGGACTTCATTATCCGCGCTAAAAGATTTGGTGAGATAACAATGCCCGGTATTGAGTACACAATAGAAAATAACAGTTACGGTTCTTTCTTTATTTAATATTTGCTGTTCCATACAGTTTGCCAAACCAGTTATTTCCAGAGTTGTTTAAATGCTGTTTTATTTGTTCTTTTGGGCAGACAGCCCCCCCCCCACGATCTCGTCTGTAAGTTGAGCGTGCACTTCGATGTGCACAAATTCTGACAACACACCGTGCTTCGTAAGGTCGTTCTAAACCAAAATTATTTAGGTACGCAACTTATGTTGGCAGTCCCAGTGATAGCTTGTTGACATAACAAGCGAAGTAAAGATCATAAGCGCGCCTTATGATAATGCACGCAGCGCATGCGCGCTTATATATTATGGTCGGGACATGTTTTGCGCCAACGAGAACATCATAAATCTTCTAGCGCATTCCATTAAACATGCATGTGGTGGCAACTCCAGAGGATGTTTTCACTGAGTTGTATCGCTGCCCCCATCCTGAATCTGCATTATTATATATATTTATGGGGGCAGAAAATTTTACAATTTCGTAATATTTGATTAAAAAACCCCTAAGATGGTTTCTGGATGGTTTGTTTTGCGGTTCTTATCGTCCTTTCTACTATTCCACTAACAGTATTAGAGTATAACAGAATAAATGGTTTCTAGATGGTGTATTTCACGGTTCGTATTGTTGTTTGCACTAACCTGTGGACCTTTGGACTACAGTCATTGGCATTCATAATTCGATTACGTATATCCGACCGAGCAAGGGAGACTTTACCAAGACTCTCACCAAGGAGACTTTATTAGATAGGCACGGCAGTGGCGTAACGAAAGGCCCTGCTGACCCCGCTGTGCAGGGGGGCGCCGTCTTAGGGGGGCGCCAAATCGTCGTTTGAATGTGGGACAATTTCGAAAACTTAACTAAAGTACTAGCAAAACTGCGCGTTTTGCTCTAGATACACACTTTTTTAGAGATTTTACCGGCGTAGTCTTTAAAATCACCTAATTTGTTCAATTTTAGGGAGGGGCACCAAAAGGGGAGGGGGCGCCAACAGGGGGGCGCTTTTTTCGGCAGGGGGGCGCCAACAGGCAACGTTACGCCACTGAGGCACGGTCAGATTATGATGGGGGCATATAACAATAATAATATTACAAAAATGATAATAATATTACAATTTCGTTACAAATTTAGCGAAAACATCACCTCGGCAACACAACCCAGGACTCGTATTAAGCCTCTAACGTTTTAGCCTTTTAAAGCTGATTACTCAAACAAACAGTTGACTGCAAACCAATCAGTGCAGTAAGAGGCATTTGTCCGAAAGAAAACAATCTTTATCTTACAAGCTTGATATAATTATTAGTTCACCACCTTGCAAATAAGAGCTGTTACCTCAGAAGATTACAAACTCTTCAATTATACTTTGAACCCAAATAATATAGCTAATACCGTAGCTAATATGGATGCATTTGCGAGGCCAAATCTGATTCCATTATTTCTTGATTTAACACCGAGGGGATTGATTAACCATTGAAGTTTCTGCAGAAAATGAGGTAGACTATAGATCTTGATACTGGTAAGACATGTTTTTGCACGTTATCAGCTTCGACTATTGACCACTCAACCTGTCACGTGTATGCTCCCCACCAGAATATGTGGCTGATATAATGTTGTTGTTTATAAATAGATGAAGACTGTGTCTTATATTTTTCTACAGAAGCAGACAGCAGGCAGTGTCGAACGGCCAAACCTGGAGTCATAACTTAATTAAGTTGCAATCATTTTGTTTGCAAAAGTCTAATTCCGCTTCTAGAAACATAACATTAGAGTAATCCCGTAAACAGGCGAGGAATTTCTGGGAATTACTGTGTGATACAACAACAAGCACCTAAAAGGGTAGTCACGCGTAAACTGGAGTTGACTTCATTAATTTATTGCATATTCTGTATATGTGGAGGCCGAATCCGGCAACACTAAGGATCAGATGAAATCAAGTCATTATGATAATTGAATTTATCGACTAAAGATCTCCTCAAAACTCCTCTCTAGCTACCTCAACTCTATTTATACCACTAATAACTCCGTACTCTATGTTATGACTACCTTGTCTTAATTTTCATCAGTGTTCGTTGGACAGTGTCAGAGGTTGTGAACTATGCTTTTTGTTAAAATATTTCTGGTATACTCTGCCTTGATTGGAGTTGTTTATGCACGGATAACTTGCAGCAAGGTAAGAAAAGCTTCAGATATATGTTTTATTTATTCCTGTTTCTTTAATATTGTTTAAAGATTTCATATTTTAAATCCCAACAAAGTTCCCACCGACCATGAAAACACCCAGGCAAACAGAGGAAGAGTCAAGAGTTTCGACCTAGAAACCAACCCCTACGGCTACGTTGTGTTCCCCACAAACGGAGTGAGAGAAGGCACAAAACACATCGCTTTCAACAACTTCGAGCACCTCAAACTGTACAGCAACCAAACCCACATCCTAAGTCTCTATATGCGGGTTATTCTCGCTACTGAGGTGGGGAGACGGGCTACATGCACATGGAATTCGAGCATATAATGGACCCTAGTGGATGTTTTGATATCACTGGGGCGGAGGGGGCATGTACGGAAGACCTAGCAGATAACGTGTTTCCGTTTCTGTCGTTTTGTGAGAAATTCCCTTTCACTGCTAACAGTAAGGCGCTGATTATCAAGTTAGAGTTGGAGGGGAGCTTCATGGTGGTGAGAGGAGCTGGAAATAGGTTCATGGGCAAAGTGGCCTTGCCACATGTAGATTGTGATCCTAGCCGGGAGAGACGAATGGTTAATCGGATAGGTCAGGGGACATTCGGGAGGTTTGTCCCGCAAGTGTGTACTTGAAAGGGAGATTACGGACGGAATGATTGAGGAAAGGTTGCATTTAAGTTGGATAATTTCAAATGATTATTTATCGTACCCTATCATTTTATGTATTTTTGATATTTTAAGAATTTTGGGAACTCAAAATTCAGTGCTCCTACTTAAGTATTTCCAAAAACAGTGACCCTTAATTTGTGATGACTCCTTAGTAGCACACCCTAACACCATAAAATGAGGGACTTGTTTTGATTCTAAATGAAAAGCTGGAATATTATAATCTACACAATCTTTGCATATTTGTGTCTCAAGAACATTCTAAAAATACGAAGTTATATCATTTACAGCATATTTACAGTAAAATCGAGTCTGAGTTCTTTAATAATATATTATTTACAATTAAAGTCGATAATAAGAAGGTTTTTTAACTATACTACTTACGTAACTTTATTCATTTTCAAAACATCAGCATTCAGTTTAATTTTTTTTTTTTTAATCTTATCAAAATCAATTTGTCGACTGTAGAAATGCGACTTTAAGTTTGTCACCAAAAGAGAATTTATTGGTAAAATATCTGGCAAAATATCAGATTCCCAACATTCCCAACATTTAACATTATTTCTTACTCTTATTAAAGGAATAGAACTAAAAGTCAACAAACCAAAGAATATTCACATTTATTATATTCACGAATATTCACCAAAAAAAGATTAATCAATCGTAAATTTTCCTAATAAAGTCCTAATTAAGCAATCAGTCACATGTTCGTTTAAAAAGTTTCATCTGCATTCTGTAGCGTTGAACTAATAAATCACAGAGTTCCGTAATCTATATAGTTTCACAAAATGGGTTTATAGTTCGATGCATCTATTTTATTGAAGTACGAGCAGAAATGGTAGCCCGAATAGTAGGGTTCTACAGCTAGGGTGGCGACTATTTGCAGTGTAAAATCTCTTTACTGGATTCTGTTTTTTATCAACTACTTCTGAAATATAAAGACGTTAATTAATAAAGTCTCCGCTCGCTACCTCCTCACGCTTCATTACAACACTACAAATCTATTACATTTATTGAGTATTATTTACGCGAATGGAATATGTTAATAGCGGGTAATAGATCCTGTCCAAACCCAGGATACATTAACATGAAGACTTTGTTGTAACTTTGTATGAAAAGCCTTAATACAACATTAGTTATAACCAACATGGTCATTTGTTAGAATGTATTATGTATAATACTCTTGTGGGGAGGTGAGGCATATTTTTTGACACGTGGCTAAATAATAAACCAATCAGCTTCCACTATTGACCAATCAAACCCCAGAATGTCACGTGTCAAAAAAACATGCCTCACCTTTCCACCAGAATCCACATCAACATTATATAGTTCATATCCATGAAGTGATTCAGTAAACGTTACCATTTAATAATTACGAGATAAGATAGAATTACCTTTTTCCGTTTCTTTTTCTTTTTCGAACCACCCTTTGATTTCTTAGCCAAACTCTGAATTGTTTTGTAGATGACAGCATCTATTCTGCATGTCACCAACAACTGTATGTTCTTCAGCCCCGCTGTAATTTAATTAATAATTAGTTAGTTTTTTAATTGATCGTTTACTGGTTATACTTCAATAAATAAATAATCTAGTCCTCCATTTACATCTTCTAATAAATCTAATAAATCATTTAAATACAACACAACTAAATTACTTACTTAACAATTTAATTACCCATTTAACTTATTTTACAACTTATTGATAATTTAACTAATTATTCCCGTACCTGTGCCTAACTAATTAACTAATTAATTAATTAATTTACTGTGCTCTCTCTGTAAGGACGTCCATAAGCTCCCTGGCGGCCAAATCTCCGACCGCACCTCACTTACACTTAAATCACACACGCTGTCTAGAGAGCATGTGGACTGCGAGCATCGAGACTCTACTCTCTCTGTAATTAGCAATTAGTAATTGTAAGTCAAATAAAGGTCTTAAGTATTCCTCTCAACGCCAGACCATCCAGATATATGAGTTTAAAATAACCATTCACTAATCAATAATCAGCTATTACAAATCAGTTATAAACTAATCAGTTTATAAACTCAAATCAGTTACCCCATCACCCCATGACGAATAGAGGAGATACACACGTTATACAATTAACTCGCAGTGCTCTCTCTCACACACGTCCTCCGCTCCGGTATAACTAATCAGTTATAATAAGGTAGCTCTATGCTTTCTCAACTACTTCACGCTCCACAATAAACTAATCAGTTATAACTAATCAGTTATAACTAATCAGTTATAACTAATCAGTTATAACTATCGTGTAGCCTCATGTGTAGAACTAACCTCAATCTGTGTACCCTGCCCTTAGGATGTTCTGTCAATTATAACTAATCAGATAACTAATCAGCAGTACCCCTATATTAATTCAATTATCTGGTTGTGTAGTTAGTTACCTCCCCACTCTGAGTACCAGATACGAGATGTGGTGGTGTGTGTGGTGTCGGGACCCTTTGGTTGCCTTTACCGTGAGAATCAATACCGTTATCAGCTATTAGTAAGCTCTTCAACGGGATATCCTGGATAAGTAGAATAATTTCATTAAATAAATACCGCAGATTTATATTTAGATATTATAGATATATATTAATATGTTTTATTTAGTTTTATTTAGAAATATGCGGCGTTCTGATTTTGTTCGTCTATATGACGCAATGTAACGGTGATGTGAAATACTAGCTGTTTTGTCAAAAATCTCTGATTTATAATATTCAAAACCACGTGTCTTCGAGATAAAGTTAACGTTAGAATCGCCAATGTAAATGTAAAGGGGGCCGGGGGGGTCCTAAAGGGCTATTTTTAGAAAAAAAAAGAAGAGGCAGTTAGAGAACAAGTTAAAATTGAACCAATTTAGACCAATGAAACACCAGAATCACGACCCATTGAGTCAACTTTAATTTTTCTACATCTATAGTTAATACCTGGGTACCCAATAGACGTAAGCCACTAATGACGGGACGGTTAGCCTCCAATAGGGAGGTACCCCTGCGCGCGCCCGCCCTGCCCCCAACATTTTTTAAAAAAATACCTGGGCTACAGAGGACATCCTTCTAGCTGAGCCCCCCCAGTACCATCACACTGCAGGCCGCGGCCGCACAGGTAACACGCACTGCTGCGCTCTGAGAAATCGCTCCTAATGCGACCGTGGCATTGAACAAAGTCACGTGATATTTAAATGTCGTTTGAACATCTTTCTGACAAGAAATATTTAAAGGTGATTTACAGGACGTGTTTAATAAACTCACACTATAGTAGATTTGGTGAGAAGCTCAGCAATGAGAGCCCCGCTAGGTATGGTAAGATCACAGTAGTTCACCGAAAAAGGTGTTTTAGTTCGGTGTTACCAGAGAGGCAAACCAGCAGGTTAGCCATCCCTTCGTCCCCAAACCTGCGGGAGATAATTAATTACCGGTCTTAAAACTTGATCAATGCAATTACACATCAGTAATATGGTTTCTAGGATGAGGAGTAGGGAGGCGATGAAGAGCTTATAAATTTACCAACCAGCTTAAAAGAGCAGTACCCAGTAGAATGGGTGTCCGGTAGCCATTTAAATGCAATGTAAGTGTTTTGGGGGAGAATCGAGACAGACATTCAAGTTTAAGTTTGTTTTTAGGGAAACATTGGGATGAATATTGGATTAAGGAAATTCGTTAAAATGGGGTTGAAAACCCGGGGCCCTTTCTCCCCGTCAGAACATATCATAAAATACTTGGTCACTTCACGTGTCAGTGCACGTGTCACTGCACGTGTCACTGCACGTGTCACTGGACACTGACCGAGTAACTCTGCACTGCCAGACGTGATAAGATGTAGCATGCGAGGAAATGTATCCTCACACCTCACACCTCACTTCAGCCCGGGAGGGAGCACTGATAAACCTGTTTCCAATCCGGGGGTCAGACCAACTTGTAGAGCTGATGCAGCTTGCTTGTTACTGGTCATGTAGTGTCACGTGATGTGTCGCGTGATGTGTCGCGTGATGTAGTGTCACGTGATGTGTCACGTGATGTAGTGTCACGTGATGTAGTGTCACGTGATGTAGTGTCACGTGATGTGTTAACTGTTAAGCCAGGTTTGTGTTGTGTGATACATTTGGATTTCACGGGTTATACGCTTTGTGAAGTAGAGTCAAAACTAATTTACTACATCCACTGACCAATAACAAATAGTATTCACTTTTAGGAAGCGCTGATAAAATCAACCTACTTTTTGATTTGTTATCAGTCCAACAAAAACATCGGCTCCTGCCTCCTACAACTATTCCTATACTTCTAAAAGTATTTCTATGCTCCTACTTCTTATACTCATATACTATTTTTGGCAAGTAGTATAAATTACTGGCAGTTCAGTTGATCGTCTAACATGAGACATATTGCTCATGCTAATAGCACACAGCAATGTGGCTATATAATATAAGCTATCTAGTATGCACGGGCACATGGCCTATAATTTGTTGTTTTTAGCCAGAAGTGTGGTCAACATTTGGTCAACATGGAGCTAGCGTGATGATGATAAGACTATAAATACATATTATTAATTATTACAATATACTATTGGATTGGCTCATTGGCTGTGAGTCTGAGTAGCAATCTCTGCTCAATATCCTTCAAGTTTTAGTTTACTACAGTCAATGAGCCAATGAAATGGAAGCAGCATGCATTAAGGATAAACATCACGTCATAGCTCTGATAATGATGACATTGACATGATTACTGTTCACATAACGTCACTAATCACTATATGAGGTGGGGTTATAAAAGTGTGTATACTTTCTGACGGAGGAGGAAAGGGGTCTGGGTGGAGTAATGTTATAAAAGTGTGTAAACTTTATGACGAAGGATAAGAGGGGTCTGGGTGGAGTAATGTTATAAAAGTGTGTAAACTTTCTGACGGAGGATGAGAGGGGTCTGGGTGGAGTAATGTTATAAAAGTGTGTAAACTTTATGACGGAGGATGAGAGGGGTCTGGGTGGAGTAATGTTATAAAAGTGTGTAAACTTTCTGACGGAGGAGGAGAGGGGTCTGGCTTGATACAATGGCACACAACTAAAGATCTGGATACTGGTGGGGAGGTGATTCTTCTTCTTCGTAGGGGGCTGTGGTCATGATAGAGCATTGGAGCCCTGAGTTTAACCCGGTCAAATTTTCGAATGTGGAAAGTAAAAGTAAAACTTCGAGTTTTTCCACATTTGGCGAAACGTTTTGTCGCGTTTTATGGAAAGATCACTTTGGGCGCCGACCAATAAAGTGATTAGCAATCAGCTACAAGCCTTGAAACATCAAAACCCATAATCATTGTCACGTGGTTCCCCCCCCCCCTCACCAGTATCTAGAATCTTAGAACTGGTTACATCCGAGGAGCACAAAGGCTGATTACAGTTATAACTTACACTATCATGATATATATTATATCAGAATAATAATATTTACATTTTACATTTCATCTGTATTTATTAATCCGAATAACATGTTATCTAATAATCAATAATCAATTATATTCTAGCTCTTTTGAAGTTCATTTTATTAACAGCTACAGCGCTAAGGCCGCATTTCGATTGTTATTTTTAAGGAGATTCTTTATCCTTAATCCTTTATATTGCAGACCAGATGCTCATTACTTTAGTGTTTTAAAATAGATTTATCCTACGTAAAACTGCTTTTATTTGCAAAACATGTAGATTTTTAAAGATTTCAAAACAAGCATTGCATAACAAACTTCAGTTCTTGCCGCGCGATTAATCTGGAATTATTCAACTGGAACGTTACAATAGTTTTACATAAGTTAACAAAGAACTGATTATTAGAACTGATATACCGTACAAGAATATTTATATGTACGAAATGTGGCGGTTTTCCGAAATTTTCGCCCATATTTTCGGACCGCCAAAAATTTCGGTCGTCGTATAGATCGTCGCATTATCTTTTAGCTTATTTCAATGACTTTGCCTGCACTGCTTTATTTCGTTTCTAAAAAGTAATATCAAAGTAAAAATAAAATAATTAAATTCTGGGCTCTTGGGACAAAAATTATCACCACAACCATGACGAATTGAATGTCAAGCAATACAGTTTAAAATTTGCATTAAAAATACTGTATGTGCAACATGAAAGTCTTACATGTCTTAATACTGCCTAAGTTTGAAACATGATTTTACCGAAATTTCAGAAATTTCCTTACTGTTATACTGTTCACACAAAAACATGATGAAAAGATACCCTTATTTTTGGTGACGTCCGAATTTGCGGTTTTTGTTCATTGCGCATATTTTCGGATCGCCATATTTTTCAGTCGGTCGCAAATTAGGCGCCATAAAATATGTCTTGTAAGGTATTAGTTTATAGAGTATTTAGTTACCTGTTGTAATCGAGCACTAGCTTTTTCAATCTTCCAACGGGAAAGGTCCTGCAATGAATTAATTGATAAGATTAGCGGGAAATTACTGCGCTGGATGAATTAACTAAAGACACACTGAAGATGGTTCAGAAGTCTTGCAAGGATGTAATTTTTCAATAACTTTTTATCTATCTGGCTAAAATTCATTCTGTGCAAAATACTGGTAGGTCTCAGGATTAATAGCAACTTCTGTATTGTGGGGGGGGGGTGTCCAAATATTATTGATCATGGAAATTAATGTTATGGTATTTTCTAATCGTTTAATTGATATCTACCCTACTACTTTACTCAATCTACATCAGATAGTCTATACAACATGCTCCTGGCTCCTGTAGAATGTAGATACCTGGCAGGTAATATCATAGTGTTTATAGTGTACTGCTCCTACAACACTATGTGCACTCGACACCTGTGACTTGTCTTAACTTATGATGGTTACTGTGATAATATGTTGCCATGACAACCATTCCGTGTTATTTGATAACTCCTCTAAGGAGATGATATATGGTCGCATGCCTGAATTACATTACTTAACGTGGATGTAAATTTGATTTTCTTTGGAAATTTGATTTTCTTTGGATCGTTGTCCGTTATAACATTAAGTTAAGACTAAAGAGGCCGGTTTATATGTACGTATAAACTTACGATAAGTAATTAGTAATCTCCTTTATAACATCATATAAATGACGGCTTACGTTACTGTGAATTGGATCAGAATGCAGACTCAATAGCACAACGTAATCAAATTGCTTTTGTGATAAGCATGTTGAATATTATGTGGTCGGTTATTACATTTTGAATATATAACTTACTTCAGAAACTTAGTGGGTTAATATGTTTATGTACAACTACAATGTTTATGTACAACTTAGAAAACAAAAACTTTAAAAATTTCTTTAGAGCTAACAGATAAGCAATAATAATAATAAGCAATAAGCATGCTTAATGTTATCGCCAGAAACTAAGCCCAACAAATCATGAATCGATCATTGATTGTTTTTAAATTGTTAAAAATACACAAATTAAGGAACTTAATTTTGTTTGCAATCAAATAACCACTTCAGGTGTACTGTATACGTTATTCATGAGTTTACCATAACATATCCTGCCTGTACTTCAAGCAAATGATAAAGCCATCGTTAATTTCGCTAATGCATTCTGCACGGCAAATATCTATTTTCTTAAGTGGATCATTCTTGACATGATGGATTTGTCGCATGTAAGCCGCGAAGTTATCACGTTTTGTTGGCGGACGACATTCCATTGGAGCATTTTGGAGGGCTATAACACATTTGTTTATTAAAGATGTGAGAATTTATAAATAAGTGTTTAAAAAATGTGATGGGAGATAATTATCTGTGGTTGTTCTTCATTACAGAATATGACTTGTACTTGACCGCCGTACTTTCTGGAAATTACTGTACATCAAACAATAGTTACGGTAGCATGCACGGTTGAGCCGAGGTTAAACTGTTGTGAGTGTGGTAAATCTTTTAATGTGTCCTTAGTCTTCAATGCTTGATTACGTGAAGAGTGTCCGTGAAATCAAGCTAGCAGTTTTGCAGTCTTGCACGCAAAAACACCCGATAACACAAAAAACAATTACAATACACACCTCTCAGTACATCATACAAAATATCTGTAGATTACAGAATTATTATCATCATCGTCACACCATACAAGACATGATAATATGTAGAAGTGTGGTAATACAAAAAATACCAATTAATAATTAATACAAACAGGTCATACCACTGCTTTAAAGTTTAACCTAACCACGAGATTTTAAGCCTACAAATACAGATATTAAATGATAAAATACCAACCTGCTAAGACGGCCTAAAGCGAAGTCAGAGAGACCGGTATCGATTAGTTCTATTGTAGAAACATTTTTCCAACAAGGGGTCTCTAACAGTAGAGCCTGGAAAGAAAGTTATGTATCAAAATGATACATATTACATGCAAATAGCATTAATCGTGAGACGGACGGTATTTAGCTACATTGCTTCCTATCTTTATTCACGTATTCGATTATGTACTATAATGGTTTAAATGTTTCCGTTTAAGTAAAACCGCCGTCAATCCCGGTTTCGGCATGCAGTATATTTTACAAATTTTGCGGATTCGCTGGAAAACGCAGATAGAACATCGTTGAAGGACATTTTAAACACAGTACAGCTGAAATTAATCGGATGAAACAAGAATGGTACTTAAAGAAGGGAGAGGTAACTGGGAGGTAATTGGGAGGTATCAGGTAACTATGGGGTAACTGGGAGGTAACTAGGGAGGTAACTGGGAGGTTACTGGGAGGTATCAGGTAACTATGGGGTAACTGGGAGGTAACTAGAGAGATAACAGGGTGAAGGTAACTGGGCGGAGGTAACTGGGAGGTAACTGACCATATCAATTATATCGCTGTCTGATATTGGTGTTCTCCAGCAGTAAATCTCTCGAATCTGAATAAAAAAGCTTATTATTAAATAAATAGTTAGAACATGAAGAGTAACAAATATTTTAAAGCTACTAGCTGTGAACATTTAATAAGAACGAATATATATAACAGCAACAAAACTTCAAACCTCGGCTCATTTATTAACGAATCATGTTCAAGGAGAAATGTAAAGTAAATGAGCAGACCAACAAAGAATTTGTAAGATTACCTTCATATAGCAAACGGCACGTAAGGCCTGTATCAGACATGACAGGGAAACAGGTTTGTTTGTAGGACCACCTGACAGCACAAACTGAAATTTACCTATCATTATATCCGAGTAAATTATATTCACCTTGGCATCAACCAAAAACTACAAAATTTAAGCGCTTTATTATGCCAAAATTTTGAAAATTTAGTAATTATACAAGACAATTGTCAACAATTTAGCAATTAATATCGACCAACCTTTGATACGAACTGGTTCTTGTCGATGCCTTGTCTCAAGTCCTCTTCAATAGAAGGGCTAACATATGTAGAATGGCCATATACACTGGATTGGTACGCTTTCAATAGAGCTTTCACCTGAGAGAAATTAGTGACAAGGAATATTAATGGTCTGTGTATGTACTATGTAATAAATTGAATGAAAAACTATCAAGTATAGTTAGTTTTATTTAGTGGGCCAGTTGTAGACTACGACTAACAGCTGTTTTGAGTCATTAAAATCAAAACGGAATTAGAAGAAGTCATGAAAATAAGAAACCCAGATGAATGCAAAAAAAAAACATTTTAGTCAACAGGTTCAAAAGAAGTTGCAGAAATACCTGTACTGAAGGAGCAGGCTCAAGAGCAGATGATACTTTACTCTTCTTTTGCTTTTTCTTCTTCTTAACATTTGGAGGCATCCCTAAATTGTGCATCTTAATTATATCTGAAGATAATATAGTATAAATATTTCCCCCTGTGGATAACTGTTTCTTAACTACCCAGCAGTTCTTCGCAGGAGTTTATTTTTATTACGAGAGGCTGAACCAGAGGACCTGGTTAACCCACAAGAGGATAGCATGGCTTACACTGGGATGTGGTAACCCCATGGCCCCCAGGAGGGTACATCTATAGGAAGATGAAGGAGGTAAAGTGACGAGTGGAACTAGGAAAATTTAAAACACAGATAAAGAGCAATTAAGCAGCATGAAAATAAAGTCTTTCTGATTTGATTCAGTTCCTCAAGAATATTGATGCATGTCGTAAAGTTATTAGTCAAACCTCTATATTAAAATGAATATAAGAATATAGGAAATGATGTTACGAAGTCGATATATTTTAATGTTGCTATGGGGTGGCAAGTCCCCATAATCCAGTTGGGTATCGAAAGGGACTACCCTGCGGACCCGCTGTGCGGGGGGGCGCGTCTTTAGGGGGGCGCCAAATTCGTCGTTTTGAATGTGACAATTTCGAAACTGAACTAAAGTACTAGAAAACTGCGCATTTGTACTCTCGGATACACACTTTTTTAGAGATTTTACCGGCGTATTCTCTAAAATCACCTAATTTGTTTCATTTTAGGGAGGGCACCAAAAGGGGAGGGGGGCCAACAGGGGGCGCGCTTTTTTTTCGCTGGGGGGCGCCAACAGGCAACGTTACGCCACTGCATACATCGTAGTCCGATAGTTTCACTGCGTCATAATATATAAGGGTCTCTCTATACCAATATAATGACATCACATTTTGTGGTGAATTGAGTACCTATCTCATCGCAATACGAGACATTTAAAGCCCTAATGGCATATTCCATATTCTAGCCGACTTGACGTTTGGTCGTCGTGTTGAAAATATTTGGGGTACAAAAAGCTGTAGGGGCATCAGAGAGAAGACCTGGCAGCAGGATAAAAATACTATATAGTCAAGGAATTAGTGTAGACTAGTTATAGTTGAGCCTCCTTCCCTCAACTATACGGAGAGGACAACTAAACTGAGAGGACATATGAAAACATGGTTAGAAATCAGATTAGGCAGCAACACTAAACTGGAATATGTGATAGAGGTTGTAAGAGTTCCAACATAAAACAATATTACGGGACGACTCATTTACCTGAAGACCTCTAGCTTTTCTGTTCACAAAGCCCAAAGGTGTGGCAGAACGACAGGCTGAGCGCCGCTCAGTGACGACTCAAGTGAAATTATGACAGGATTCGCTGTGGCGCTCGATTTTCTTACTTTGAATTTGCAAAAATGTGCGCGCGGACATAAAATTAGTACTAGTTTCATTTTTAAATAATTTAGATTTATAAATAATGGATTAGATTTATTTAAATTAATTTTTTATAAAGTTTACCAAACAAATAAAAGTAAGTTTTTACCAAGGAAAATAAAATTTTTTTATTATCATTTGTCGTTGTAGCGCGATGCACTACTGGGTCGCGCGCGCGCATCCAATAATGCTTCTCGCAACCTTCGGTAGATCGGCAAGATGCACCACTGTGCCTCACCGAGCTGCGAAGGATTGACATCGTGAATCAACATTTGTCGTTAATTTTATTTTGTGCGGCTCTCAAATTTAAGTTTATGCAATTTAATGTGCCCATTTAATGTGCCCATTTAATGTGCCCATGCTAACTATTCGCTCCGTAACGCAATTGACAAGTTTTCTACTTCCATTCACACGCGTGTACTATTTGCCGATACGATGACAAATCGACACCTTAATCATTAATCATTTATAATATTGTACACTGCCGATACGATAACAAATCAAAATTTTAATATTGTATATTTATCATCTAATATTATTTTAATTCCAAAACCCAAAAAAGTTTTGGCATTTCTTGGTACTTTGATGTAATGCAGTATGTGGACACATTCTTTGTAAATCTCATGAAAATATTAATCCTATAATGTATTTAATATAAATACGGATTGAAATCATTTAAAATTGTAACTATGAACTAACATTTTCAGTGTTAACTACGCCGCGCATATTTTCGCAGATTTATACCGTAGTATGAAAATCGAGCGCTAAAGCAAATTCTGCCTCAAATTCACAAGAATTTCTTTAGTGATATCGTTTCCTGTTGCAACATATGTGAATATATTAAAATTTAAAACTTTCCAAACGGAGGCATATAATATTATTATATTATGATTGTAAAATAAAGGATAAAAATTTTATTTGTTGTTTTCACTAATATTTGTTTCCTAACACCTACACTCTACAGGGTTTCTACAGTGGCGTCGTAACGTTGCCTGTTGGCGCCCCCTGCCGAAAAAAGCGCCCACTGAGTGGCGCCCCTCCCCTTTTGGTTGCCCCTCCCTAAAAATTGAAAACTTAGGTGATTTTAAAGACTACGCGGTAATTCTCTAAAAAGTGTGTACTAGAGCAAAACGCGCAGTTTTGCTAGTACTTTAGTTAAGTTTTCGAAATTGTCCCACATTCAAAACGACGAGTTGGCCCCCCTATGACGGCGCCCCCTGCACAGCGGGGTCAGCAGGGCCTTTCGTTACGCCACTGGGTTTCTATACTGTACATGTCACTTTTGTGTTGTTGCCTAATCCGATTTTTTTCAGGTGTCCTCGCGAATGAGGGAAGGGGGCTAAACTAATCTATAGTCCATGTAATAAGCGCCATGAGCTGGCACAGAATTTTTTGTCTCTGATTTTGATAAATTTGGTACCAAAAGTTGCCCTCTAAGTGTGAATATGAAAATTCACCGTGTAGCACGATAACGTCGAGCTGTATGTGGGCCTTTGTGCCTCGCCAAGAGTTGTTCAAAGGACCGAAAATGGGTAATTTATTGCTTAAAATGCCTATAAATCTAAAATATTGGATTGTTGAAATAATTCATACAGAATCGTAATGAACTTAGTCAGAACGCACTTTTAGTTCAAAATTATAATATTTTGAAGCACAAAAGGTTGCAAGAATTTGTTCAAAAATTTCACGAAGGGGGGGACCCTTGTGTTTCAGATTAAATTTTGAAAAGAATTTTCCTTTAAATCTTAAAATATTAGTACTAATGTTTCGTCTCGATGGCTGATTACGATGCCATAATGATTATGTGATAGGCCGAACATAAAAATTGCGCGAAAAAAGAACGCGCGGCGAAACAAGCGTTGTATAGCATTTTTAGCTGAATGCTACACGGTGGATTTAAAAATTTTTTTTATTCACATTTTTAGAAACTTTTGGTACCAAATTTATCGAAATGGAGCGAAAAAAAGTTCTGTGCTCGCGCTTGGCGCTTATTACACTGACTACTATACTAATTCCCATTGTTTTTATTATATTTTTATCCTGCAGTAGCTGACTACATGCAGCATCGTTCTTTATTGATTTCACTACTCTTAATCTTAATTGCTTGATACTGAAATTATTTGAATAGTTCCTCTGACTTGTATCTACTCTTGTCGTATGTATGTGATTACTAGTAATTTTGAATAATTAACAGTTTCGTTACATGATATTACATTGTGAGTATTTTAAGGGGGTAAGATTCAAATCAGTTAGTCTTATTCAATTTCTACCGTCTCCAATTGTTAAGCTGACAAGGATCACACTCATATGATGATGAAAATCTAAAATGTATGGCTACAATGAGCATTTTAATAACAATGTTAATTCAATCTTTAAAAAATAATAATAATAATCCATACAGTTGTCAGTTACATAATCGAAATTCCTAAAAAGTACCATGTAATAATATTAAAACCGATGTGCATATAATGTATGTACTTCACAAACTTCTTATTTGCCATGTAACCCGGAAAATGTGTTCAGACATGAAAGGTCAGGCCACTGCTTGAACTCTTTAAATTGTACAAAGAATTCATTTGATACAAATTTCATATAAATAATTGTTGTACTTCAAAAAGTTTCCAATAAACATGTAAATATTTCATCAAATGTAATATTTTCCATTATTTAGCAAGTGTTGTGGTTAGGACTAGTGAAAAGACTTAGCAATGAATTCTCGACATCTGCTGTCTGGATGCAGACGTGTGTTGGCCGCCAAACTTCAATTCCCCCTCAACACTGTTAGTTCATTATTTCGTGATTCATTATTATTTGTTGTATGAATTCTGTATTTCAAAAATGTGATTTTTAAAAGTATAAAATTTGAAAATATTTAATTTCTTTCTGATTAATAATCAATAAACTATTCGCAACGTTTCAGCAAACACGATCCTTGAACCTCCATGAGCATTATTCATTGGGACTTTTAGATGAGGAAGGTGTACCTGTACCACGTGGAGCTGTCGCTAGCTCACCTGCTCAAGTTAGATCTGTCATTGACGGATATGGTAAGTGGAGTATTAACATGGCTGATCAATATTTTTTGTAAAAATGTTACATCGGTTTTGTTGGAAAAAATTACCATTTGATCATTCTTGCATAACTTTATCACTCCCTTTAACTCAATACTGTTCAAGCTTCATATTTTCCATTTTTGAATGAAAAACGGCAGAAGAATATCACACATGTTCATCACAAAACACACTTGCCACCAAAACTTTTACATACATTCCCCTCATAAAATACCATACTGTACTTTCTTCTCAGTATTACACAATATTACTGTATAAAATATGATAATTTTTCGTCATATTTTAAATAAAATCTGAAAGTTACACTCCAACTAGGTTTGACAGATGCTGTGTTAAAAGCTCAAGTTTTGGCTGGTGGTCGTGGCAAAGGCCACTTCTCTTCTGGTCTCAAAGGAGGAGTTCAGATCTGCTACAGGTTTATATTCAGCAGACTTATAATTAATATTTAATTATTTTATAATAATCAAGTTTATTTTTCTAAAGTTCTCCTCCGGCCAAACAGTATGCAACTTATATTGCAGTATCATTGTTTCCTTAGTTGTATATCAAAATTATGCTACAGCACAGGTTTATATTCAGCAGAGACCGCTTCAGTTAAAATTGGTATTTATTACATTAACTTTAGTTGTACTATAACATTAATGTAGTTCCTGGATTTTTATACAATCTTCATCCTATCCCTTACTTCTATATTCAGTATCGAAGAGGCAGTCAAGACATCCGAGGAAATGTTAGGACACACTTTGTTCACAAAACATACTGGTAAGTGATGGATCTGTACTCGTAATTGAGACCCATTATCTCTCATCGAGAAGAGTTGGCCTCTAAATCCCGTGCTCTCAATGTCTCTCACTCTATTGCAACTTTAGCAGCTGAGGTTTAGATAAATTTTATTCCAAAATAAGGATAATACTTTTAACTTGAACCGACTGTAAGCCCCAACTTTAGGAGCCTGTGTTTACAGGTACGAGAGCTGTAAATCACCCTTATAACTAAAACTTCTGCAGGTGAACAAGGAAGACCGTGTAATGATGTCATGGTCTGTGAGAGAGTTTACTGCAGGAAAGAGTTCTACTTCGCCATAGTCATGGACCGTGATACTAACGTAAGTAACTTCTAAAACTCCCCCCCCCCCCCTAGCTTCATAGATATCTGGATACTATAACTAGTGGGAGGTTAATCACATGTGACTGGGTTTACCCCATCAGATACCAGCTTTAAAGAAGCCATATTAATCATTGTCACGTGTCAAGAATGGTTCACATTCCTACTATGCCAGTATTTACAACTATTGACACGCACTGTAGAGCTGTAGTTCGACAAACCCTAAAGTTCGACTCTGTCGACTAGAGTGCACTACATGGACTCTAGTTCGACACGTACTGAAGTTCGACAAGAGATCTGCGACTTCAATATTGTTCATTGAACAATTTTGAGTCAATTTGCCACTTATACAAAATATGTGCATCAATTTACTAGCTAATCTACAAGTAAGGGCCACAACAAGACGACGCTTTTAAATGACCGGCTTAATTTCAGGGCCCCTGTATGATAGTCAGTACCGAGGGGGGAATGAACATCGAAGACGTCGCTAGAGACAATCCTGACGCTATAATTAGAGTACCCGTGGATATTAATAACGGTATGTTATCCTTATCTGCACTTTCTATTTTATTATCACTTTAAGTTATATTCAGGGCGTAATGTTATGAGATTATGTTATTATATTATGAGATAATGTTATTATATTATGAGATTATATTACACATCTACAGTGAAAGAAGTTGAACTTCTTGTTCTTTCATGTAAACTCTGGGACCGTTCACCATGTTCACCAATAAATGGTAATTATTTGATCAATTAATGGTAATTATTTTTGATGGTAATTAAATTGTTGATAACTTTGTCTTCATCACACACTTCTCCAGGAATATCAGACGCAGAAACTAGCCAAGTGGCGGACGCACTGGGCCTCAGCGGCGAACAGAGAGACCAATGTAAATTCGCAGTGGAGAGACTTTATAATCTGTTTGTTAAGTACGATGGAACACTTCTGGAGATTAACCCTCTGGCTGAACTGACTGATGGTCGAGGTTTGGTGTAGTTTATTATTTGTGTGATCTTGGAATTCGTGAAATACTTGTTTCTGGGATTACTTTATAGTTTTTGGCTGGACCCATGTCATGCCCTTGTTTATATTATGAACACAAGATTATCAAAACCTATACAAGTTATATTTTCATAAATCTCATCTAGTATCCAATAAAACCCTCTAAACATCTTGAACTATAATTTAAATCTATACTCAGTTCTCTGCTTGGATTGCAAGATTAACTTTAACCTCTCTCCTATAGACTCTCTCTCACTCTCTCTCTCTCTCTCTCTCTTCTCTCTCTCTCTCTCTCTCTCTCTCTCTCTTCTCTCTCTCTTCTTTCTCTCTCTCTCTCTTCTCTCTTCTCTCTCTCTCTCTCTCCACTTCTCTTTCTTCTCTCTCTCTCTCTCCTCTCTCTCTCTCTCTCTTCTTCTCTCTCTCTCGCTCTCCTCTCTCTCTCTCTCTCTCTCTCTCTCTCAAACTATAATTTAAATCTATATTCAGTTCTCTGCTTGGATTGCAAGATTAACTTTGACGATAACGCTGAGTACCGACACCCTGAACTTTTCAAGAAGCGAGACTGGACCCAGGAGGACCAGAGGATGTTGAGGCAAACATAACCAACCCCCCCCCACCGGACTCAAAACTACATTGGTTCCTAGACGCAGTATCGGGTGTTTTGGGCAGTATGTCTTCTACGTCCTCTAGCAGTCCTATATGTGAGGAGTATAGTCAGAATTTCAGCTAATTTGATAGGATTTTTTAAGAAATTTGTTATTTTTTCTGTTTTTATCAAGGATAATTATAGTTAGGCAGAATGGAACCTAAATCAATGTCTTATCAAACTATAACTCTTTGCAGTAAACGGCCGTCCACGCTTCGCCTAGCAATGGCCTACCAATGGATCATCTCACACGCCCGTTGGAGATCCCATGCCATTTCCCATTGATGTGGAGCCTGTGCAACCCGCCGCCAGTCCACTGGGCTTTCAAAATTATCTCATCTGATCCTAAGGTATGCGGGGTTGCTTTTTATATCCGCCTAAATTGTGAGTTCAATTATATTTTCATTCATTTAAATTTGATCGGCGATATTCAGGATATCTATACAGTCTAAGTAATTGAATATTGTTTTATATATTGTATTATTAAATAAGTGATTCATTACCTTGAACAGGTGAAAGCGATATTGGTCAACATTTTTGGTGGTTAGTATGATGATGCGGACGTTATGCTCAAGTATTCTTTGATGGCCGCGATTAACCTCGAACTTGAGATTCCTCTTATTGTTAGACTACAAGGTTAGTGCCCTTATTTTTTATGTTGGGAAGTAGTAAAGGGTGGATAAAAAATAGGCTCATAATGGGCATGGGCGGTTGTAATTTTAAGAATGGAAATACAAATTGTAAATAAAATTGACAGGATCTGAATTAGAATTGAAATCAAGTTTACTAGCAATTAATACAATTATATGATATTGATAATAATTTAAAGAGGCTTCTACGAGCTGTCAAAATAGTCCAATCAGAATTGTTAACAGATCACCTTGCCAAAAACCCGTTGATATTGTAATTTATGTAAAGATTAAATAAATAAATCGTTGATTTATAATAAGTTAATAAGTAATAAATTAATATATTATAGAGTGAGTTTTGTGATAATTAAAAACTGTTGGCATGAAGGTAGGTTTGAAAATTTATTCGCGGAAATAACAACACTTGGAAATAACAGTTAGAGCTATGCAGTATGCATAGCAGTGTTATATTCAATTTGAAGTTTAAAACCAATAAAACATTATACATGCTAATAGTATAGTATTACTATACTAGAAAGTACACACTAACTAGAACGGAGCCAGCCAGATCATTGGGTGATCAAGATACATCGTCCAACTTTTATAAATAAATGACAAAAGACAAAGAGTTTAAGGTTTTTCCACTCGAGGCTGATGCTCATGACTATACTATGGTGACTTTGAAACAACTTAAAATCATTTATGGCTTGTTGTCCTCATTTATGGCTTGTTTTCCTCATTTAGGGCTTGTTTTCCTCATTTAGGGCTTGTTTTCTTCATCTCTACCTGTGTTGTTGTCTTCACGTCTCATTGTCAGCTCCACAGCATTGACTCCCATGTTGTGACGTTATAACACGTGGTGTGACATCATAACACGTGGTGTGACGTTAGAACACGTGACATTGACTACTGGGTCAGATCTAGATAGCCTTTCTTTGACGTTCCCTGGATATCATAAACAAATTGTCTCATTTCTCTTTTTCTGGTCAAGTAAATCGGGTTAACTGTTGAGCTGCGGTTCGTCGATAACGAGAAAATTATGTCTCGATAAGCATATAGGAATGCGTTATCCTCAATTAAATAAAATTTAACACAAAATTGGATAACAGGGCCAGATATCATGAATGCGTTGACAGCGAAAAATGCTACTGAAAGAATTAAAACTGTTATCGTAGCGCGTCTGTTCCCGTTGCTTCCTTCTATTTTGCGTTCTGGTTCATTTTTGCGCAACAGCCAATACGATGTTATGCCAGTTGAAATAACAACTGTAATGACACTCAACAATGTGCCCATTGGATAGAATATTGCGTAATAACTTTTTACAGTGTCCAATCTGTCCATGTTCCCCGTCGGCTTAATATAGCCGAAGTAGTATAGTGTGAATTCCCTTATACACGAATAAAGCAAATACAATATGAAACTAACTGTTAATGAACCCTTGATGATATAGAAAGGTCGACAAACTTTAATTGTTCTCGTCACCGCTATGAGACATGTCGCGAATCCTGTACAATCATAAGATACAGCAAAGGGGAAGGCAAAGGTGAGGTAAATGGTTTTATAAATATTATATCCAACCATAAATTGATTTGGTAAGTAAAACTGCACAGATATTGACGTCGCCAAGCTGGAACCACAGACAAACAGGTCAAATGAGTTGAGCAATATTAGCAGCTTGTTTCCGAGTCCTTTACTTTGTATTTTAAAGAAGTAGGAAAGTGAGAGACTGTTTGCAGTTATTCCGATGACATCTATGAGGATTGTTATCACCCGTAAAGGAATTTGGTAGTGTGCCATTTCCTAAAATATTTTGGGTTACATAATATTTTTGGCGAAGGGCCAATTATTGTATATGTATATTTTGCGGAAAGCTTCGGAATGGAAAACTTCGGACCGATGATATAAGCTTATTTGCGGTCAATCGGAAAACTAATTAAGCAACGATCAGAAAATCAAAGAGCAGTGCCGTGATTTATTACCAATCTGGCTCTTGAAGGTCCTTGACTGTACTCTAAAGCTCCTAAATGTCCATATGACTAATAACTTGTCTCTGAACCAGCTGACCACCAGTTTAATGAGTATAGATAGTTGTGAACCATATTTCTTCTGACACGTGGCAACGATTCCAGTATTCCCAGTATTGACCAATCAAAACCCTTAATCACTGTCACGTGTAACAAACTACAAAATTCTCTGTAAAATGCACTTAGAGGATTTTATGTTGGTGAAAGCCTCGAGAATAACTCCTGCTAAAGTTCAAACTTTGGAAAATCATGAAGTTACAGAAAATTGTGCGACAAAACATTAGTGCTGGTTTCAGGACTGCAACTGGTGCACTGCACTCAGAACTGCACTGGGTCCCCGCTTTCAGCAACCGATCATTTAATGGTACTTGAATCTCCGACGTATGTTATAAATAGATAAATTAGGCTGAAATACGAATCACGGAGCACGAAGGGCAGACACCTGGTGAACAAATAAAGTGGGTATCGGAACATTTCATCGGAATCAACTACCACATTCTTAACTTGTGACCAATATTGGTGGTACGGATATCAAGCAATTCGGTACAGACAGTTCAAATTCTGAGCGGTCTATTCAAATTGTTAACGTTTGATAAAGACTACCGTTAAACCTTAACCAGTATATCTCAAGGTAGGGTAGGGCATGTGGTAGGAACTTAAACGGTAGTTACTGCAAATTAACTTATGAACACCTAGTACAGGTGATAGAATAATGGCTGGTGGAGGAGGGGGCCTCCTTCGCCCTTGTTCATTTAGAACTCATTATGTTGGGCTATCGATGCAGTTCGGTACCTCCATTGACAGTGCAGTGGTCACCTGTAGCTAATATTCTTATTAGTACCTCCATTGACATAATATCTATAATATTCTTATATTACTGATTACGGAAAACATGTAAATCGAATAAAATATTCTACAGCAATGTGAATTTTATACTGCGATGTGAAATCCGGCCGAAGCTAGTGCAACACGCCAACACGGCCTTCGCGACTAATGCAGTGACTAGTATTTTTATATTTAATATTACTGATAACGGACACCGTGTAAATCAAATAAAATATTGTAGATTAAGTGTAAATCTGAACTGTTTAAAAAAGTCCATAATCTTGGTATTTCAACACTGAGTCTCGCTTGAGTGACTTAAAAGTACATCTTTGTTGGGTATATTTTAATGTCGAAGGTGTAATAACTGTTTAGAATTTATTATTTATTTCTTTATAATTCGAATAAAATAGTGGAGTACAATTTCTGAGTGGATGAATCCAGATTTTTGAACTTTTGGAACATTTTTGGAACATGTGCCAAATTGTGCCAAAGTGTGCCATGCATTTATTTGCCTAATGGAGCTCTAAATAGTGCCAAAAATAATTGTAAATGATGGATTTATTTGCAAGCTAGGTCTAGGGGCCATCGAAAGTAGCATAACATTACCAGGTTCATGGAATGAACGAAAATGAACACAAAAATCATATTGTCCTATAAATGCTCTGAATGGTTTTAAAATGGTCGGAAAAGTGTTTTTATTGTCCTAGGACCACTCAAACCAAGTTTGGGAATCACTGCATGTCCACGAACCGATGTTACCAATGTTCAAAATGTTCCAAATTTTGTTCTCACAATAATCCTCCTGAGAATCAGATTTTTGGAACTTGGCACATCGAAGTATTGGGCGTATGTAAGTGTGGGAAGCTCAAATTCGGTTGTTTCTAAGATGGATATAGGTAAAAACTAGGCCTAAGAGCCATCAAAACTCAAATAAAATTACCCAGTGTTCATGGATGAACGAAATGAACAAAAATGAATAAATATTGTCCTAAAAATCTCAGAAACGTTTTTTAAAATTGGTCGGAAAGTGTTTTATTAGTCTAGGACCACTCAAAACCAAAGTTTGGGAATCAATGCATGTCCAGAAAACCGGATGTTACCAATGTTCAACATGTTCCATTTTGTCAAATAATCCTCCTGAGGAATCCAGATTTTGTTGGAACCGGGGCACATCGAAGTATTGGCTGGATTTAAGTGCTGGGGAAGCCTCAATTCGGTTTTCTAAGGATGGGATATAGGTAAAAAAACTAGGCTAAGAGCCATCAAAACTCAAATAAATTACCCAGGTTCATGGAATGAACGAAAAAGACAAAAAATGAATATTGTCCTAAAAAATGCTCAGAATGGCAGTCTCCGGGGCAACACTGAACGCGGCTTTTTTCTATTATATTCTGAATCTCCGCCAATTATTTATTTCATCACTTTGAAAATTGAACTAAATCAATCAATCATCCTCAGGCTGTGAAACTATCTGACATCGTTGGTAAAGCCCAAGAATTGAACGTAAAACTTGATTTCAGTTTGGGAATTTAAAGACAACATTTTGGATTCATATTTGTCAAGTTATGTAAATAGACAATTTTGATGTTCCGGATAAACTGCAATTTATTTATACTGATCATGATCTGGACATGACGTACACGGTACACTCTGAGATTTTAATCGCCTTTCTATTATTTGATGATTACAGCGTTGTGATCCTAGACAGAATACTGCATTAGACTCTGCTTTAACTTTTTCTACGATAGCTCACGTCTTTACGTTTGCGTTGTATTGGGAATATGGAACATTATTTAAATTAGAAATTGATATATTTGGAAATGATGAAGTTAGCATTTTATTTTGTTGAGAACCAAGTGAAACGAGATAAATAGGTCTTAATCTGTGGTACAAATATTGTCAAAATCTACAATCGATACTCATTACTCATCCATAATAATGATCCATCTTTAGCTCAATTTTACAATTAGCATTTATAAGAGAGAGAATATGTAATTACCCAAATAGTGGTGTCTCTTGCAGATAAACAGCTCAAGAATAACAAAAGCTGGGGCCAGGTTCACCGGTACAAGTTCTAAATCCTACAATTTCCCCACAAATATACCTCTAAAAAAGTTTATATTAATAGATACACATAGGTCATAGCTGGCTAAAATTGACAGTGGTCAAGTGACAAATATGCCTGGAAAATTACATAAAATGTTTCATCAAAATAGTTTCTTCTAGTAAGAGTAAAATCTCCTAGTCGTTTTTATTACGCCATTTATTCCCGGCTTTAATAAAAGAATTGTGACTGTGTCGTTACAATTTGTCTGAGATTAAGTCTTTAAGTCATGCATAAATCAAACAGCACGGTTAATATGGTTTATCCTGAATTATAAGGATACTTCTGGAAATAATCTGAACACTTTAAGTTAATTGTCAGCACATTGATTAAAATTAAACCAAATACAAATTTCGAGTCGAATATAATGACGCCTAGCCGGCAGGATTTGAAAAACTGATACACCATCAACACGTTGACTAGGAGAAGTGAACCGACTTGGGTTTAGGAGACAGAGACTGTGCCTGGGCCTGTTTGAGAGCCACTAAGTCGTCATAGAAACTTTTGATGTTCACACCCGGTATAGCATCGGGGGAACAGTGGAAATTGCGGAGTCCAAACCAGCCACTCTTCTCCTGAAGTGGGAAGAAATTAGATAAAATTAAAAATGTCTTGCTTTTAATTTATCTCTATTAAGTGTATCCGTACGTGTCGAAAGACATTTAGATATTTTGGCTTTTGAGCCCGATCATCTTGAAGTTTAAAAAGTTCTTGAAACTAACCTCATCGGGAACTGTGAGACGAGAATCAGGGATAAATGGGACGTTTTCCTCTGAAAATATGATAACTTTTGTCATTTGTGTTTGTAATTAACCCACGTGTCCAATATTAAAGGTGGATTGGTTGTTGCTATATCACGAATATGCCCACTACACATTATATTATTCACCCAATCAGTAACATGTAATACAATTTTGATTGACGAAAAAGTCGCCAAACTAAACTATATAGATTAGTTCAATAAAGAACCTAGACACACCAAGATGACACTAGGGTCAGGGAGAAAACATGCCACCATCATACAAAAACACTACACTCCGCTCAATAATAACAGACTAAAATACAGAGCTGCAGTGCACCGTATCACTGGAAACTGTGGGCTTAAAACAAACACCTTCGTACCATCTGCAAATTTAGCACCAGTGCCTGTCTTGTTTGATCATGAAGAAGAAGGCTGAGGGCTCTAATACTAATTCACTCGCCCCAAAATTATCACGTGACTTTGGTTTTTATGGTTTTGCAGCCGAACAAAACGGTTTTACATAAACCCTAATCCCAACCCTAATCCTGACCATAACCCCGAAGCTATCCATAACCCTAACACCAACCCTAACCCTAAACAATCGAATTCGTGTTTTACTAGCCTGTCACGTGACCAAACCAGTTTTTTACCCATAACTCTCCAGGGAAGCATTTTTACCCTACGTCATGGGGGGTAATTCGGAATCAGCTTCCAAAAATACACCCAATTCAACATGATTACTTTCATACACACACAGCCTTTAAACAAGAATTGTGTTAAAATTTTGGCGAGCAATTAAGTGGGAGCGGAAGAAGAGACCGTCCCGAATTTGCGATTGCTCAACGACATCTTCGACAACTAACAATTAACATATAACTTAACTAATTAATATTGTCCACTTTTCCAACTGCACTAAGCGTTTTATTGTACCCGAAGCACTGGATCAGACCAGAGTGGCCTAGTTCATTTTGCTTTGGTATTAACGTCTCGGCTTCCAGGCATTCCATCCCTCAATCGACCAGCCACACTACCCCTCCCTCCCAATGATTTCGCTGGCAAAATTGCTTGGTACGTCAATGACAAAATTCGTACGGACAAATAAGTTGGGATTCTGGGGAAGGAAAGTTATCAATGTGTCCCAAAGTGGTGCAAAAATTAGAGATATCACTGAAAATATTCAGCATTTTCATAAAACTCATGCAGCTGCAGAAGCTGACGATATTCAAAAGATTATATTGAGTGTTGGTACAAATGACATAAAACATTCTAAGTATGGGGTTCAGTTCCTTAGGAAGTATCTTAATGACTTAATTGACACCACTAAGCAGTTATTTCCCGCTGCAATTATAATTATCCAATGTTGTCTTCCTATTAAGTGTTTATATTCCTACATAGCAAAGAATGTTCTAGATTTTAATAATCTACTTAAAGACTTATGCCTAAATAATAATTGCGTGTTCTTAGACTGTTTCTCAGACTTTTTAACTCGAGACTTTAGATCCTGTAATGAACTTCTATACCATGATTGGCTTCATCTCAACATGAGAGGAGTAGGTTTACTTTCCACTTGGCTTAAGTTTGTTGTAAACGAACACAGTTTTGACAGGGTTGTAAATAATCTTCTGGGAATTTAAATCTTTGATCTTTTCTTTCATTTAATATTTTGATTAAGACGTTGCGCCTAAAATTAAAACTCAAACAAATCTCTGATTTAATCTTTTTCTCAATTTTATGCCTCCTATTTCAGGTACATTCGGTCACTGCCCATTTTCCCATATGTTAGACAATGAATCGTTTAGACTTAGAATAGGTCTTTTTGCATGCAAAAGGCCTCGTACACAGTCAAGAAATGCACATATACATATCAACACGTTTATACCTAACAAAATTTACACATTTAATTCTCCATGCACCCCACACATCAACTACAATTATCATAATCATATGTTTCTCTTCTATTCTCTCATCATGACTTACCTTCTCCCAATTCTTCTCTCCACGACTAGGTCCATGAACACCGTGTTCCCCCTAGATTCTTATATTCATTCCTCTCTACTCCTTGACAGCCCACGTTATCTTATACCATTTCTTGCTTGCTCCCACATCAAACTTTTCTTTGTAATTATCTCCTCATGGTTTATAAGAAATGTTCTTCTCCCTGGTAAGATGAATAGAGTCAAGTATTCCAGCCGCCTCAGGCGTCTAGTATCTTTATTCATTCTTTGGGTTTTCTCTCTTAACTTTCTTTTGATAACTCTTGTTAATCCTTCTATGCTTAATCCAGGTCCCAACTCCCTATCTGTACTCTACCAAAATGTCCAAGGTCTTATTCCTTTCAGTAACCTAAGCTCCTCCCATCCCCTTCTTGATGGCAATAAGATTTCCGAACTTCAATCCTTTGCTAACATAGAGCAGCCTGACATAATTGCCCTAAATGAGACTTGGCTCAAAAAATCTATTTCTAGCAACGAAATCTTTCCTTCTTCTCAATATGAAATCTTCCGCAATGACCGCACGAGAAAGACTCATCCTCAAGATCCTAATAACCCTAAAAAGTTTAGGGAAAATGGAGGTGGTGTTCTTTTGGCTGTTCGGTCTGATCTCGATGCCACTACAACCCGACTACCAGTTAGCCTAGGTGCAGAAATGCTTGCCGTTAAAATTGCTTTTCCTAACAAAGAGAGTATTGTAATCTGTACTTGTTATAGAGTAGGAACTCTTGGGTTACCTAATCATGATGTCATAGTTAGTTATATTCGCAAGCTAGTTTCCAAAAAGAATCCCCCTAAAATCTATGTTATTGGTGATTTTAATCTCCCCCATACAGACTGGCTATCTTCATCCAGTACCGTACCTATTGAGCAATCCTTCATAGATTCTTTCAGTGATCTTTCTCTCTCCCAGTTGATCACATCACCCACCCATAAAAGTGGTAATACATTAGACATTCTTCTCAGTAATTATGATAACACAATCGATAACTTGAATGTCTGTGATCCTCATTCCGTGTGTAAATCTGATCATTTTCCTGTCACTTTTTCAATTAAAAGCTCCTTTTCCCGCAAGAAAACTCCTAAACGTAACATCTATAATTATAAGAAAGCAAACTGGGACATGATTAATCGTGAATTATGCTCGATTAATTGGCAAGTCCTAGAATGCCTAGATCCTGATTCGTCTTGGAAGTTAGTTAAAGACTGCATTATGAATTTAGTTGATATACATATTCCTAAAGTAACTATTAAATCAGAGTTTCAACCCCCGTGGTTCGATAGTGAACTTTTTTCTTCATGCCGTAAAAAAGATAGACTCAGAGCTAAATTTAAAATTTCTGGTTCTATTTCTGATGAGTTAAAGTTTGTTACTAGCCGTAAAGATTTTAAGAGGCTTTCATCAGCCAAAATAAGAGACAATCTTTTCAATAGTGATGATCCAGCGCTTATAACTAAGAAGTTTTGGTCACATGTTAAGTATAAATCTAACTCCTGCCGTATTCCTAATTGTGTTAGTTATTCTGGACAGCTTCGGTTCAAACCCAAAGCTCAAGCTGAACTTTTCAATTCTTTCTTTTATAACCAGTTTTCGGATCCTTCACTTTATGACACTGACATCTCCTATGTCAATGATGTTGATTTTGATATTGACTTCGATCATCGGGATGTTCGTAAGCTTCTTTCAGATATTAATTCAAATAAAGCCCAGGGACCAGATGGCATACACGGTAAAATTCTCAAAAATTGTTCCGTAGGTTTAGCTTACCCTCTAACATGCATTTTTCGTGGATCTTACAACAGCGGCTACATTCCACAAGAATGGAAACTTGCAAATGTTGTCCCAATATTTAAGAAAGGTAAGAAAAGTGAGGTTGAAAACTATAGACCAATATCCCTTACTTGTTTAGTCATGAAAGTTTTTGAGCGCATTGTTAAACGTAAACTGCTTTCTTTGACAAGTACCCTTCTTGATCCCAGGCAGCATGGTTTTCTAGAGCACAAGTCATGCACAACCAATATGGTTGACTTTTGTGATAGCCTGGCATTGTCTCTTAACGAAAACATTATCAATCATGTTGTGTATTTTGATTTTGCTAAGGCATTTGATTCTGTAAATCATGATATTCTTCTTCATAAGCTAAAGACCTTATATAACATTGATGGTACACTTCTCAAATTTCTTACCAATTACCTTCAAGGCCGTTACCAAAGAGTGGTTATTGGTAATGAGATGTCATCTACCCTCTCAGTTAATTCTGGTGTCCCCCAGGGCTCTATTCTTGGTCCCTTACTTTTTGTATTGTTTATCAATGATATTCCTCTTGGCCTTTCGGATAATACTGATATTGTTTTGTATGCCGATGATACAAAAATCTGGCGTAAAATACATTCATCTTCTGATAATACTAATTTACAAATGGATATAGACTATCTCTCTGACTGGGCACTAAGAAACAAAATGCGATTCCATCCAGCAAAATGTAAAGTGCTTATTGTTTCAGGAAAACCATCTTTATCTCCTCCATTCGCATATAATCTTGATGGCTCTCCTCTTGTGTATGTAGAGTCAGAAAAAGATCTTGGAGTCGATGTTACTCCTAAGCTAAGTTGGAATAGTCAGTGCGACAGAATTTATACTAAGGCCTGCCAACAACTTGGTATGGTCAGAAGAGATGGCCATATTGTCATTGATCAGAAACGTCGCCGGGCGCTTTACCTCTCCCTGGTTCGTAGCCAATTCGAAAATTGTTCAATAATCTGGCGCCCTTGTAATAAATCACTTAGTGATAAATTAGAAAGTCTCCAAAAGAGAGCTATTAAATGGATTCTGTCTGAAGAGGGCCGCAGTTATCCACCTGAGCAATATGTCAAAAAGTGCAAGCTTGTCGACATTCTCCCTTTGTCTCAAAAGTTTGACTTGAATGATCTTATTTTTTTCCACAAAGTTCTTAACAATTTAATTCCTGTTTCGCTGCCTCGCTATCTCTCTTTATATCAGGGCACTTCTCGACTAAGACGTTGCCACCTCGACAGTCTGTCTATTGTGTCATCAATTTTACCTAAGTTAAGTCAGAATTCACACACCACATGTACCTCAAATAGCCCACTGGCAAAATCATTTTTCTACAGAACCCATATACTGTGGAATGGACTCCCTTTACAGGTAAGACAGATTGTGTCTACTAATCTTTTCAAAGCTGAGGTCACTAAGCATCTATGGAAATGTTTATTGGATAGTGAAACAACAGTCTAGCCTAGTCTCTTTGCTCCCCATATTATTATTATTTTTGTTTTATTAATTTTTTTATCTACCTTCCTATACTTTCAACATCATATCACACTTCACCCGCACACCTTCTCACACATTAATGACCATTTTAGACCTGTATCTAATGTATCTGGAATTTGACGTATTGAAATACAAATTTTGACTCTATATCCACAGTTATTCACCATGGATTTGTTTGTTATTAAATAGTTTTTCATAAATTTTTGGATTTAGATTAATTCGATGTAATGGGTCCAAGTTACTGCGGACATAGTTCACTATGTGTTTACCGTGTTTGGGTGCCCATCATATTTTACAGATGGGGGCGATATTTTGAACGATTCTATTTTATATTCATCTATTGCTGTACTCTGTAAAATTTGAAAAGTATTTAATAAAAAAAATCTCCTTGGAGGGTTCCCACACCCCAGAGGTAGGCAAAGCATCTTTATGCTTTCCTCTTATGGGCCAACCAGGTTAAGCCTCTCACCAAAAATGAAATAAAATAAAAACACAGAGACTGGAGACACGTTGACACACGCTGTAATCTGTATAGTGTATACCTCTTTTCGCGGCCGAAGAGGTATACAAAGTGTAGCAAGAGACACGAGAAACCGACCATCTCATCTTGCTTTAAAGTTGTCACATACAGTTGTAGTACCTCACGGAAATGTGAGACTACCAATGTGGCCTGGGCTGTTTGTAAATAACTCAATTGTTTCTCACAACATTATGTAATATGGCACTTGATCTTTTGCTGGATGAAAATCATTATGATATGGCTGCTTAAGAGATTTACTGGTTACCAAGGAAACGCGCGCACGATTTGATTCTACTAGTTATGAAAAGTTGTGCTTGTATTGATAAAATATTACAGCGCGCGACGCAAATAACTGATTTTCACGGAATAATACAGTAGACATGGGGCAGATTGTCCGGTAATGAGAGTGGAAGCAAAAAATATCATCATCAATAACTCACCCGCAGCTTCTATTGAATTCAATTCTTCCACGAATGATTTGTAATCAACACGACCATTCGGCTTTGGAACTCTGAAAATTGAACAAATGGTATTATTACGTAATACATTTTTGTGAACCCAAAACCCGACCAAAAAACAGTTTATGCATCGGCAAATTCATCAAAAAATCCAGACCCGCCTATTTAGCTTAACAAAAACTGACTTCTGGATGAGAGCTGTGAGAAGATCGTTTTTGAGAGGCAGCCCAACACCAGCACACACTCTATAAACATCAGCGGGATCTATCAGATTATCGTTATCTTCGGAAGGACATTGTGACAAAGCTTTCCGCAGCTCGTCGTATCGGTCAAAGTTCATCTTCTGCAGCTGCAATGATTATTGTGGTGAATGTTAAAATACTGATATTAAACAGAATGTCATGTGACGTAAAATACGTCATAAAAAATTAAACATACATTTAGATGTTTTACAGAGGTGCAAATTAACATGTACTTGTCCTAAAACAACATGGTTCATAAAAAGTGTCTTAAATGGGTAAAATAAGATAAACTTTAAAACTTACTTTACAAATTGATATCCTCTAAGCTGTACTCTAAAACTTACTTTTTAAGTACTCTATAAAACTTACTCTATAACGACAGAGCTTTAGAACCAGATCATAGGTTATCTTCAGGGCACTCTCGTTAGCGTATTTGCGTGCTATAACAAGGATTGCGTGTTGTGATAGCTTCATGTGACTGCTCGCTTCTATCAACTCTCTGAACAAATGAGTATTTTAGTACCTTGAGAACCTGGAACTTGAACCAATACAACAGTTAACTCCTTGAACTATTGTACTTAAAAGTTACAATCACTGGAAATGCAGGATCTAACAAATTAGATTTAGTTCAGACTCAAACTGACCAAATTTTCGATTAAAAAACTTAATTTGATCTCTCATAAAAGATAAAACTATAATAATTAGGGCAAAAATAAGAGAGAAAATAATAAACTTACACAAAGTCAACGTAAGAGACAGATTCTTTCTGTGCAAACTCCTCGTTAAGAACATTTTCTGGGATACTATCGCAGAGAGCGTCCATTATTCTCGTCAGATCAGCTTCTGGGAACTTCCCGTTTATTAAATTTAAGACACAAGATATTAAAATATGACATTTGGATTTACCAGGAGCTTTGTATAAATTCATGCTACTCTTTCATAGGCCTCTGTTCTAAAAATAGCGTTTGAATCATGTAAATTTTAGAGGATGATCTAAGGAGGACGTGCAGCACTCACTAAATTTGCTGCTTGCTTTTTACGTCGTCTGACAAGCAAGTGGGACAAAAAATAGACACATTTTCTGAAAACTCTAATTATATTGTATGTACACATACATTTCAGATAGTACACAGGTTTCATAAAATCATATAAACAAAGTTTGATGCTCTCATTATTTAATTAATATATTTACATTATATTAACAGTTCTCAGTATTTTCCCAGTAATACATCTTCAAGTGCAGGTTTTTTGCCCGTAGAATTAATAAAGCTTTAAAACATAAATTTAAGAATCGTTGGTTTAAAGAAAAACTGAATTTTGCTTTCAGTGTGTGAACATTCACAAAGATATTAAGTGATATGTGATTAAGTTGAAATCACTATTGGAACATTTTAATCAAAACATTCAACTGATAGCACGTCGATGACAAATAATTTACTATTCTAAGAAAATGACAAGGAAAAGAAAGAACACTCCTGTCTTGACTGGGTGTAGGGAGAGACACCGAATTTCCTGAATTCTTGTCTTTCAATTTTGAAGTTTCAGCATCTCGATTAAGTTCATCAATCCTGAAAACGTATGTCCATAAAACATTTGCTCTTGGTATGAAGTTGGTGCTGTTGTGTAGGATGTGGTGGTGCGTAGGATGTGGTGGTGTGTAGGATGTGGTGGTGTGTAGGATGTGGTGATTTTTAAGATGTGATGGTGTGTAGGATATGGTGTTGTGTAGGATGTGGTGGTGTGTAGTATAGGATGTGTATAATGTGGTGGTGTGTAGGATGTGGTGGTGTGTAGGATGTGGTGACTGGTGGTGTGTAGGATGTGGTGGTGTGAAGGATGTGGTGGTGTGAAGGATGTGGTGGTGTGTAGGATGTGGTGGTGAAGGATGTGGTGGTGTGTAGGATGTGGTGACTGGTGGTGTGTAGGATGTGGTGGTGTGTAGGATGTGGTGGTGTGTAGGATGTGGTGGTGTGAAGGATGTGGTGGTGTAAAGGATGTGGTGGTGTGTAGGATGTGGTGGTGTGTAGGATGTGGTGGTGTGTAGGATGTGGTGGTGTCAATGATATGCCAGTGCAGTTTGTGGGATGTGCTACTACTAGCTGGGCATGATATTATCTACGAGATATCACCACTAGAAATAATCAAAATACTTTGTTTTTAGCTATTAATTAATTAGCTAATTACCTTGTGTTGCTCAGCGTAAGAAAGAGCGTACTCGTCAGCATCGGTAATAACGAACTGGTGCGATCTGAAGTTTACCACGGCTCCTACGTAAATATCCTGAAATGTGAGGTAGGTTACTTTTGTAGAACTTTTATAATAAATTGAGAATAATAATTGTAGTACTAAGACTAAGAATGATTGGGTTCTGTATCCAGTTTAAATATTTCTATATTTTCCGGCAGTTATTTTCAGTAGAGTAGTAACGGTTTCAATGATCAACAACTTTTGAAGGTTTAAAAACCAATAATTTTGCGATGAGCAAAATATAAAATCTCACTCTCACAATCCTATCTCACCTCAGCTTGGTAGTATCCACCACTTGGGTTCATTATCTTGCTCCTCTCGATGAATTTGCCGTGTACAATACCAGAATTCCTCTTTTCCGGCTCAAACACGGAGATAGTATCATCAGACAGGAAGAAGGAAATGATAAAGGTTCGGTCCATGTCGATGGGTCGGTTGGTGTCGAGTCTGGCGAAGAAGCGTAACACGTGACTGTCTAGTCCTTGTCTGAGAAAAGGTGAGGGTTAGATTATTTCTTACTTGAAAGTGGCTCTAATGATGAAGCGACATTTAAAAAATATCTTACTTAAACAAAAACATACTAAAATTATGTGCTTATGGACACGTTCATAAAAAGGTGGCACTAGAGATTGATTTTTCACTGCCAAAATTGTGTGAAGCATTTTAAAATACTTGTATCTCAAGGAGTATGCTATGAAAGTTAACCAAATTTTAATATGTGGTCCAAAAAGATTCAAATATCACATAATTAAGTCATTCGTCTCTTTATATCTGTTAATTGTGCAGATATGAGCCAGAAATCACAAAATATTCATTTCTTGCACCTCTAATGATGAATTTACATTCTGTGAGTGTGTCCTGCTTCTCAATGTGATTATTGAACCTTTTTGAGATAGTTGAGTGTTAAAAGTGCAAAGAATCACCGGTTAAATGTGGAGTTACGATGCAATTATCACACACAGGGTTAATTCTGACTAAGTGTTTTATAATGATGAATGTGATATGAATATCAACGGAACGATTGTAACAATGAACTCTATCAATCACAATTATAGCATGCTAACTAATATTTAGAGAATTTAGATGGTTAAAAGTGCAATAATGAGTCAAAAATCACATAAATGAGCATGTATTGTAATGATGCTGTATCAGGGGAATCTATCACTTTTTGGCTCTATATCAGGTTGGTATTCATAGTAAATCTGCAGTGATTTGTTGTGACACTTGTTTATGGTCATGGAGAAGTTCGTTATTAGAGTAATAGTGGAATCAATAATCACAAACACTGATTTTAAACAGGGTAAACTAGGCAAGTACTTTTACAGCTCAAGCCATGATAATTTAGTCGCCATAATGTGACAAATGAATCATATCAGTAACATATGATTGCATTCGTATATTCGTATATTCATTTATTGCATGTTTAATTTGTTTTTTGTGTTTAATTTACGATTATTTGCATTTGAGATTCTGCGATTAAATTTATTTTGTTGATTGTAATGTTGTGATATTGCATAATTTATTGTAAATGTAATATATGTTTCAGAAAATTATGTAATGTAATGCGATGGAGGTTCTTTAAGCAGGCAATTCCAGTCCAAACCCTGGAAACATGACACAAAGGATTTGTTTTACTTGTTGCATGAAAAGCACTAATATAATACTTAATCGGATTTTTTAAATGTGATTATCGATTCATTACCTTTACTTTCAAAATGTCATTACAACTTGAACATTACGTATGATTCAATTATCACACTTTAAAGGAAATTACATATTTGGTAGCCAGATTTGTGTGATTTTTGAATCATTTAAGCACCGAGATCAAAAATTATCGCTCAAAGGCCTTCAATATGGTATAAGCTTAGACATGGATTCAAAAATCACATAATAAGAATCATAGTCCATAGAATGGATATGAATTGTCATATCGTGCACTTAATTTAAGGCTTACTATAGTGTGACTTAATAGCGCACCTTTAACGAAAATGTGATTCTTGAATCATATTAACTGGTTTTAATACTATTTAATACTATTTTGTACCCTAAAAAATGATAGAAAGCCAATAAAAACGTAAGATGATTCAATAATCACTGTTCAAAATAGGCTCATTTCCAACGTTTAAGTTGTGATTTTTGAATCATTTTGGCACCAATAACAATTTCAGATAAGACATTCCATTCCATACATGCATTATAATCACCATATCAATTTTGGCGTCTTTGTGAATAGTACTTTTCAGATTATCTAGTGTTGATTCATCTTGCATTTCTAATTGTGTGATATTTGAATCATTGGCACACAAATAACGATAACTCCTGTGATATAAGCACTAGAGACTCCGTGATTTCAGGATCATGAAATTTAATCGAATTTCTAAAGGTATAGATAGATATATCAACCAACAAAGAACAATGACTATTTTTAATACGCATTTTAAAAAATTAATCTCTAGTGCCACCTTTTTTTGAACGTGTCCTTATTTGGATTCTTATTTACTCACTTTATATGCACATTAACCAGATTATTGAAATACAGTTTCTCAACATGCATGTTAAATCAATATTTAAATATACTTATTGTTTACATCATAATCAGTTTAAAGTTGAAATATCAGCAGCAACCCACCTGTCTTTCTTCATGAATTTGATGAAGACCCCCCCCGGCCCCCTTAAGTTGAAATATCTGCAGTGACCCACCTGTCTTTCTTCATGAATTTGATGAAGTCTCGTTTAGGAGCTTGAGCGATGAGTTTCAGGCAGTTAGCTCTGGAGTCCTCTTCGGATCCCCAGCCATTGTAAGGTGGAATCTCACGTTCAATCTTAGCAGCTTCCGTCTGTTTGTAGTGGATTGGGGTGTTCTTTGCTGTGAGAGAGATGGGTCGTTTTTAATTTAAACGAAAATATACACTAGACAGTTTTATGCGGTCACTTCATTAAGGGAAAAATGAGCGAAAGAGGACTTGAGAGAAATCAGATAATGTACATATCTTAATTCTTAATATTTACAATGTCAACATCCGAAAAACAATGAACAACTCCCTTAATTAAAAACTACAATCTCAACATAAATTTAAATAAACTCACCAACGGAGAACTTAGAGGCGTAATGGTGAGCAGTGAACTCGTCCATATCACAGACCGTCACCTCCCTGCCCCACACGTTAACCTTAGCTCCAATAGTCAGATCAGCATCAGTGTAACAGGACTTGTCCACAGCTCCTGTTTTTAGAGAGTCCAGGATGTATCGTCCTCCGTGTCCCATGGGGCCGAATACGTTCAGGATTGTTCGCTCTGTTATTTCACCGGGCTTGTGCAGCGCGCCTACTTCCTGCACGTGCAAACAGTTATTATTATAAACAGCATAAAGGCACATGATAAAGGCACATGATGCACATTGTTCTTCTCGATAGGGCAATGGGCATTCATATAGAAAATACAACTCATATATAAGTTGGTATCGACAATATCCCATCAACTAAAAGTCGAGCAAATAGTGTAACAGCCCAATTTCCTCGTCACTCTTACCTTAGGAACCTTACTCCTCCTCAAGAACTTAGGAGCGGCGTCCCTGCCGGAGTTAGCTCTGATCACCTCGCGTATCTCGATAGTATCATCAGCCAGGAAGTAGTGGAGGACAAGTTCCCTAACATCTCCGAACATCTCGCTAGAGTTATCCCAGATGCAGTAGAATCGCAGTACTTTTCTGTCGTTGTCCAGGAACTGGAAAGTGGAAATGTTATACAACAGCGATGCAATATTAGTGCAACTTTAGTGCAATATTAGTGCAATATCAGTGCAACTTTAGTGCAATATTAGTGCAACTTAATTTTTAATGTTATGATTATTTTTAATTTTTTTCATTCTGACTTTCAGATAATCAAAGCTGAAAAGTACATGATATTTCCAAAAACAAAACAAACAGGGCGGATGATTTAAAAAGAGAAAGGAATACTAAACGGGAAAAAGCACAGATAATGGAAGAGGAAGTTTTCTTAACCTGTTTGAGTGTATCACACTTCTCGTAAGGCCTATGAGGCTGCATGGTGGCAGCTTGGTTCTTCCTGTGTACAAAGTAAGGATCAGCAGGTTCAGTGGACATTGCCACCGGTACTTTAGCTCCTGTTTTAGTTAGGAAGTTACGGGTGAACTCGTCACAGTCCTGTGGGATGAAGTGTGTTAATATATACAGTGTATGAACTATGAACCGAAGAATGAACTATGAACCAAAGAACAGATTGATATTTCAAACAAATATTGATCATTTTAGGAGCCACAAAAATGTGGCCTATCCAGCATGTATCAAAACACCAGTTTCAGACTAAAGTACCTTGATGGTGAAGTTTCTGCCGTAAAGAGTAACCGCGTTGCCAACATTAAACGCCTCCACTGTGTAGAACTGATCGTCGTTTGGTGGTGGCTGGGAGATGCGGTGTCGGCGTATCAGCGTTCCTTGAGGAATACCGCTGTTTTCCTGACGGGCTTCGTTGACTTGGATACTGTCGTCTTCCAGGTAGTAGAGTATCGTGCAACTAGGGTGAGGTGTTGATTTTATGTGGCTGTACATAATTCTTAGATAAATACAAATTACTTTTTTTGAATAATAAATTTGCCGAATTTTAAGTAAAGAGTTCGTCATTATTCTATCACCTTACTACCCAAGAGAAACACGAAAACACTAAATTTACGATTACACAAAAACTCACTTTCTGATCCTGTACTTCTCCTCCCTCTTCTCGTGCACTGCCTCCTGGAAGAAAGCACTGAAACGAAGAACCTGCCGGTCGTGAACCACCCAGGAGGGGGCTGGCTGTCCGGCTCCGTTGGGGACTATCTTAGACTTGGGAGGGATCTTCTGTCCGGAGAATGGTCTCCTAAGATAATTACATCAAACAACGAACTTCTAGCACACAATTACCTAGATATCGCTTGCTTACCTAATCATCGAAACGTCAAGTGTCTCCCGCTTTCTAACTGCCTACAATTAGTCTACGTGTTACTGTAGTCTTCGATATGGATTTGTGGCCTGCTTATTAACTATTTTTAGCATTTTCAGATTCCAAGTTCGTTTAAATTTTAAATACTCTTAATCTTGAAGTCATTATTGTAACGGTATATTACACCAGACAGAAACAAAGTGTGAAGGGGCCGAAACGGAACCCCTCGGTTCCGTCCTTGCCGTACAGCAAGGTCAGCAATATGAATTCTCCTGCATTAAAAACTTAAGTCATTTGCCGGTTTCACTATTATTAAGTTTATAATCAATTCATAATGCATTGTGGCCCTCATACCCTAACGATGTATATTTTTGCCTGTATCCTCGTTTTAGTTAACCGTCCTTATTTCGTACTTCTTTGAAACTGTGCTGAAGTAAAAAATAAAGAAAATTTGCAGAGGTGACAAGTTCGATGAAGCGAACTATAAACACTGTAAAATTATAATTCCGTAAATACTGACATTGCTCATCCTAAACCCTAGTGGTTTATTACACCTTGCCTGAAAATCAGCATATGACCGTCTGGTGAAGGGTATGTTCTCTTATCCTCGTCACAACACATGATGGAGAGCATATCTCCGACCCTTTCCGATAATCCTAAGACAAGCAAATTTGCAAAAAAGTTCGTAAGCAATGTGTCTCAGGCTTTCTGGTTTAATTTTTGCCATTCCATATCGTCGGCAAACTCCCTGCTGACCAAATGACTGAACTTCCAAGACCTCAGTGTCTTCTATCATCTTTCTAAACACATTCATTTCTGTCACACATTTGTCCGTCTCCTTCAACACGGAGTCAACAATAAGGGAGCTTTCTCGGCAACAGTAGCATTCAATCTCAAACCCCATGGTTACACAGTTGCTACATTTACACCAATAAGCCTCCTCAAGCTCTGTCCTCGGAACACAATCGTTTCGTTCAGCTACTGCAGATATATTATCATCGTCCGTATCGTATCCGTCATTGTATCCCCTCGTGCTAGGCTCGTCATCGCTCTAGTGTCACTTCACAGTAGCCTTTGGTCAAAACCGTATGTCCTGATAAATTTCATCGTCGTTAATACAGCGTAAAGTTTCTTCATCACTTTCGTCACCACTAGTCAACCCTTCGAAGCTGTCCTCTGATGGTACCTCCTGATTGCTTGAAAACATTGCTGTAGGAATTTCAGGTCACAAAAAGAAATAAGAAGTGGTTTCTCCCCTTCTAAGGGAAATAGACGATAAAAATGTTAAACCTCTGGTTAGTTTAATTAGTACCGTTAGTGAGCAACTCTTCATAATGCTCATGAGCCAGTTTCGAAAGGCTATCAATCGTAAATTGGATTGACATTTGGTAACCGAACTAGACAAATGGTGTCTCCTGCACAACTAAATCCGATCAGAAAGTGTATAAATCAGCATTATCAACCACAACACGTAATAATTGGTTTTATACAATATAAAATTGTAAGCAATTAACGTAGGTAAGTATAGCTAAATAAAAATTTGTTCACCAGTGATACAATTGTAAAAGCGATGGTCCACTGCGGCGAAGGAGATTGCACTAACAGCCATGCACAGGTAGAAAGAGCTCGTTTCAAAATGGGCTCAGAATAGTATGTCGCAATTTTGTGAGGTTTTACAAGGTGCCTGACCAGAGAAAATGAAAAAAACTATTCTTGCAATGGAGACTAGACAAAGAAGGCCGGCCGAAGATGTTAAACGAACTACAAGGGTGTGCTCCTGATCATTTTGCAGATGATGATTTTTGATCCCAATCTTTTGCTTTGCAAAAACAATCAGATTCGAAACGCTGAAGAAGAAACAAATAATGTTGAAAGACGACGCGGACCCAAACACTGATCGAACCAGATTCGAGATGAGACTTCATTTTTTTTTTTGGGCCAGGCACAAATCGCTGAGAATGTGCTCTAGTTCTGCAAACCGTCCGCAAGAGGTCAGAGAAGATTTTGCGTATATTGAACAGCTGACTGGAAAATGAATCTCTGTGCGGCTCTGTCCGCGGAGGAGACCAGAACCAAACTGATGCAACTGATACTAAGTATTTTTGACTTGCCCCAAGTGATGGACTGCTTTCTAACAGAATAAAATGTGGAGGCCAAATCTCGTGCTTTAAACCCAGGTTTGTGAATGGCGTGTCAATAGATTACTTTGCTCTTGTGCACTTTATGGAGATCGACTCAACCTGTTCTCTGGTCCCATCAAATCGGCATCCCTATAAATGTAAAAAACTTCATGTGCTCTTATAATAGTGGAATACGGTTTCAAAGCATGCACACCTTCTGGAACCTAATGGAACTACCAACCTTGTCCAGGCCAACTTTTGATAAACATATTAAAACGTGGCTATTTCAAGTGATATACAACTGTAACCCGGACCGGAAGAGGGAATATGCGACCGTCTGAGTAAACAGAAGCTGATGTGTAGACGTTGTGCTTTGTGGAGATGCCTTCAGTTCGACTCCCCCGTTATTCTGTCTGCAAAGTACTGCAACCTTACACCTTCATGACTGTGAGAAACAACGAGTTGTGACTCAGCGTCCTCAGAAAGACAAGTGACAGGAGTCCTGGAGCACCCAGCAGTTCCGACAGGTTTTGGGAGGGTCGTGTAAAAGATGAAAAAAGTTCAAGGCCGATCATTTGGTAATAGAGCGCATAGCCACGATAAACCGAATTGTGGAGACAATTTTTCTGGCCTGAGTTTCGTTTGAGTATGGCATATGGCTAAAAACCCTAGCTAATCACTTGCGTACAGCTGCACGAAATCACATCCAAAAATAGGAACTTGGCAACCGTGCCATTGTGAATCATTTCTGTTGTCTTGTAAAATTGCTGAAGGAGACCCGATCTCGCTGTCGAGAGGTTACACTCTTTGTCCTTTTTCACGTTGGATGGACATACACGATTGGAGATACAGGAGAACAATTCATGAAATAATAGAGAACTAAGGAAGAACATAACGTTTAAAGTACGACCTTACCCAAATAAACCAGTACTGGTTAAAAAAGGCAAGCACCCAACATTATCAAAAATTGATGATTAGAGCGATTTCAGGTTCAACCCGAAGATGAAGATTACTTCGCACTCTTTAAGTTAGTGACGGCAACAAGCTTCAGTAACGCCTCTGGAGAACTGTGCGAAGTTTTGCACACGGGAAAATTGGAGGTCCTTTCACAGCATGAAGCTGTTGTATTTGCCAAACTACACATTGTATAGAAATGCAAACAATGACTATCCTTACAATGTTGGCAGCCGCTCAAAATAACCTCTGCGTACAAGGAGGAAACCTGCTGAAAACCTATATATGTAGAGCCTTACTCCAGAGCGAATAAATCCTATGTCCAAAAAATAGAAATCTATATACAATCTAACATTAAGAAAGCCATTTTTATTGAACGTCGAATGAAAACATTAAAAAACTATACTCTCCTTTCCCTTCGACTACATAATACCTCATATATCATTAAAGACATTCTACGACGTTCCATGAGTCTAAAACCCCCTGACAAGAAACTTATGATTGATCAACAGTATGTGTCACGATCAAAAAGTAATCATTGTTCGTTTTAAGAACTTTTCAATTATCATTACTTCCCAGAAAGTATTAACAATCTCCCACTCTTCCGAGCAATCTATAAACAATTTCCTAAACAATCCTTCCAATAATCATAACAGAGGTGTAAAATTGAACTCTCTGATAACCAAAACAGAGATGTTAAAATAAACTCTCTGCTCGTCCAAAACTCTATGTGCTAAATATTTCCTTAACTCTCCTGCTATAGCCAAAACAGAGGTGTAAAATTGAACTCTCTGATAACCAAAACAGAGATGTTAAAATAAACTTTCTGTTTCCCTAAAACTCTCTGCTCTTAACAATATCTTTAACTATCCTCCTTGTAACTAAAACAGAGGTGTTAAACTAAACTCTCTGCACTACCCTGCTGTACTAAATGTCGTACAAAAATATATGCCCTAAAATACTACCCTTAAATACTGGACTAATACTGTCATGCATATAAACTTAAGATATAAAACCCAACGCCAATCTATATAAGAATCTAAACCGTCCAACGAGTTCCTTGCCATTAGGGCTCCACTTCTCGCGATCTCCTCTGCGCGTCCCTTCGTCTTATCTCTGTATTCTCCTCTCTCCACTTCCTTCTTTTCGGTCCTTTCTATTCATTGTTGTAATAAAGGGTTAGATTATGATCAAAATAGTTATTTTGGAAAATGCCAAAATGACCCTACAACATAAGTACATCAAAAGTAGTAACTTTTGGTGATCATGGCGAGTAAGGTCATCAAAAGTAGTAACTTTTGGTGATCATAGCGATTAAGGTACATCGAAACAACTGAGCTCTCAGTATGTCGTATAGTACCAGAATACACATTTAATATTTCAATTTGATATTTCGAAACAAAACATTCAAATCGTGAAAAATGGGGAAAAATGGCGAAAGATTTTTATGGTGAATCGAGTTTTCAAATCGTACCATTTCACCATTTTTCAACATTGGAAACCCCCAAATATTCATACTCATTATTAATCATATGGCATAATAGATTTAAACAAGGATAATATAGCAAAGAACCCAGGAGGTGACCGGGACATGATTTCAGGCCTGACCGGGACCGGGACCGGGATACAAAATGTGACTTGACCGGAACCGGGACTGAGATTATCTGAGATTATCAATTTACCGGGACCGGGACCGGGACTGGGATGAAAAATGTGACTTGACCGGGACCGGGACTGGGATAGCTCAAAATTGCCAATCCCGGTACCGGGATTCTCGGTACCAGGAATTGCGGTCGATTACTGGTTAATTCATGATCATAATTTATTACTCAAACTTGTTTAGCAATTTTAAACATTGTTGTATTTGGCTCAGAGGATGTTTAGAGGAAGATGAAATTCACAATGAATGAAAGGAAAAACTTAAAATCACAGTGAATGAAATTATGTAAAAGATCCCGGTCAAAATCCCGGCAAATTGGAGTGATTGACCGGGACCGGGACCGGGACCAAGAATCCCGAATTAACCGGGACCGGGACTGGGACCGGGATCATAAATAAATAAATCAGCATTTGACCGGGACCGGGACCGGGACCGGGATAGCTCAAAATTGCCAATCCCGGTACCGGGATTCCCGGAACCGGGAATCCCGGTCACCTCCTGAAAGAACCTTCAAAACCGAAGTACAACTAAAGAACTGATGTGACATTCAAATAGTTTTTCGCCGAAATATGTGTTCACTGAGGTTTAACAAGACTACTTCGATGAGGTGTGCAGAATGAACTTTGCTGGTGTTCAAAAAGATGCGACTATAAGCTTTCCAACAACTTGTAAGTTTTTGGTCGAAATGAGTTATTTCTAGTTTCTAAAGTGAATATTCACTCTAGATTTTTAATACTTTCAACACTACTATACAAACGCTCCTATTACTGTAACGAAATCTATAAAAACATTGAAAGCAGTAAGAAAACTTGGCAGATAATAAATGAGCTTAGGGGCAAAAGAAGGAAAACAACCAAACCACCTTTCATCATTAATAATGAAAGAATCTTGAACCGGAGAGCAATTGCCAATGGTTTTAATTCCTGGTTCGTATCAATTGCTCCCAACTATCACAACTGACTTGTCCTCTGGTATTCCAATTCTCCCCATGAAAACATTCCATGACTTCCTTAGCCCTAGTAACTCTCGATCTATTATGTGAGAGGACAGCAGTCCTGAGGAGGTTTTAAGAATAATCAAAGAATTTGAAAATGGAAAGGCCAGTGATATTCCCATAACCGTTATCAAAACTTCGTCCCACGTTATTGCACCAATTGTCAGCAGATACTTAAACAAGCTGATGTCAAATGGTATATTCCCTGATATACTTAAGACTGGCAGAATCACACCCGTCTTCAAAAAAGGTAATCCAGAAGAAATAGAAAACTACCGTCCTATATCCACCTTGTCCATATTTGGCAAAATATTTGAGAAAATCATATATTCTAGGATTTATTCGTTAGTCAGCTCACAGGGAATAATATCTAAGACTCAGTTTGGTTTCAGGCAATCGCACTCCACCTCCCATGCAGTAAACTACTCTGTTGACCTCATATCTAAGCACATCAAATTGAAGCACCATGTGTTAGGCATATTCATCGACCTCAGCAAAGCTTTCGATACTATAGATCACTCAACATTACTTACCAAACTAGAAAGGTATGGCATCCGTGGCGTGGCAAACGATCTGATCAAGAGCCCAGGTCAAGATTAGTTTGAAATGGTCGCCTATGGCGTTTTTGATGGTCGTTTTTACACACTCGGCCTCGCCAGCCTTCGGCTGGCTCGGCCTCGTTAGAGTGAAGTCATTCTCAATCTCGGCCTCGCCAGCCTTCGGCTGGCTCAGCCTCGTGAGAGTGATATCAGTTAAACAATTAAACTTCAAGTTAATTGAGTAGTCGTGAAATGAGACGACATCTCTTCAGTTTCACGACTAATGGTACATTATTACATTCAGAAACTTATTACTAGGCACTAGGCAGTGAGTGCGTTTGATAAACTGGCACAGTAAGTGATATGTCATATGATACCGATGGTTAAGTGTCAGTATTATTAGTTTCTCCAGAGGGATCCGGGAGGGAGGTGAGTCTAGCCACGTGCAGGGGAGCAAGCTTCGTATCCTAGAATCATCTAGAGTATAACAGTGCTTAGTGTATTCATTGAAATAATTACCAGATGAGTATGAAATTGTAAATTTTGAAATTAGATAAAAAATTTCTGATAATTCTTTGATTTATTTGAAACGCAAGGATATATTTTTCAAGCAGTTTATATAGGCCACCACCATGTATACATGTGCGCCTTACAACTCGTTAAATCGACTGAGGGCCACGTTTTGGTACATCAGTATACTGCATGATACGTCACTCTTGAAGTGACTTCGGCATTATGTTGAGAATTTGTGTGCGACTTTTGAATCTGAAGCTTGCTTTAGACATGTCGCTTGTAAGCAAACGATATTAATTGTTGATGCTACAACGTCCGGGCGAAATGTAACAACTGTGAAACCGAATGGTGAGTTGTAATACATTGCGGGAGCAAGCAAATTGAAAATGCATTTATAAAGTACTGTTGGTGTTTACACTAGCACTGTAGTCTTAGATGATTCTAGGATGCAAAGCTTACTTCACCTAGAACATATGAGTTCCCTTATGTGGCTGGACTCACCTCCCTCCCACTTGCACTGTTCAAGATGATTTCATGAGCACATCCTGGGAATTAAAAGGTAATTATGGTAAAGGATAATGACAGCTGTAGCTACAATATTAAATTGATTTGTGAAAATCGGTCTCGGATGTGAAGCTTCCTTAAGCCAAACCCTAATAATACTGTACCACTCGAACTTAGAGAATTTTCTAAATGAATCTAGACTAAAGGAACCAACTTGAATCCATACAATTTTGAATGCTAAAGTTTAAAATACCGCTTTATATTATCACCATTCACCAGACACTATAGCTGGAGAGGGATTGTTTGTCCCAGTTTTGGTCGTCACCATGACAACTGAACTTGTTTTTACAGAATCGCGGATTTATATAGTAAATTTGGTCAAATCGGGCGACCAATTTTAACTAGCTAGATTTGGCGCCAAATTTAAAATATGGTCGTTCAGTCGCCATACGACCAAAAAAAACTAGCGCGGCACTTGCTAGATAGTTAAAATATGGTCGTTCAGTCGCCATACGACCATAAAAAACTAGCGCGGCAGAAAAACTATTTATTTGCTAATTGGAAATTATTTGCGTGTGAACGACCAATTATTGGTCGTATGGAACTAATAAAAACAAAAGTTTGATACATCAAACTGGGCAATCTTGTGTGATTGGTCGGCTTGGAGATGGCTAGATAGTTAAGGATCTTGACCTGGGATCAAGAGCTACCTAACTAATCGATTTCAGTACACTGATGTTGTAGGAGAAAAGTCTGACCTACTTCCAATAAAATTTGGGGTTCCCCAGGGGTCAATTCTCGGACCCCTTTTATTCCTACTTTACATAAATGATATCTCTAATAGCTCTAGCTTGGGATCGTTTGTTACCTTTGCGGATGACACCAACATTTTTGTTATTGGTAAAACTGCACAAGAAGCATATGAACGCAGCAACGCCCTACTTTCAAACCTTCAAACATACATGCGGGCTAACAAGCTTCGCATAAACATGTCAAAATGCTGCTACATTCACTTTAGACCTAAGTCACGTACTGAAGCAAACGTTGAAGAAGAATTCATAATGAATATAGACAACTACCCCATTAAAAGAGTAACGTCAGCTAGATTTTTAGGAGTCGTCATTGACGAAAATCTAACATGGGAAGAACATATAATAGCTCTAAAACGAAAGCTTAACCATGCCACCTCAACTCTGTGTCGTCTACGCTGCTCCCTCCCAGAATTTCTCCACAGACAGTTATACTACACTCTTTTTGAATCCCATCTGTCGTACTGCATATCAGCATGGGGTGGGGCAGCTAAAAATCGTATAAGCTCAATATTCACTGCACAGAAGTACTGTCTGAGGGTCTTGTTTGGTGATAGAGCAGCCTACCTGGATAAATTCAAAACGTGTGTTCGAACCAAACCATTTACTGACCAGAAACTTGATAGTAAATTTTATAAAAAAGAGCACACTAAACCTCTGTTTAAAAACAACGAGATACTCACTGTACAAAATCTTTATACTTACCATAGCTACATAGAATTATTCAAGATCATGAAGTTGTCTACTCTTATGTCTATGTATGAAGAGTATTCTCGTTCTTCCAGGAAACCAATGCTTATTATCAATAAACCGGATCCCCCAGACAACCATAACACGAGGTCAACGAAAATATGGAATATAATGACCCCTAACCTTAAAATCTTTGATTGCTTTGTTAGTATTTCTTGCCTGAAATCCAAACTGAAATCTTCACTACTTTCCAACCAGCATTGTCATGCCGTGTATGACTGTACAAATAAAGACTTTGATATTTGTAACCTTACATTTTCGTAGGCTCCTGCAGGGATTCCACCTGACCTCCAAAATTTCATGACCAAATCGACTTACTCTGCCAGGTATTCCTCTGTCAAGTTAAATATGATGTGTGAGTGAGTAAGTGTAGTGTAAAGAGATCCTATTTTTGTATCCAATTTGAATTCTAATAAAGACCCTAAGCATTATGATCAAATTTTTAGTACAATAGTTATATCAGGGTTGACATCTATGATTAATATTATAACCCAATATTCATTTCTTTTTCTCCCCTAAATTTAAACCCCCAGCCCCCACTTAGACATTTAGCCATGATTTAGTATTGAACACCCAAAATACTTACCGTCCTTAATAATCGTAAAGACCATTTGTTACAAAATAGCTGCTAGAATAATGCATGCCAAATATTCCCTCTTACACCCACAAATTATGTTGCCTTCCTATCAACGCCTCTAATTTGGTCACTAATCAACCAGACTAGCGTTCTGGTGTATACAAAAGCTACCAGCCAGTACATTCCTTGCCCCACTAGTTGATAGTCAAAAAACCATACAGCTCAGAACAAACGGCCATTTACCACTAAGAGCATTATATGTTTTCATTTGTTTAAATTTTATGCTGTAAAATGTGCTAAAACTTTGATTATTTGTTTAATTGATTATTTGTTTAATTGATTGGAAGGGTGATATGATTTATAATCACACAAACTGCAAGAATAGGGTTCTCCCTGGTGTGTGTCAGTTTGTGACGAGCAAGAGTGCTGGATCGACTCGCTTTATAATCACACAAACTGCAAGAAAGCAAGAATAGGGTTTCTCCCCGGTGTGTGTCAGTTTGTGAGAAGCAAGATTGTCTAATCGTTTCGATTTAAAATCACACAAACTGCAAGAATAAGGTTTCTCCCTGGTGTGTGTCAGTTTATGACGAGCAAGATCACCCGACTGATTAGATTTATAATCACACAAACTACAAGAATGAGGTTTCTCCCCAGTGTGTGTCCGTTTGTGACGAGCAAGAGTGCTGGATCGACTCGCTTTATAATCACACAAACTGCAAGAATAAGGTTTCTCCCCGGTGTGTGTCAGTTTGTGAGAAGCAAGAGTGCTCGATTGATTTGATTTGTAATCACACAAACTGCAAGAATAACGTTTCTCCCTGGTGTGTGTCAGTTTGTGACGAGCGAGAGAGCTCGATTGATTTGATTTATAATCACACAAACTGCAAGAATAGGGTTTCTCCCCAGTGTGTGTCCGTTTGTGAGAAGCAAGATGGCTCGATCGACTTGCTTTGTAATCACACAAACTGCAAGAATAAGTTTTCTCTCTGGTGTGTTTTTGTTTCTGTTTTTTCAACTTCTGTTTAGTCCCAGACGGAAAGGTTTCTCCAATAGATAGAGTTTCAGCCTGAATACCACAATCAGACTCAGTAGGTATAGGAAAATAAGAAGACTTTCTTTTCGCAGGTATTACATTCGATGGTGTTAGCGCAAGATTACAGTTATTACACCGAAGTTCTTTATAGTCCAAAGGTTCATCTTTAGGCGGGACATCACGGAAAATCCTGACATCCTCAATCTTTACAACTTCGCCTACTTGCTTGAAGTGTTCTGAACTAGCTTCAAGCTGATTACACAGCACGGCTTCAGCTTTCAGATTGTTACTTCCGTCGTCTTCCTCACATTTACAATTGCATACTGATGATGACCAGGTTGAAGTAGTGTTAACTTGTTGGTCGTCTGTCATCTCTTCTTTGATATCAATCCCCTCAAACCTTTCTGTTTTTAGAAGTGACATTCCTGATAAAAATGTTTGCATATCAATGTTCTTTACGTCTTAAGCGAACAGAATTAAAAATAACAAGATTATTTACTATAATTTGTAACGACTCAATCATGAAAAATACCAAATAAATTATATATTCAAATTTGATTGAGCAATAAACCAAAAACAGAGTACACTCTAAAGTTTGCAATATTGGTCAAATATTTGTTTGTGATAACCAACAAGATTTTGGAAGTTATCGACAATAATTGAAATTATCAGCGATAAAATGAAGTGAAACTGCTTGTGCTGATTTAAATAAGGATTTTCTTCCTTTTTCAAACAATTCATTGGTTGCAAGATTTTACAACATTGTCTAAATTAGGTTGACTAAGTTAATAACTAAGTCAATAAAAGTTATCATTATCTCAAAATTCAACGTTGTTGTCATTGTCAAATAAAATCCCTACTTTCCATAGGAGTAGTATAACAGAGCTTGATGATAAAGAGAAATTAAACATAACTGATTTTTAAGATGTCCTTGAACAAAGCTTTCAACTAGCGAGTTTCTACTAGTGTATTATAATTGGTAACTAATTTCAATCATCAAATTATTAAATAAAATATATTATAATCAAGCCACAAATTGTAGCTATCAAAATTAACCAAAAAACGGAGAACAATCTAAAGTTTGCAATATCATTTAAATATATTTTCTGGGATGACCGACAAGATTTTGGTCATAAAAATTCTGTCGAAGTAAATTTATCAAACATAAGCTCTATAATAATTTAATGTATTAACTAGCGAAATTTTTCTTCCGGAATTTCTCTCACCCTGGTGGGTGTCCGTTTGTGAGAAGCGAGATTACCCGATCGATTCGATTTAAAATCACAAAAACTGCAAGAATGAGGTTTCTAACCAGTGTGAGTCTGTTTGAGAGAAGCAAGATTGCAAGAGTGATTTGATTTATAATCACACAAACTGCAAGAATAAGGTTTCTCCCCGGTGTGTGTCCGTTTGTGAGAAGCAAGATTGCCGATTGATTTGATTTATAATCACACAAACTGCAAGAATAAGGGGGGGGGGGGGGGCAACCATATTAAAGTATATTAAAATGTAGGATTTTTCCCGATTTTGACCCGGGGATATACTTTAATATACTTTAATATACCTACAATATACTTTAATATATCCCTTGGAGGCCTATATCAAAAATTGTTGCCCAAAATAAGCTTGAAATGCAATTCTTAATCGATTCCAAAAAGTTCTTGAAAAAATATTGAAAACTGATGGAGTTATTTCAATTTTAATGAAATCATTTTGGCTTGTATTCCGAACCGAGATATTATGTGCAATTTTCCCAATTTTGTTCATGGAGGTCTTTTTACTTAGTATCCACTATATTCAACAAACACTGAGTTATATCTTTCACATAGAGTTAGTCTCATTAAAAAATATTGAAATTTTATCGAATTTGGGCAAAAGCGAATTTGGGCAAAAGCGTATGCCCAAATATGGGCATATTTTTTAAAGCTCATAGCTCAGCCAATTTTTGACCAATCTGGATGGAACTTCATGTACTAGTCCTAAAACAGGCTTATCTTGCGAATCTGAGTGAAAAATATAGTTCATCATGTAAATCTTAACGAAGAATATAAATCTTCTAATTGTAGGTATATTAATGTATATTAAAATGTAGGATTTTTTCCGATTTTGACCCGGGGATATACTTTAATGTATTTAATGTACTTTAATATGGTTGCCCCCCCCCCCCCCCCCCCCCCCCCCCCCCCCCCCCCCCCCCCCCCCCCCCCAATAAGGTTTTTCTCCAGTGTGTGTCAGTTGTTTGTGACGAGCAAGATGGCCTGATTGATTTGATTTATAATGACATAAACTGCAAGAATAGGGTTTCTTTCCTGTGTGTGTCAGTTTGTGACGAGCAACATCGCTCGATCGACTTGCTTTGTAATCACACAAAGTGCAAGAATAAGTTTTCTCTCCTGTGTGTTTTTGTTTTTTTTTTCAACTTATGTTTGATCCCAGACAGAGAGGTTTCTCCCAAAGATAGACTTTCAGCCTGAATAACAAGAAGCAGAAATGGAATATTATTATTATTATTGAACACGGGCAATATTCTGTATTTTTGATCCGTGTGTGTACGACTTACTCGAATTAGGGTGGCTTCAGCGTTCTTTATAGTCCAAAGGTTCATCTTTAGGCGGGACATCACGGAAAATCCTGACATCCTCAATCTTTACAACTTCGCCTACTTGCTTGAAGTGTTCTGAACTAGCTTCAAGCTGATTACACAGCACGGCTTCAGCTTTCAGATTGTTACTTCCGTCGTCTTCCTCACATTTACAATTGCATACTGATGATGACCAGGTTGAAGTAGTGTTAACTTGTTGGTCGTCTGTCATCTCTTCTTTGATATCAATCCCCTCAAACCTTTCTGTTTTTAGAAGTGACATTCCTGATAAAAATGTTTGCATATCAATGTTCTTTACGTCTTAAGCGAACAGAATTAAAAATAACAAGATTATTTACTATAATTTGTAACGACTCAATCATGAAAAATACCAAATAAATTATATATTCAAATTTGATTGAGCAATAAACCAAAAACAGAGTACACTCTAAAGTTTGCAATATTGGTCAAATATTTGTTTGTGATAACCAACAAGATTTTGGAAGTTATCGACAATAATTGAAATTATCAGCGATAAAATGAAGTGAAACTGCTTGTGCTGATTTAAATAAGGATTTTCTTCCTTTTTCAAACAATTCATTGGTTGCAAGATTTTACAACATTGTCTAAATTAGGTTGACTAAGTTAATAACTAAGTCAATAAAAGTTATCATTATCTCAAAATTCAACGTTGTTGTCATTGTCAAATAAAATCCCTACTTTCCATAGGAGTAGTATAACAGAGCTTGATGATAAAGAGAAATTAAACATAACTGATTTTTAAGATGTCCTTGAACAAAGCTTTCAACTAGCGAGTTTCTACTAGTGTATTATAATTGGTAACTAATTTCAATCATCAAATTATTAAATAAAATATATTATAATCAAGCCACAAATTGTAGCTATCAAAATTAACCATGGTCATAAAAATTCTGTCGAAGTAAATTTATCAAACATAAGCTCTATAATAATTTAATGTATTAACTAGCGAAATTTTTCTTCCGGAATTTCTCTCACCCTGGTGGGTGTCCGTTTGTGAGAAGCGAGATTACCCGATCGATTCGATTTAAAATCACAAAAACTGCAAGAATGAGGTTTCTAACCAGTGTGAGTCTGTTTGAGAGAAGCAAGATTGCAAGAGTGATTTGATTTATAATCACACAAACTGCAAGAATAAGGTTTCTCCCCGGTGTGTGTCCGTTTGTGAGAAGCAAGATTGCCGATTGATTTGATTTATAATCACACAAACTGCAAGAATAAGGGGGGGGGGGCAACCATATTAAAGTATATTAAAATGTAGGATTTTTCCCGATTTTGACCCGGGGATATACTTTAATATACTTTAATATACCTACAATATACTTTAATATATCCCTTGGAGGCCTACATCAAAAATTGTTGCCCAAAATAAGCTTGAAATGCAATTCTTAATCGATTCCAAAAAGTTCTTGAAAAAATATTGAAAACTGATGGAGTTATTTCAATTTTAATGAAATCATTTTGGCTTGTATTCCGAACCGAGATATTATGTGCAATTTTCCCAATTTTGTTCATGGAGGTCTTTTTACTTAGTATCCACTATATTCAACAAACACTGAGTTATATCTTTCACATAGAGTTAGTCTCATTAAAAAATATTGAAATTTTATCGAATTTGGGCAAAAGCGAATTTGGGCAAAAGCGTATGCCCAAATATGGGCATATTTTTTAAAGCTCATAGCTCAGCCAATTTTTGACCAATCTGGATGGAACTTCATGTACTAGTCCTAAAACAGGCTTATCTTGCGAATCTGAGTGAAAAATATAGTTCATCATGTAAATCTTAACGAAGAATATAAATCTTCTAATTGTAGGTATATTAATGTATATTAAAATGTAGGATTTTTTCCGATTTTGACCCGGGGATATACTTTAATGTATTTAATGTACTTTAATATGGTTGCCCCCCCCCCCCCCCCCAATAAGGTTTTTCTCCAGTGTGTGTCAGTTGTTTGTGACGAGCAAGATGGCCTGATTGATTTGATTTATAATGACATAAACTGCAAGAATAGGGTTTCTTTCCTGTGTGTGTCAGTTTGTGACGAGCAACATCGCTCGATCGACTTGCTTTGTAATCACACAAAGTGCAAGAATAAGTTTTCTCTCCTGTGTGTTTTTGTTTTTTTTTTCAACTTATGTTTGATCCCAGACAGAGAGGTTTCTCCCAAAGATAGACTTTCAGCCTGAATAACAAGAAGCAGAAATGGAATATTATTATTATTATTGAACACGGGCAATATTCTGTATTTTTGATCCGTGTGTGTACGACTTACTCGAATTAGGGTGGCTTCAGCGTCCGAACAGAAATAGTCTTCTTCCAAATCTGTCTATCCAGCATGAGTTTGTTAATCTCTTTGCTGTCGCCAAGCCCCGTGTCCTTCCGAAGGATGTCAATGTATGTGAGATGTGGTCTTCCCCTTCGACGATGTCCTTGAAGGGGTTCCCAGAAGAGAAGTTGATGAATATTGAATCAATAGTTCTTCATGTCTGGCTAAATGACCTGCGAGTCTCATCCTCCGTGCAGCTATCTTATCAGATGCTCTGATGAGGTGTCCATACACCTTGGCGTTAGTCTGCCGCTCTTTCCAGTCAATGTTCAGTGCCATCCTCATCATTCTCGTATAACATCCATCAATACGTTTTGCGAGGGTCTGGCTGACAGTCCATGTTTCAGAGCCATATAGAAATAAAACAAAAGTTAATAAAACAAAAGTTAAATTTATTACCAATTATTCAATCAATACATATCATAAATTCTAATATTGGAAACACAATGCAAAATGGATGTCTTAAACTATAATTTCATTGTGACTAATAATCTATTGACTTTCAAAGTTGAATTTTAGTTAAGTATGAAATGCCACCACATCATAGTTAGGGTAAAATGTTATTTTTAAATTTTAAAATTGAGAAGATTGCTCTATGGCTTAAAATTTAAAATTCTAGCAAAAGATATCTTATTTTTAAATAGTTGGTTACAGTTTATGACAGTACTGGCATGACTAGTTTTATTGTGGCTGGTAAAAGGACCCAGTTGCCTGTAAGGGCTTTACCGAACCCCAGGGGACCACAATGTGATAAGATCAGGCCAGATGTTTCTATGTAGAGCAATTTATTTATTTTGGAGCTATGGTTACGTGGTGTAGCTGGTGGTCATGTTTAAAGGTCAGTTTATCCTTGTGTGCTAATTATCCATCCAGATGCTTAGTGATGTGGGTAAATCATGCCCTTCTACGATATATAATGTTTGACCATAAATTTGTTTTTACCACATAAACTGTGGCACTAATGTCAATTAACAATATTTACATTCATTGATATTTAAAGCGTGTTTTTTCCCCAGCACTACTACACAACAAAAACCTGTCGGCCCACCGAGGAAACACGGTCGCAGAACAAAGAGCCCAATTGTGCTCTTCTATTCTGTGATCGTGTGTATCTACTATAAACTAGCTAAATATACTAAGAAAATTTAATGGAATCATTACAGTCGTTTGATAAGTTCACGTGTCAAAGTAATGTTCATGGTGATCATATTTTTCGATCCCCGGTGGGCAAACACTCGTCCGAAAGGTTAAGGCAAACCTGTCGATGTTTCACCATACGAAGTAAGGCGATTTGAACATATACTCAGCTTACAACTCAACCCATGGGACGAGACGTCGTGAGCCTCAAAATTCCTCAAAATATACAGGACATACCTAGTTAGCAAACACTAAACACAACATACATACGATACCAAATAATGTATAATGCCATTACTGATTCGAAAGAAAGTATATCTGCTATCTAATTTAAAAAATTGAAGAATAAACCTGAAGAAAGGAGAAGGAGAGGGGTTTGGGAGAGGCAGAGTAGGAAAACAACAGGATCCTGTGCCGCAGGATTTTAAAATTTGTTGTAGAAGGATGGACTCGACTGTAGCCAGGAACAGTCGTATCTTGAGATCTCTACGCATATCCGACTTCCATACAAGCTTCATCTGGTGACACGCTCCCCATGCCTTAGCTTTCCTCACTTCGAAGTCCTTCTCCGAACTCTTCATTCTACTACCCAAATATACGAAGTCATCGACTTTCTCAATGTTCTTCCCACTCCCAGCAACCAGAGTTGGGTTATCATCATCTCCTATAATGTTGATTCCCATGTACTTAGTTTTCCCCTCGTTGAGTTGGAGTCCAACTGAGTTGGCCGCCAGTTCCAGACTCCTGAGGAAATCTTGTGCCTCCGCAACACTATCTGTTATAAGAGCAAGGTCGTCAGCAAAGTCCGCATCAGTGACCTTGACTGCCAGATAGCAACGGCTTCTTCTAGGGTGTAGAGTAAACCCAAAGTCCCCACCCTCTAGGGACACCCTCATAATGTAGTCAATTACGATTATGAATAGGTAGGGCGCCAAAGTGTCTCCCTGCATCACTCCTGCTAGGATGAAGAATGCTTCACTCAGACCATCCTCGGTAATCACACGAGCAAATGTATCTGCATACATTCTTTGTATCAAGCCTACAATCTCCTTGGGAATTCCATATGGCAGGAGGATCTTTATGAGGAGTCCACGGTGCACGCTGTCGAAGGCCTTCTTGAAATCAATGAAGAGCATTACCGCGGTCAGAGTACCGGAATTTTAATCACGCATAGATGATATTTCAACCATAGACATGGGCCACAGAGTTTTTACAGTTGTTCGTTTAAAGTACAAGAGTGTGTCAAAACACCAAATCATCATTACTGATAAAATTATGTAAGATAAAGCATGTTTAATTTAAACATTTTTACTCACAAAAGACGCGTTGGGCAGTCCTACTCTTGTCTCGTAAAAGTTATTTCCTGATCTCTGTATGAGGAGTATCTTTGGTAGGATTCTTACTTGCAGAATCCATCTTTAAAGTACAAAGCACTTTACATTCTACAAATTTCGTACTATCAATATTAATATTTAAAACTAAAACTAATATTAAACTTTATATTATACTAGCAGGACTAGTTAGACACCACTAACCCTAATATAAAGTGGTGTCAAGGCTCAAGAGACTAAAATAATTATTACCTATTTAATTAGCGTTTTTGACACCACTTGGGGTACCAAATTTTGGGCTCTAAAACTCCTATTTCTTGGCCAATTTTTTATTTTTTCATACTGATTTGGAGGCCATTAAAGCATTTGACCCAGTCAAAAAAGTTTCAGTTGTACATCTTTTATGGTTTTTGCGGAAATTTGCGTTAAAGTTGATGCCGTAGTGTCAGTAAAATGGCATGGATAAATCCATGCACAGAGGAAGAGCTGTCTGACATCATTAAGGAAAGTGGGATCAAGTGTGCACCATCTGATTTCCTTCCAACATCGATTCTCAAAGATAACATCACAAACTTTAGTCCTGTCTTATGCGAACTGGTCAACCAGTCCCTAACCAAGGGTACATTTGAGGGCCTGAAAACGGCTGATATAATACCAACCATTAAAGACCACAAACTTGATCCTAATGACTTCAAGAGCTATCGACCTATTGCCAACCTCTCTTTTCTTGGTAAACTGATCGAAAGAGTTGTGCTAAAAAGGTTAAATGAGAACTTGGTTAAAAACGATCTCAATGTTCCTCAACAATCTGCCTATAAAAAGTTTCACTCTACTGAGACCATCTTGTTGAAAGCAACAAATGACCTACTTCTGGCATGTGATAGCAAATCCTCCACTGTTCTTATGATGCTTGATCTATCTGCAGCCTTTGACACAGTAGAACACAGAAAGTTGCTCAAGATTCTTTCTGAAGAGTTACATATCAGAGGAACTGGTCTTAAATGGTTTAAAAGCTTCTTAGTAGGACGTACTCAAAGAACTAGGGTAGGCTCCACGACAAGTGATACAATCATTCTTGAATTTGGTGTACCACAAGGTTCAGTGTTAGGACCAGTTTTGTTCAACATATACATCCAATCTCTGTATAGGATTATAGAGGAATCTGGATTCAACGTGCAAGGATATGCAGATGACCACCAGGTATACAAAACCTTCAAACCTTGTGATCAGGTGAATGTTTTGGGTATTCAACTTGTAAATTGCGCCAGGACCATACAGCGCTGGATGGTTGAATACTGCCTACAACTCAACCCAGGAAAAACCCAAATACTTGTGATTGCCTCACCTCATGTGTTGAATCAGATATCTTTGGAATCAGTGACTACCTCATCCATCAGCTTCAAGTCATTCAAAATGCTGCTGCTAAAGCAATAGTAGGACTATATAAACATGATCATTTAGGAGATACTCTGAAAGACCTTCATTGGCTGCCTATCAGTTACAGAATTCAGTACAAATTATTACTTCTTGTTTATAAATGTCTAAATGGCATGGGACCAGATTATTTAAGTACAATGTTTAAATTTGCAAACTATAATCATCTTATCTATTTGACTGAACCTAGAGTGCACACACAATATGGAGAAAGATCTTTTCAGAAAGTTGGCCCTAAATTATGGAATGAACTACCATTTGAGATTAAGAATTGTACAACATTGGACTCTTTTAAAGTGTATCTGAAAACATTTCTTTTCAAACGTGCTCATAATATTGTATCTTAATATTTTTCAATCCTAGTTTTCCCTATTTGGTTATACTGTAAAAGGCATACCACATACACATTATTGTTTATTTAGTGAATCAAGTCTAATCACCCTTATCTGGTTTAGAATATAAATGTGGGTTGCTTTTTCAGGTTTTATTGTATCCTGAACTGTTTTCGTGGCACACCTGTGCATTTTAAGTTGTTGTGCCACTATAATATAAAAGTTTAGATTATTATTATTATTTTATAGTAAGATTATATTATTATATCTTTTGAAAGACCGTAGAGAGTTGCACCGATTTGCACAATGACATTCAATACGTCAACATAACAGCAACATAACAGCAGATACACCGTATTTCAATTCGGTCGACATGCTGCTCGTCGTCCTAATATGAATACCAGCCGATTCGATTCAACGGCAAAGTTAAACACAGTCATAACGTTAAATATTATTGACGAAATGGTGTAGCGCTCGATTCTACAGAAAGATTTCTGCCTAGCGTTTGAAAATGCGCGGCGTGGCAAATTATAAAACGCGATCAGTTATGTATTAACATTTAAATGTTTTGATACAAACTTTGACCATTGTTATATATCTATACTATAATTTAAACTTGACAAAATTTCCCCGGCAACGGGGACATAGAAGAAAAAACACCGAAAATCGACCTCAAAATGACCCTCTGGTGAAATCAAACCCAGCTCGCAAATGGAGTTGAAACCTCGCCATTTTTAGCAGGGTTGTAGAAAAAGGATAGGAATAGGCTATAGCATTCTTAGAATTTTGATTTAGGCTTTAGATTTTTTATAATTAACGTCGGAAGTGAGGTAAAATAACCGTTAGAATAATGTCGTTATTTTAGCAAATGTTTACTGCGCTGTTGCGTAGCAACGATAAAAATGCACGTGCGCGAGCAAGAACATCTTAACTACGCGCGTTGTTATGCTGTATGCTACGTCATGACTTCAAAACTAGCTCACATTTACGCTCACGCTATGACTTATATTCATAACTTTGGTTGTGATTGGTATTTTTTGATGCGGTAAAAAGTATCGTTTTGGGAATCCGAATACTATTAACGCTGTCGCCATTGTTAAATAAATTCCATTATGTCTACTGTATAACAGAGCTGTATGATGAAGAGAAATTAAAACATAGCATAACTGATTTTTTAAAATTTCCTCGAACAAAGCTTTCGACTAGCGGGTTTTTAGTATATATATATATATATTAATGATCTGGCCCGGCGCGCGCTACTTCGTAGCACTTGCCATCGAGAAGAAAGCGGCGCGCGCTACTTCGAAGAAATTTAGACGAGTAACATCCGTCAAACAAAAAATTGACATCGTCATTCGTCAATTAATTATATTATATATAAACATTATGTACATTTTAGTACGGCGTACGCAAATTCAAAATTAAAAGTTCCTGCAGGCCTGGTTAAATAAGCTTTAGGTGGAGTATTATAGCGATTTAGCAACAGCAATTTACATATAGCAATAATCAATAATATAATTAAATGTAATTTTTAATTAAAATTATTTAGATGTGCTCAAAAATTTTTATTTTGTAATTCATAATTTGTAATTGTATTGCGCGACCTTAAATTTTATTTAAAAGCTATTTTCAACTAATCGTAAAACCAATAAAAACACTTAAAATTATTGAATAAAACAATAAACAAAAATATTATTTACAATCTGTAAAAGGCAATACCATAAATTGTTTTCAGATATTAATATATATGTGATTAATACATATGTGATAATATGTTGATTTTAATGAAAGTTGTAGTTACAACCGCGCCGCGCATGGCTTCACGACAGGTTTACCATGGCATTCGTTGTCGGTTATGCGGAGGAGCTTAACAACCAGCTCGCGATTGACCTGATGTTCGTATCGAAAACACTTCGTTTACTGTTTAAGTGCTACTTTACTATCGAAACTCTGTAACTGGGTTGATATGTTACATCTAGTGATTTTCGGTCTTGGTACAATCTTTTCAATTAGTACTCTTGTGATTGCTATGGTCTTCAAGAGGAACTCCGTAGCGAGCGAACAGACCGGAAGGCCATCCACCCATGGCCATGGCGGAATGGGTCAAAGAATAAAGTAAAGTAAAGTAAAGTAAAAATTATGACATAACATCATCACTAATGTCTACAAAGTATCATCACACTACATGGAAAAATAACTATTTCTCCATCAAATTTAAAGGTAATAATTTATCAAATATTAATCATGAATAAAAACAACATTACAAAATTTAATTTATTCATACTTCCCAGTGGAGTAAAGATTTATAAAACGTTTCTTTGCTACATAAGGATGGAACCACAGATAATCATTGTGTTTTTCCTTATTACTGATATAACTGGTACCTTCAATTCTTGTTAAAACTTCTTTCGAAACATTCCAAAAATGAAAGTCATTTACAATACATTTAGAAATCATATTCTTTTTAAAACTTTCCAATCCAATTTTAAAACTCAAAACTGTCAAGCAGTTCTTCACCTCCGAAGGGAGTTTGTTCCAATAAGGAACAACCCGCTCTGGAAGAAAAGAACACTGAAGATTCTTGACCTTTGTCACACTCTTACTACATCTATTGGATGAAACCAGATTAAGACCTGATCTGCTTGGTCTGAACAAGTCTGAACCATAATCAGTCAAGCCATTAATAACCTTAAAAGCTTCAATAAGGTCCCCACGTATTCCCTGAAGAAAGGGAAGGAGAAAATAGGGGATTGTGAGAGGCAGAGTAGTAAAACAACCAGGATCCTGTGCCCGCAGATTTTAAAATTTGTTGTAATGATGATTCGTTTTGTTTCGTCTCTTAGATTAATATATAGGTTCAGATACCTTGTCATGGTTCATTGCAATAACAACCGTGGTTACATCGCATATAGTTAAGTTTAGTTAATTAACCTATTGTCAATGATAATTCATATGCATCAAAGTTGTAACAGGACACAATAGTTGTCTTGTCATATTTAGATTGTCGTTCTAACAAAGCTTTTCTTAAGATTATACTTGAATATACTGAATATGTATTGGAGAAGTCTAGTATCACTTCGTTGACTTACGGCAGTGAATTCAAATACTGGTTGATTGGTATGATGAATAGTGGAGTACGTATTGCGTGTAGAGTATTGTCTCGACTTGGGGACCTTTGAATAAAGAGAACATTGAGACTGTGATTGGAACTTATTAAATTAAACATTTTCAGTAAACAGTTCACTTATAAAGATTGTTGACAGTCAGGAAGTATACCGTTACAGATTGGTTTAACTGTGTTCTATGTTCAAAAGGAAATCTTTACCTAACCATCTGCTTGATAACTTTAACCGGTCCTTAATCCCTAGTGATAGGCCTTACTCTGGCACAATGTTTTGAACTTATTGAAGTACGATCTTAACACCAAAGGAGAATTCTATGCATTTCTTATGTTGTTTAAATATGGCTTCTAGTTTTATTATTTGATACACCTACCCAAGACAGATATCCATAACGATAGGTTTGATTCAAAAAGGGTGTGGTTACAGACCTTATAGAGTGTTTTAGTACACAGCCGTCTGAATCCACATAGTCTAGTTAAACCAACTCACATTTCAATTACAATTAACGCTCTCAAGTGAATCCAGTTCAGTTTTGGTCAATAATGACTCCTAAAACTTATTTTCCACTAATCTACCTTTTATTAATTATTAATATTATTCATTGTCAGTCTAATCTTAGTGTTTGAATCTGGTTCATTTCTACAGTTCGGCTTAAAGTGGATATAACAACAATTCTTTGTGTAGATATGCAGCAAGTTACTCTTCAATATATTGATAACAAGTTTAAGATTTTGTTAGCTTTGCAGTAAAAGTTATACATTTATCACATACAACAAATATTTTGTGTCATCGGCAAATATTATAAAAACACCCCCCCCCTTTTTACCTAGTCTGTACTCAATATTTTCATTGAGTTAAATAATGCAAAGCAAGGGACCTATTATGAACCCCCTGAGGCCACACCAAATAATACAGACAGTTTTACGTATCCATCATCCAGTACTGATACATATTGCTAGCCTATTAGAGAGGTAACTGGCTATTAATTTATTTGCAGATCCCTCGAATTCCATAATCATTCATTTTTTTAAGCAGTTTTTATCATTACAGATTGTATCAAAAGCTTTACTTAAATCAATGAAGATGCCTATTACATGATTTTTATCTCTTAGTGTTTTTCAATGTAGTCGACAGAGAAGTTAAGTGCATGGCTTGTCGAATGATTTTTTCTGAGCCATATTGATTTTCATATAATAAACCTTGTCACTGGAAGAAACTGTAAACCTGGAGATTATCAATGACATTGATTTATTATCGCTGCGGACGGTTATGGTGGAGGTTAGGTCAACGTTTATACATTATAGAGTCAAAGTAGGACTAGAGTTGTACCCTATTGACATTGTGAGGAGTAAATGATTAAGGTTTATCACTAGCGACCTTTTCATCTGACCACAATATTGCAAAATGGCTATGTTGTATGTCACAGTGACTAAATTAGCCGAGGTCGGGAAGTCGGAGGTCGTAAGTCTGTGGACTCTGTTGGAGTCGGCGTACTCCGGCTTATTCCTCCGAGCTGGCGGTACTCCCGGCGGATTCAAGTCTGGCGAGAGTCCCGGCGGAGTCCGCCAAGCACATCCGCCGGAGTCCGCAGCGGACCGGAGTCCGCCTAGTGGCTTACTCTGCGCGGACACTCTGCCGAGCCCGCCGCGGAGCCGCTCGGAGTCCGCGCGGACTTTATTTTAAAGTCCGCTCGGAGTCCCGCTCGAGTCCGCTCCGGCCTCCGCTCGTATGGTCCGCAAAATGAACTCGTGTCCAGTGTAAATACACTTTAGCGGAGCAACCGTCGTAGTACGATCGGAGTCCGTCGGCTCCGCCGCGGACTTCTACTCCCGACGGATAGTGCCAATAGAAAACGACTTCTGATTTCTTAAAAGTTCAAGATTAAACTGATTTGTCCAAAACATGAAAGAGAACAACTTTTTATCTGGACAAACCATTTGATTAATAAGTAAATAATTATTAATCATTTATTAAACAAATATTCATAAAGATATAAAATTATTGTCGATCAAAATATTTAAAAATTACGTAACATGAATAATAAACAACTTTTCACATAATTAATCGGGAAAGAAGCCAGTACTTTATATATTGACCATATTATATACTAGAAAATAGTCTTACTTATGAAGTCCTACCAGCATGGCACATTGGTGCAATTGTCCTGACATTTAAGGCAGGTTGATCGACAATGAATTCCTCTGCTTTTCTGCTGAAACAACATTGCCACAACTGACTTAAACATTGCAACTGATGTTTTAAAATGAGCTTTTTCGGAGCTGTAAATACATAGAGTGTCATGTACATGCGCCCCATTATTCTTCTTCCATCCCAGCTTATCGGATCTAGGTTATTATTACTTACCCAGCAGCTGATGGGTAACAAGATTAGAAAGATGTTGTGCAGATCTGTCCCCAGATGTTGGCGGGAGCTGTTCCACTTGATGTCTCTGTGAAGATTTGCGACTTCTGTTCAAGAACTGAAAGTCTAGCTTCCATCTATCATTCTCGATTTGATGAAATCAACTGCAGCATCAAAATTTCTCCGACATGCAATATGGTTTCTGGTGTAGAATTTGCCGAATAAAAAGCATCTATTACACTTTCAACGATCGATGCGATCGTTCTGAATACCGAACTTACCAATTCCGTGGTTCCAACTGGTGTCTGATCCAGTGAATGCGTGGCACAGCAGTATCGTGTTTTACGTGCCTCCAATTTAGGGATCCTAAATTCGGGTTTTTTAAAAAAAAACGTTTTTTCATAATAAACTTGTTAGACCCTTTATTTTCCAAAAAACTAGAGCTGAATTCAATTTTCCAAGAATCAACCAAACCCTTATTAACATTCATAAACTCATTACTGTTCATAACCATTACAAACTTCGGTACTATAAACGGAACTTTTTTAAAAATAGTGAAATATAGGGTACCCATAACTCTCTACATCTTACTTAACATTGTCCTGGAACTGAGGGATGACCGTCTAATAACCACCAAGCCAAGCCATAACTTTATTTATAAATCTTCTTGGCTTTGAATCAATTCAAGGACTCCAATCCACAGAATAAACCTGAATTTGGTGAACACAATCCTGTAAACTCAAATCAAATCAAGGCGTAAACCCGATCTCTTTCTAGATGCCCAAAGCAGTTCTATAATGAGTGGCATAATGACAACTTTAACAGTTATGGACGCATGCTACATTTATTGTAAAAGTGGAATTTATGTAAACAAGATACTTAATTACTTAATATTGCAGAATCCCGTAACGGACGCTATACTAATAATATGTCAGAAAAGGCGCGCCGCAGCTACTCCCAACCTCAACATTTGCGCGGGTTTTCTTAGCCGCACGTACGATTTTATTCTTGGCCGTTAATCATACCCAATGACATAACGCATAGGTGGCAGTGACAGTAATTTTCTTCAACAATTACTGAATTATTCCATCCATAAGTGATTTCACAAAATGACACCTAAACCTCGGTTTTCGGTGTTTCACTTTAAACGTTACTTGGCGGCTGAACTGTGGGTGTCTGACTTTTGCAGCTAGATCGGACTCTGCATGATATTGTAATAGCAAATTTTTATAGTGTATAATGTTTAGTGTTTTATAATACTCTGCAACCTGGTATCCCGCTAACACAAATACAAAATTTTGGCCTGGCTTGTGCATAACCAAGAAATAACACGCACTCCACGATAAAAGCCGACTGGAGAAACCGCAACATGTTCATTGTAGTCAACGGCACAAGAAGCAACTACTAAGCAATTGTGTCCTTTACCCCCTACATAATTTTAACATTTTTGTGCGAACTCATTGAACTAACACTATATTAATAAAAACAAAATTTAATAAAACAAAAGTTAAATTTATTACCAATTATTCAATCAATACATATCATAAATTCTAATAATGAACACAAAATGCAAAATGGATGTCTTAGAAACTATAATTTTGTTGTGACTAATATCTATTGACTTTTGCACAAAGTTGATTTTTAGTTAAGTATGAAAATGCCAAACCACATCATAGTTAGGGTAAAATGTTTTTTTAAATTTAAAAATGAGAAGAATGCTCTATGGCTTAAATGTAAAATTCTAAGCAAAAGATATCTTAATTTTAAATAGTTGGTTACAGTTTAATGACAGTACTGCAGACAAGTTTTTATTGTGGCTGGTAAAAGAAAGGTCCCAGTATGCCTGTAAGGGCTTACCTAAACCCCATGGACCACATTGTGATAATATCATGCCATATTTTTCTATGTAGAGCAATATTTATTTGGAGCTATTATTACGTGGTAAGCTGGTGGTCATGTTAAAGTCAGTTTATCCTTGTGTGCTAATTATCCATCCAATCTTAGTGATGTGGGTAAAATCATGCCCTTCTACGGATATATAATGTTTGACCCAAAAATTTGTTTTACGCACATAAACTGTGGGCACTAATGTCAATTAAACAATATTTACATTCATTGATATTTAAAGCTGTTTTTTTTCCCCCAGCACTATACACAACAAAACTGTTCGGCCCACCGAGGAAACACGGTCGCAGAACAAAGAGCCAATTGTGCTCTTCTATTCTGTGATCGTGTGTATCTACTATAAACACTAAATATACTAAGAAATTTAATGGAATCATTACAGACGATGATAAGTTCACGTGTCATAGTAATGTTCAATGGTGATCATATTTTTTTTGATCCCCGGTGGGCAAACACTCGTCCGAAAGTGTCAAGGTCAATACCTGTCGATGTTTCACACAAACGAATAAGGCGATTTGAACATATACTCAGCTACAACTCCACCATGGGACTAGTACTCGTGAGCCTCAAAATCTTCAAATATACAGCACATACTATTTTATCAAAACACTAAACACAACATACAACCTACGATACCAAATAATGTATAATGCCATATACTATTCGAAAGAAAATATATCTGCTATCTACATTTAAAAAATTGAAGAATAAACCGAAGAAAGGGAAGGAGAGGGTTTGGGAGAGCAGAGTTGGAAAACAACGGATACTGTGCCGCATGGATTTTAAAATTTGTTGTATGATGATTCGTTTTGTTCGTCTCTTAGATTAATATATAGGTCAGATACCCTGTCATGGTTCTTTGCAATAACACCTGTGGTTTAACTCATAAGATTAAGTTAGGTTAATTAACCTATTGTCAATGATAATTCAATTGCATCAAAGTTGTAACTTCACCATATTTCTGTCATATTTAGATTGTTAGTTTCTAACAAAGCTATTCTTAAGATTATTCTTGAATATACTGTAGGATTGGAGAAGTCTATTCACTCGTTGAATTACGGGCAGTGAGAGTCCAAATACATGTTGATTTGGTAGATGAATAGTGAGGACGGAGTGGGTGGATGAGGTAGTTGTCTCGTCCTTGGTGACCTGTGAATAAAGAAACAATTGAGACTGGTGATGTGAACTTAATTAATTTTAAACATTTCCATAAACAGTGCAACTGTATGAAGATCGGTGACAGTCAGGAATTTAAACTACTTAGCAGATTGTTTACCTGTGTTTCTAGTTCAAAGAAATCTTTGCCTAACACTCTGGCTTGATAACTTTACCGGACTTATCCGCTATGATAGGCCTTTCGCAGGCACATGTTTTGAAGTTTCTTATTGAAGTACGCAATCATTTATCACCCAAAGAGAATTCTTATGCATTTCTATTGTTTTTAATATGGCTTCTAGTTATTTATTTGATACACCTCCCAACAATATTCCATATACATAGGTTGTGATTCAAAAAGGGTGTGGTACAGGTCCTTATAGAGTGTTTTAGGTACACAGCGTCTGATTCACATAGTCCTAACCAATCTCACATATCAATTACGATTTTACGCTCACAAGTGAGCATCCAGTCAGTTTTTTGGTCAATCAATGACTCCTAAGAAACTTAGTTTCCTCTACCGTTATAATGTATTATATTATTCAGTGTCAGTTCTAATTCATAAGGTGTTTGAATCAGGTCAATTTCTACAGTTCGGCATAAAGTGGATATAACAACATTTCTTTTGTGTTGATATGCAGCAAGTTATCTTCATATATAGAAGTGTAACTAGGATAAGATTTTGTTAGCTTGGCAGAAAGTGTGTTTTATACATAAACTACAACAAATATGTTTGTGTCATCGGCAAAAAGTAATAAACTTACCTAGGTCTGATACTCTATATATTTCATAGAATAGATAATGAAAAGCAAGGGAACCTAATACTGACCCCTGAGGCACACCAAATATACAGACAGATTTATTTCGATTCTTCACCAAGTACTGCAAACCAAGATGCTGCCTATTAGAGAGGTAACTGCTATTAATTTATTTGCAGTCCCTCGAATTCCATAATCATTCAGTTTTTTAAGCATTATCATGACAGATTGTATCAAAAGCTTTACTTAAATCATGAAGATGCCTAGAACATGATTCTTATCCTCTAAGTTATTTATCAATGTAGTCTACAGAGAAGTTTAAGTGCATGGCTTGTCGAATGATTTTTTCTGAAGCATATTGATTTACATATAATACTCTCTTGCGACTGAAAAACTGTAAAGCCTGGAGAATATCAATGACAATGATATTTCGCTGCGGACGGTTAGGTGGAGGGTTAGGGTCATACTTTATACATTATAGGTCAAAGATAGGACTATGAGTTGTACACTATTGACTTTGTGAGGGTAATGGTAAAAGTTTATTCACTAACGACCTTTTCATCTACACAATATTGCAAAATGCTATGTTGTATGTCAATTGACAAATTTAGCCGATGGTCGGAAGTCGGAGGTCGGAAGTCAGAGGACTCTGTTGGAGTCCGGCGGACTCCGAGCGGAGTACCGCCTAGCTGGCGGACTCGCGGCGGATTCAAGTCTGGCGGAGAGGTCCGCGGAGTCCAGCCAAGCACTCCGCCGTAGTCCGCAAGCGGACCGGAGACCGCCTAGTGTCTTACTCTGCGGCGGGACACTCTGCGAGCCGCCGCGTAGGCCGCTCGAGTCCGCGCCGGACTTTAAAGTCCGCTCCGGAGTCCCGCTCGGAGTCCCTCGTCTCCGCTCGGAGTCCGCCAAAATGTACCCGATCCAGTGTAAATACATTTTAAGCTAGCACCGCCGTGAGTCCCGCTTCGAGTCCGGCGCTCCGCCGCGGACACTACTCCTCGACGGATAGTGCCAATAAAAACGACGTTCTGATGTCTTAGAAAAGTTCTAGATTAAAACTGATGATTTTCAAAACAGGGAAGAGAAACAACTTATTTATCTGACAACCATTTGATTAGAATAATTAAATTATAATTAGTTACTCAATTATTTAAACAAATATTCAAAAATATCAAATTTATTTTTCGATCAAAATATTTTAAAATTACGTAACATTGAATAATAAACAACTTTCACTAAAATTAATCGGAAATCGAATCAGTACTTAATATATGACCATATTATATACTAGATAAGAGTCTTACTTAATGAAGTCCCTCAGCTGGCACATTGGTGCAATTGACCTGACATTTAAGGCAGGTTGATCCACAATGTATTCCTTCAGTTTCTGCTTGAACAATCATTGCCACAACCTGAATATAAACATTGCAACTGAGAGTATTAAATGATCATTTTCGGTGCGTTGTATTCAAAAGAGTGGTCACTGGTACATGCGCCCCATTATTCTTCTTTCATCTCCTCAGCTTATCGGATCTAGTTATTAATATCTTACCCTGCAGCTGATGGTAAACAATATAGAATGTTGTTCACTGTCCGCAGATGTTGGCGTAGAGCTGTTCCCACTTGATGTCTGCTGGGTTGAAGATTTGCGACTTCTGTTCAAGAACTGAAAGTCTAGCTCATCTAGTAAACTACGAATGTGATGAAATCAACTGTCAGCATCAAAAGTTCTCCGACATGCTTTATAGTTGCTGTGTAGAATTTGCCGCATAAAAAGCATCTATTACACCTTTTCATCGATAGATGCGCATTGTTCTGATAGCCGATCCTTACCAATTCCGATGGATCCAACTGTTGGTGTCTGATCCAGTGAAACGCGTGTGTCACAGCAGTATCGTTTTATACTCGTGCCTCCAAGTTTAGGGGGATCTAAATCGGTAGTTCCATAGAGAAAACCTTGTTATTTTTTTTTTTTTTTTTATTTTTATTTTAGACCCTTATGTTGTCAAAAAACTAGAGCTGAATTCTATTCCAAGGAATCAACCAAACCATTATAACAGTCCATAAACTCCTTACTGTTTCATAATCTTTACAAACTTCGAACTATAATACTGATAACTTTTAAAAATAGGAAATATAGGGTACCCAATCTCTCTACTCTCACTTATAACATGTCTGAACTGAGGGATGACGCGTCAAATACCACCAAAGCCAAGCATAACTATATTTATAAATCTTCTTGGCTTTGGAATCAATTCAAGGACTTACCAATCCACAGAATAAACTGACTTTGTGAACACGATCCTGTAACTCAATCAAATCAATGCTAAACCGATCTCTTCTAGATGCCCAAAGCAGTTCGCTAATGAGTGCATAATTACTACCTTTAAACAGTTTGGTCCTGCTAGATTCTTGATAGAAAACGTGGAATTTATGTAAACAAATACTTAAATTACTTAAATATTGCCTGTTTCGTACGGCGTTAAATTCTATACGTAATATAGTTAAAAGCGCGCCGCAGCTACTCCCTACCTCAACATTTGCGCGGGTTTCTTATGCGCGCACGTACGTATATTCTTGCCGTTAATCAGACCCATGACATAAAGAACGCAATAGGTGCCAGTGTACTGTAAATTTTCTTCAACAATACTGAATTTCCATCCATTAATTGTGATTTACAAAATGACACCTAAACTCGTGTTTCGGTGTACACGTTAAACGTTACTTGGCGCTGAACAGGTGAGTCTGACGTTTGCAGCTGAACGGACTCAGCATGATATGAATTAGCAAATTTGTATAGTGTATAATTGTTTAAGTGTTATAATACTCTGCAAACCTGGTAGCAAGCACACGGCTAACACAAAAACAAAAAGTTGGGCCTGGCTTTTGCCTAACCAAGTAAATAACACGCACTCCGATAAAAGCCGTCTGGAGAAACCTCCGCAAAATGTTCATTGTAGTCCAACGGGCACAAGAAGTCACTACTAGCAATTGTGTCCTTTACCCTCCTACATAACTTGAACATTTTTGTTGGCGAACTCATTGAACACATCTAATTAAAACAACAAAAGTTATAAAACAAAAGTTAAATATATTACCAATTATTCAATCAAAGACATATCATGAAATTCTAATAATGGAAACACAATGCAAAATGGATGTCATAAACTATAATTTGTTGTGACTAATAATCTATTGACTTTCCAAAGTTTGTATTTTAGTAAGTATGAAAATGCCACACAAGTCATATTTAGGTAAAATGTTATTTTTTAAATGTTTAATTGAGAAAGATTTGCTCATGGCTTAAAATGTAAAATTCTAGCAAAGAAATCCTTATTTTTAAAATAGTTGGTTTACTAATTATGACAGTACTGGCATACTATTTTTTATTGTGGCTGTTAAAGGACCCAGTTGCCTGACGGGCTTTACCGAAGCCCATGGGACACAATGTGAAAGATATCAGGCAGATGTTTCAATGTATACAAATTATTTATTTTGGAGCTATGATTACGGGTATAGCTGGTGGTCATGTTTAAAGGTCATTTTATCCTTGTGCTAATTATCCATCCAGATCTAGTGAGTGGGTACATCATGCCCTTCTACGAGTTATAATGTTTGACCATAAATATTTTTTACCACATAAACTTTTGCACTAATGTAATTACATAGTTTACATTCATTGATATTTAAAGCGTGTTTTTTTTCCCCACACTACTACACAACAAAAAACCTGTCGTCCCACCGAGGAAACACGGTCGCAGACAAATACAATTGTGCTCTCTATTCGTGATCGTGTGTAACTACTATAAACTATCTAAAAAACTAAGAAAATTTAATGAATCAATACAGTCGTTTGGATAAGTCAACAGTGTCAAAGTAATATCATGTGAACATAATTTTTATTGATCCCCGGTGGGCCAACACTCGTCCGAAAAGGTCAAGGCAAACTGTCCGATGATTCACCCATAACGAAGTAATCGATTGAACATATACACATGCATACAACTCACCCCTGGGACGAACGTCGTGGAGCCTCAAATTTCTTCAAAATAAACAGCATCTACCTAAGTTAAGGTCAAAACACTAAACACAACATACATACGATACCAATAATTTATAATCCATACTTAATTCTGAAAAGAAAATAAATCTGCTAACAAATTATTAAAAAATTGAAGATAAACCTGAAGAAAGGGAAGGAGAGGGTTTGGAGAGGCATAGTAGGAAAATCAACAGGAACCTGGTGCCCCGCAGGATTTAAAATTTGTTGTATTGATTCGTTTTGTTTCGTCTCTAGATTAATATATAGGTCCTGTATACCCTTGTATGGTTCTTTGCAATAACACCGTGGTTTACTCATATGATTAAGTTAGTTAATTAACCTATTTCAATGATAATTTCATTTTGCATCAAATTGTAACTGCACCATAGTTGTCTGTCATATTTAGATTGTAGTTCGTAACAAAGCTTCCTTAAGATTAATCTTGAATATACTGATAGGAGTGTAGAAGTCTATTTCAACACGTTGACTTACGGCAGTATTCCAAATACTGGTTATTGGAAGATGAATATGAGGGACGAGTTGGTGGGATGAGGTAGTTGTCTGTCTTGGTGGCCTCCACCTGTTTGAATAAAAGAACATTGATACTGTATTGAACTTATTCAATTTTAAACATTTCCAGTAAACAGTTGCAACTTATGAAGATTGTGGGACAGTCAGGAATTTTATACTCGTTACAGATTTGGTTTACTGTGTTCTAGTTCAAAGAATCTTTTAGCCTAACAACTGCTTGAAACTACCGGACTTATCCCTAGTGATACCTTACTCAGGCACATCGTTTTGAACTATTGAAGTACGCAACAGTTAACACCAAATAGAATTCTTATGCATTTGCTATTGTGTTTTTAAATATGGCTCTAGATTATTATTTGATACACCTACCCAAACAGATATTCCAAACATAGTGTGATTCAAAAATGGGTGTGGTAAAGTTCCTTATAGAGTGTTTTAGGTACACAGCGTCTTGAATTCCTCATAGGTCTACAAGACTCACATTTCCAATATACGATTTAAAAACGCTCTCAAGTGGAGCATCCCAGTTCAGTTTATTGTGGTCATTAATGACTCAAGAAACTTAGTTTTCCTCTACCTATTAAATATTATCTTATTCAGTGTCATTCAATTCATTAGTGTTTGAATCTGGTTTCATATCTACAGTTCTGGCTTAAAGTGGATATAACAACATTTCTTTGTGTGTGATATGCAGCAAGTTACTCTTCAAATGATTAACAAGTTTAAGAATTTTTGTTAGCTTTGCAGTAAAGTTTTTATAACATTATCTACAAAACAAATCTTTTGGTGCATCGTCAAAAGTATAAACTTACCTAGTTCTGATACCTACTACTATTTCATTGATTTAGATAATGAAAAGCAATGGACCAAATACTTGACCCCTGAGGCACACCAAATAGTTACAGACAGTTTTTCGGATTCTACTCCAAGTACTGCAAGCATAATGCTTCCTAATAGAGAGGTAACTGGGCTATTAATTTATTTGCAGTCCCTCGAATTTCCATAATCATACATTTTTAAGGCAGTTATCATGACAGATTGTATCAAAGCGTTTACCTTAAAACAAATGGAAGATTCCTAGTACATGAATATTTTAATCTCTAGTGAATTTTAAATTGTAGTATCTGCGACAGAGAATTTAAGTAGCAAGTCTTGTCGAATGATTATTCTTAAGGCCATATTGATTTTCATAAAATAAACCTTGCGATTTCTGGAAGAAAACTGTAAACCTGGTCGAATATCAATGACATATGATATTTCGCTGCGGTACGTTTTGGTGGAGGTGTTAAGGGTCAACGTTTTAACATAAAAGGGTCAAAGTTAGGACTAGAGTTGTACACTATGACAGAAGTAGGGTAATGTTTAAGTTTAATCACTAGCGACCTTTTCATCTGACCCACAAAATAGCAAATGCTATTTGTATTTCACGTGACAAAAATTTAGCCGATGTCGGAGAGTTGAGTCGTAAGTACGTGGACCTCTGCTTGGAGTCCGGCGGAAACCGAGCGGAGTCCGCCGAGCTGTCGGACTCCTGGCGATTCAAGTCTGGTCGTAGATGTCCGGCGGATTCCGCCAATGCACTCCGCCTTAGTCCGCATGCGTACCGTAGTCCGCCTAGTGCATACTCTGCTGGCGGACACTCTGCCTAGCCGCCGCGGAGCCGCTCGGATTCGCGCGGACTTACTTCCTCCGAGTCCGCTCGGAGTCCGCACGGCTCGCTCGTAACCGCCCAAAAATTACTGAGTCCATTGTACATACATTTGTAGTCGTAGCCACCGCCCTGAGTCCGCTCGTATTCCGGCGGTCATCCGCCGCGGACTCTACTCCGCTACGGATAGTTCAATAAAAACGCATCTGAAGTTCTTAGAAAGTTCTAGATTAAACTGATGTGTTCAAAACAGGAAGAAGAACAACGTTTATATCTGACAACCATTTTATTAGAAATTAATTAATTAGTTAATCAATTATTAAGACAAATATTCAAAAAATTAATAAAATTATTTTCGATCAAAATAATATAAAAATTACGTAACATGAATATTTACAACTTTTCACTAAATTAATACGGAAATCGAAGCAGTACTTTATATATGACCATATTATATACTAGAAAGATCTTACTTATGAAGTCTCAGCTGGCACATGGTGCAATTGTCCTGACATTTAAGGCAGGGGTGTGTGATCCACAATGTTTTCCTGTTTTCTGCATGAACAAGCATTGCACAACCTTGACTCTAAACAGTGCAACTGATGTTTTAAATGATCTTTTTTCGGAGCTTATTCCATAAAGTGGTTCACTGGTAACATGCGCCCCATTATCTTCTTTCATCCTCAGCTTATCGGATCTAGGTATTATTATCTTACGCCTGCATCTGATGGTAAACACGAGAAGAATGTTGTTCAGCTGACCCTGAATTTTGGCGGGAGCTGTTCCCAATTGATGTCTGCCTGTTGGAAGATTGCGACTTCTGTTCAAGAACTGAAAGTCTAGCAGTCATCTAGTCAACTCGATTGTGATGAAATGCAAACATGCAGCATCAAAAGTTCTCCGACATGCATTAAGGTTAGCTGGTGTAGAATTTTTCCGAATAAAAAAGCATCTATTACACTTTCATCGATAGATCGATCGTTCTAATAGCCGAACCTTACCAATTTCCGTGATCCAACTGGTGGTGTCTGAATCCAGTGAAAGCGTTGGCACAGCAAGTATCGTTTTACGAGCCTCCAAGTTTAGGGATACTAAATCTGTAGATTCATAATAAACTTGTAATAACCCCATAATATGGAATAAAACATGTGAGCTGGAAACTAATCCAAGGAATCAACAAAACCATTATTTACCATTCATAAACTCCTACTTTTCATAATCTTAACAAACATTCTACTATAAACTGAACTTAATAAATAGTTAAATATAGTTACCCATAACTCTTCTACTCTTTACTTAAACGATGTCCTGAACTGAGATGACCGTCAAATACCACCAAAGCCAAGCCATAACTTTATTATAAACTTCTTGTGCTTTGGGTGAATCAAATCAATTACTTCCAATCCACAGAATAAACCTGACTTTGTGAACACAACCGTGTAAACTCATCAAAACAAAGGCTAACACCGATCTCTTCTAGATTCCCAAATGCAGGTTCGATAATGAGTGGCATAAAGACAACTTTATACAGTTTTGGACCATGCGAGATTTATTGATAAAAACGTGTAATTTATGTAAACAAATACTTAAATACTTAAATATTGCCGTTTTCCCTTACGGCGCTATAACGTAATATATGTTAAAAATCGCGCCGCAGCTACTCCGTCCTCAACATTTGCGCGTGTTTCTTAGTCGCTCAGACGTACTTTTAATTCTTGGGCCGTAATCAGAGCCTGATTACCTAACGCTAAGTATGGCAAAGTGACTGTAATTGTCATTCAACAATTACTGAATTAATCCATCCATAAAGTGATTTACAAAATGACACCTAAACCTCGTGTTACGGTGTCACTTAAACTTAACTTTGCTGCTGAACTGTGGTGGTCTGACGTTTGGCAGCTAGATCGGACTCTGCATGATATTGTATTAGCAAATTTGTATAGTGTATAATTTTTTAGTGTTTATAATACTCCTGCAACCTGTGTAGTCAACGGTCGTAACACAAAAACAAAATGTTGGCCTGGCTATGTGCATACCAAGTAAATAACACGCACTCCGATACAAGCTTCTGAGAAACCCGCAAAACATGTTCTTGTAGTCAACGGTGCACAAAGAAGCACTAACTAGCATTTTGTCCTTTACCCTCCTACATAATTAGAACATTTTTGTGGGCGAACTCATTAACAACGATCTGAATTAATAAACAAAAGTATAATAAAACAAAAGTTAAATTTATTTACAATTATTCAATCAAAACATATCATAGAATTCTAATAAGGAAACACAATGCAAAATGGATGTCTTAAACTATAATTTTGTTGTGACGTAATACCCTATTGACTTTCAAAGTTGAATTTTAGTTCAAGTATTAAATGCACCACCTCATAGTTAGGGTAAAAAGTTATTTTAAATTTTAAAATATTGAGAATATTGCTCTATGGCTTAAAATTTAAAATTCTAGCAAAGATATCTTATTTTTTTAAATAGTTTGGTTTACATTTATGACAGTACTTGGCATTACTAGTTTTATTGAGGCTGGTAAAAGGACCCTGTTGCCCTGTAAGGGCTTTACCGAACCCCAGGGGACCACAATTTGAATAAATCAGGCCAGATGTTTCAAATTAAGTGCAATTTAATTTATTTTGGAGCCTATGATTCACGTGGTATAGCGGTGGTCATGTTTTAAAGGTCAGTTTATCCTTGTGTGCTAATTATCCATCCAGATGCTTAGTGATGTTGGTAAATCATGCCTCTTCTACGATATATAATGTTTGACCATAAATTTGTTTATTACACATAAACTGTGCACTAATGTTCATTAAACAATATTTACATTCATTGATATTTAAAAGCGTTATTTCCCCAGCACTACTACACAACAAAAACTAGTCGGGCCACCGAGGAAACCACGGTCTTCAAGAAACAAAGAGCCAATTGTGCTCTTCTATTCTGTGATCGGAGGTGTATCAAACTATACAACTAGCTAAATATACAAGAAAATTTAATGGAATCATTACAGTTCGTTTGATAAGTTTCACGTGTCCAAAGTAATGTTCATGGTGATCATATTTTTTGATCCCCGGTGGGCAAAACACTCGTCCGAAATGTCAAGGCAAACCTGTCGAAGTTCACCATACGAAGTAAGGCTATTTGAACATATACCAGCTTACAATAACACAACCCATGGTACGAGAGACTCGTGAGCCTCAAAATTCTTCAAATATACAGGCACATAACTAGTTAGCAAAACACTAAACACAACCTACATAACGATTACCAAATAATGTATAATGCCATTTACTATTCGAAAGAAAATATATCAGCATCTAATTTAAAAAATTGAAGAATAAACCTGAAGAAAGGGAAAGGCGGAGGGGTTTGAGAGGCAGAGAAGGAAAGCAACAGGATACCTGTGCCGCAGTATTTATAAAATTTGTGTATGATGATTCGTTTTGTTTCGTCTCTTAGATTAATATATAGTTTCTGATACCCTTGTCAGTTCTTTGCAATAACACCGTTGTTTACTCATATGATTAATTTTAGTTTAATTAACCTATATCAATGATACTTCATTTGCATCAAAGTTGTAACTGCCCATAGTTGGCTGACATAAATATAATGTAGTTCTAACAAAGCTTTCCTAAATTATTCTTGAATTACTGATAGAGTGGAGAAGTCTATTTCAGCTCGTTGACTTACGGCAGTATTCAAAATACTGTTTGATTGGAGATGAATAGTGAGGACGGAGTGGTTGGGATGAGGTATTTGTCTCGTCTTGGTGACCAGTTAATAAAAGAACATTAGACTGGTGATTGGAACTTATTAATTTTAAACATTTCCAGTAAACAGTGCAACATATGAAGATGTGTGGACAGTCCAGGAAGTTATACTCGTTACAGGAATGGTTAACAGTGTTCTAGTTCAAAGAAATCTTTGCCTAACATCTGCTTGAATAACTTTACCGGCTTATCCCTAGTGATAGGCCTTACTCTGGCACATGTTTTGAACTTATTGGAAGTACACTCATTACACCCAAAGATAATTCTTATGCATTATTTTTGTGTTTTAAATATGGCTCTATTTAATTATTTGATACACCTCCCCCAAACAATAGTCCATAACATAGGTGTTAATTCAAAAAGGGTGTGGTACAGGTCACTAATAGAGTGTTTTATGACTCAGCGTCTGATCACATAGTCACCAATCGCACATTTCAATTTTACGATTTAACGCTCTCAAGTGAGCATCCCCAGTTCAGTTTTTGTCAATAATTGACTCCCAAGAAGACTTAGTTTCCACTACCTTTTTAATTATTATATTATTCATTTCAGTCTAATTCATTAGTGGTTTGAATCTGGTTCATTTCTACAGTTCGGCCTTAAAAGTGGGATAAAACAAACATGTCTTTGTTGTTGATATGCATCAAGTTACTCTCATATATGATGACAAGTTTAAGAATTTGTTAGCTTTGCAGTAAGTGTTTTTATACATTTATCTACAACAAATATGTTTGTGTCACGCAAAAAGTATAAACTTACCTAGGTCCTGATACTCAGTATATTTTCATATGATGTATATAAAAAAAGCAAGGGACCTAAAACTGACCCCTGAAGGCCCACCAAATATTACAGAACAGTTTTTCGGATTCTTCCGCCAATACTGACCATATTGCTGCCTATTATGAGAGGTAACTGGCTATTATTTATTTAGCAGTCCCACGAATTCCATAATCATTCAGATTTTTAAGCAGTTTATCAGACAATTGTATAAAACTTTACTTAAAATCAATGAGATGCTAGTACATTATTTTTAGCTCTAGTGATTTTTCAGTATTCGTACAAAAGTTAAGTGCATGGCTTTCGAATGATTTATTCTGAAGCCCATATTGATTTTCATAAAATAATCCTTGCACTGCAGAAACTGTAAAGCCTGTAGAATATCATGACATTGATATTGCTCTGTCCGGAAACTGGTTTGGTAGGTTTATGGTCAACGTTTATACATTAAGGTCCAAAGTATAGGACTATATTGTACACAATTGACTTGTGAGGGTAATGGTTAAGTTTAATCACTAGCGACCTTTTCACTGACCACAGATATTAGCCCAAAATGCTATGTTGGTATGTCACTGACAAATTTAGCCGAGGTCGGAAGTCTTGAGGTCGAAGTCAGTGGACTCTGTGGAGTTCCGGCGACTCCGATCGGAGTCCGCCGATCTGGCGGACTCCGCGGATTTCAAGTCTTGGCGGAAGAGGTCCGGCGAGTCCGCCAAAGCACCCCTCCGCCGGAGACCGCGAGCGGAACCGGTGTCCCGCCTAGTGGCCTTACTCTGCGGCGGACGACTCTGCCTAGCCCGCCTCGGAGCGCTCGAGTCCGCGGCGGACTTTAAAAGTCCGGCTCGAGTCCGCTCGGAGTCCGCCTCCGCTCCCTCGGAAAGTCCGCCAAAATGTACTCTGATTCCAGTGTAAATACAATTTATTAGCGGAGCACACCGCCGGAGTCCGCTCGGAGTCCGGCGGCTCCGCCGCGACTCTACTCCGCGACGGATAGTGCAATAAAAACGACTTCTGAATGTCTTAAGAGAAGTTCTAGAATAAACTGATGTTTTCGAAAACAGGATAGAGAACAAGCTTTTTATCGACAACCATTTATTGGATAATAATTAATTAGTAATCAATTATTAAACAAATATTCAAAATTATACAATTATTTTCCGATCCAAAATATTTAAAAATACGTAAACATGAATAAATAAAACAACTTTTCACTAAATAATCGTGAAATTCGAGAAGCAGTACTTTCATATATGACCATATTATATACTAGATAAGAGTCTACTTATGAAGTCCTCACTGGCACAATGGTGCAATTGTCCCTGACATTTAAGGCAGGTTTGATCCACAATGTATTCCTGCTTTTCTGGCTATGAACAACAATGCCACAACCTGAACTTTAGAACAGTTGCAACTGATTTTTTAAAGATGAGCTTTTTCGGAGCTGTATTCATAAGATTGGTCACTGGTACAGGTTCGCCCCATTATTCTTCTTACATCCTCAGCTTATCGATCTAGTTATTATTAACTTACGCCCTGCCAGCTAGGTAATCAAGATTAGAATGTTGTACAGCTGTCCCATATGTTGGCGTGATCTGTTCCACATGATGTCTGCTGTTGAAGATTGCGACTTCTGTCAAGAACTGAAAGTCTATCTTCATCTATTCATCTCGATTGTGATGAAATCAACTGCTGCATCAAAAGTTCTCCGCATGCTTTATGTTGCTGTGTATAATTTGCCGAATAAAAAGCATCTATTACACTTTCATCGATGATGCGATCGTTTCTGAATAGCCTATCCTTACCATTCCGTGGTCCCAACTGGTGGGTCTGATCGCATTGCAAGGCGAGGCACAGGCAGGTATCGTGTTTACGTGCCTCCAAGTTTAAGGGAGTAGTCCTAAACGGGGTATTCATAATAAACTTGTTAGACCCTTAGGTTGTCAAAAACTAGGAGCAGAATTCTATTCCAAGGGAAACACCAAACCATTATTTAACAGTCATAAACACCTTACTGTCATAATCTTTACAAACCTTCGTACTATAACTGAACATTTTAAATAGTGAAAGTATTAGGGCACCATTATCTCTCTATTACTCTCTACTTAGAACATGTCTGAACTTAGGGTAGACCGTCAAAAACCACCAAAGCCAGCCCATAACTTTATTTTAAATCTTCTTGGCTTTGAAACAATTCAAGGACTCCCAATCCACAGAATAAACCTGACACTTGTGAACACCTCCTTACTCAATCAAAACAAGGCTAAACCGTATCTCTCTAGATTCCCAAATGCAGTGTTCGATAATGGGATGGGCATAATGACCAACTTTAACAGTTTTTTGTTGACCATGCTATATATTGATAAAAACGTTGAATTTATGTAAACAAATACTTTAATTACTTAAATATTGCCTGTTCCGTACGCGCTAAACGTAATATATGTTAAGAACCGCGCCGCATCTACTCCCTACCTCAACATTTGCGCGGGTATCTTATGCGCGCACTATACGTTTATTCTTGCCGTTAATATCAGAACCCTGACAATAAACAGCTAAAGGTGGCAGTGACCTGTAATATTTCTCAACAATTTACTGAATTAGCCACCCATAAAAAAAAAAAATTTATTTACAAAATGAACACCTAAACTCGTGTGTTCGGTGTTTCACTTAAACGTTTACTTGCGGCTGAAACTGTGGTTGTCTGACGTTTTTGCAGCTAGATCGGACTCTGATGATATTGTATAAGCAATATGAATAGTTTATAATTGTTTTTATGTTTAGAATACTCTGCAACCTGGAAGCACGGCTAACACAAAAACAAAATGTTGGCCTGGCTTTTGCAAAACCAAGTAAATAACACGCACTCCCGATAAAAAAGCCGTCTGGAGAAACTCCCGGCAAAATGTTCATTGTAGTCAACGGCACAAAGATGCACTACTAGCAATTGTGTCCTTAACCCTCACTACATTATTTTAACATTTTTTGGCGAACTCATTGAACAACATTGAATTAATAAAACAGGAAAAGTTAATAAACACAAAAATAAATATATTACCAATTAGTTCAAACATTACATATCATAAATTCTAAAATGGAAACTACAATAGCAAAATGTATGTCTTAAACTATAATTTTTGTTGTGACTAATAATCTAATGAACTTTCAAAGTTTAATTTTATTAAGTATGAAATGCCCACCACATCAAGTTAGGGAAAAATGTTATTTTTAAATTTTAAAATTGAGAAGATGCTCTATGGCTTTAAAATGTAAAATTTCTAGCAAAAGATATCTATTTTTTAAATAGTTGGTTACAGTTATGAGACAGTACAGGTCATGACTAGATTTTCTGTGGCTTGTAAAAGGACCCAGTTGCCTGTAAAGGGCCTTTACCCGAACCCCAGGGGACCACAATGTGATTAAGATCAGGCCAGATGTTTCTATGTAGAGCAATTTATTTTATTCGGGAGCTATGATTACGTGGTAAAGCTCGTGGTCTTGATTAAAAGGTCAGTTTATCCTTGTGTGCTAATTATCCATGCCATAAGCTTAGTGATGTTGGTAGAATCATGCCTTCTACGAAAATAATGTTTGACATAAATTTGGTATTTACCACATAAATCTGTTTGCATGCTAATGTCAATTAACAATATTACATTCATTGATATTTAAAGCGTGGTATTTTTCCCCAGCACTACTACACAACAAAAACCTGTCCGGCCCACCGAGGAAACACGGTCGCAGACAAAGAGCCCAATTGTGCTTTCTATTCTTGAGAATCGATGTGTATCTACTATAAACTAGCTAAATATACTAAGAAAATTTAATGGATCATTACAGACGTTTTTTATAAGGTTCACGTGTCAAAGTAAGTGTTCATGGATAAGTCATATTTTTTGATCCCCGAGGGCAAACCACTCCACCTAAAGGTCAAGGCAAACTTTCGATGTTTCACCATACGAAGTAAGGCTATTTGAACATATACTCACTTACAACTCAACCCAAGGGACGAGACGTCGTGATCCTCCAAATTCTTCAAAATATTCAAGCACATACTAGTTACTAACACTAACACAACATACATACGATACCAAATAATGTATAATTCCATTACTAATTCGAAAGAAAATAATCTGCTATCTTAATTAAAAAAATTGAAGAATAACCCTGAAAGAAAGGGAAGGAGAGGGGTTTGGGGAGAGGCAGAGTAGGAAAACAACAGGATCTGTGCCCGCAGGATTTTAAAATTTTTGTATGAAGATTCGTTTTGTTCGTCCTTAGATTAATATATAGGTCCCTGATACCCTTGTCATGTTCTTTGCAATACACCGTGGTTTACTCATATGATTAAGTTTAGTTAATTACCCTATTTCAATGAAATCATTTGCATCAAAGTTGTAACTGCACCATAGTTGTCTGTCATATTTAGAATGTAGTTCTAACAAGCTTTCTAAGATTATCTTTGAAATACTGTATAGGAGTGGAGAAGTCTAATTCACTATTCGTTGACTTACGGCAGTGATTCAAATACTGTTTGATTAGGTAGATGAATAAGAGGAACGGAGTGGTGGGATGAGTAGTTGTCTCGTCTTGGTGACCTGTTGAATAAATGAAACATTGAGACTGGTGGATTGGGAACTTATTATTTTAAACATTTCCAGTAAACAGTAGGGCAACTTATGAAGATTGATGGGACAGTCAGGAAGTTTAAACTCGTTACAGATTGGTTACTGTGTTCTAGAACAAAGAAAGCAATTGCCTAACAACTGCTTGATAACATACCGTCTTACCCTAGTGCTAGTCCTTACTCTGCACATGTTTTGAACATATTGAAGTACGCATCATTATCACGCAAAGAGAATTCCTTATGCATTTTCTTTTGTGTATTTAAAATATGGCTTCTAGTTTATTATTTGATACACCATCCCCAAACGATATTCATAACATAGGTTGTGAATTCTCAAAGGGTGTGGTACAGGTCCTTAATAGAGTGTTTTAGGTACACATCGTCTATTCCAACATATCTACCATCTCACCTTTTCAATTATAACTATTTTAACGCTCTCAGTGAGCATCCCAAGTTCAGGTTTTTGGTCATAATGACTCCAAGAAACTTAATCCTCACTTTTTAAATATTATAAATAACCATTGACAGTTCAAATTCAATAGTGTTTGAATCTGGTTCATCTCTACAGTTCGGCTTAAAGTGTATATAACAACATTCTTATGTGTTGATATGCAGCAAGTTACACTTCATATATGAAGAACAAGTTTAAAGAATTTTGTTAGCTTTGCAGTAAAGTTGTTTTTTATACATTTATCAACAAACAAAATATGTTGGGTGTCATCGGCAAAAAGTAAAACTTACCGTATTTCCTGAATACTCCTATATATTTCATTGATGTAGATAATGAAACGCAAGGGACCTAATACTGACTCCTGAGGCAACACGCAAATATTACAGACAGTTTTTCGGATCTTCTCCAAGTACTGAAAACATATGCTGCCTAATAGAAGGTAACTTGGCTATAAATTTATTTCATTCCCTCGAATTCCATAATCATTCAGTTTTTTAAGCATTTTATCATGACAGATTGTATCAAAAAACTTTTACATTATATCAATGCAGAAGCTAGTACATGAATTTTTATCTCTATGATTTTCATGTAGTCGACAGAGAAGTAAGTGCATGGCTTGTCGAATGATTTTTTCTGAAGCCATATGATTTTCATATATAACCTTGCGACTGAAGAAACTGTAAAGCCAGGAGAATATCAATGACAATGAATATTTCGCTGCGGACGGTTTTGGTGAGGGTTAAGGTCAAAGTTATAAAATTAAGGGTCAAAGTTAGGACTAGAGTTGTAACCCTATTGACTGTGAGTAATGTTAATGTTTATCACTAGCGACCTTTTTCATCTGACCAAATAATTGGCAAAATGCTATGTTGTATGTCACGTGACAAATTTTAGCCGAGGGTCGGAAGTCGGAGGTCGGAAGTCAGTGGACGCTGTTTGGAGTCGGCTTACTCCGCGCGGAGTCCGCCGACTGCGGACTCCGGCGGATTCAAGTCTGGCTGAGAGGTCCGCGGAGTCCGCCAAGCACTCCGCCGGAGTCCTCAGCGGACCGGAGTCCGCCTAGTGGCTTTACTCTGCGCGCGGACCTCTTCGAGCCGCCGCGAGCCGCCTCTAGTCCGCGGCGGACTTTAAAGGTCCGCTCGGAGTCCGCTCGGAGTCCGCTCGGCTCCGCTCGTGAGTCCCGCCAAAATGTACTCGAGTCCAGTGTTAATACATTTTATCGGAGCAACCGCCGGAGTCCTCTCGGAGTGCCGGGCGGCTCCGCCGCTGGACTCTACTCCGCTACGTAGTTCCAATAAAAACGACTTTCTCTAATGACATAGAAAGTTCTAGATTAAACTGATGTGTTCAAACAGGAAAGAGAACAACTTTTATCTGACAACCATTTGATTAGATAATTTATAAATTATTAATCAATTATAAAACATACATTCAAAAATTATAACATTATTTTCTGATCAAAATATATTAAATACGTAGACAGGACTAATAAACAACTTTTTCAACTAAATTAATCGGGAAATCGAAGCAGTACTTTATATTTAACCATATTATATACTAAATAAGAGTCTTACAATATGAAAGTCCTCAGCTGGCACATTGGTGCAATTGTCCTGACATTTAAGGCAGGTTTATCCACAATGTATTCCTGCTTTCTGCATGTAGACAAAGGCATTGCCACAACCTGACTTTAAACAGTTGCAACTGGATTTGTTTTAAAGAGCTTTTTCGGAGCTGTATTCCATAAGAGTGGTCACTGGAACATGCGCCCCATTATTCTTCTTTCATCCTCAGCTTATCGTATCTATGTTATTATAATCTTAACGCCTCAGCTATGGTAAACAAGATTAGAATGTGTGTTCAGCTGCCCAGATGGTTGGCGGGAGCTGTTCCCACTGATGCCTGCTGTTGAAGTTGTGCGACTTCTGTTCAAGACTGAAAGTCTAGCTTCATCAAGTCATCTCGATTATGAGATTAAATCAACTTCAGCATCAAAAGTTCTCCGACATTCATAATGGTTGCTGTTGTAGAATTTGCCGAAAAAAAAGCAACTATTACTACTTACAACGATAGAGTGCGATCGGTCTTAATAGCCATCCTTACAATTCCGTGATCCAACTGTGGAGTCTGAACTGGGAAAGCGTGGCACAGCAGGGGGACAGCAGTATCGTGTTTACGTGCCTCCAAGTTTAGGGGGAGTCTAAATCGGTAGTTCATAATAACCGTTGTTAGACCTTATGTTGTCAAAAACTAGGAGCTGAATTCTATTCCAATGAATCAACCAAACCCATTATTTTAAACAGTCCATAAACTCCTACTGTTCATAATCATTACGAACTCGTACTGATAACTGAACTTTTTAAATAGGAAATATATGGTAACCCATATCTCTCTACTCATTACTTAACATGTCTGAACTGAGGATGACCGTCTAATACCACCAAAGTCCCAAGCCATAACTATATTTATAAATCTTCTTGGTGCTTTGGAATCAATTCAAGGACTCCAATCCACAAATAAACCAGACTTTGAGAACACATCCAGTAACTCATCAAATCAAGGCTAAACCGATCTCTCTAGATGCCCAAAGCATGTTCGATATGAGAGGCATAATGACAACTAAAACAGTTTTGGACCATGCAAGATTATTTGATAAAAACGTGGAATTTATGTAAACAAATACATAATTACTTAAATATTGCCGTTTCCGTACGGCGCTATTACGTAATATATGTTAAAAAGCGCGCCGTGCAGCTACTCTCCTTCAACATAGCGCTGGTTTCTTATGCGCCACGTAACGTTATGCTTAGGCCTTAAATCATACCGCATGACATAACGCTAAAGGTGGCAGTGACTGTAATTTTCTTCAACAATTACTGAATTATCCATCCTAAAAGTGATTTACAAAAATGACACCTAAACCTCTATATTTCGGTGTTTCACGTAAATCGTAACTTCGTCTGAACTGTGGTGTCTGACGTTTGCAGCTAGATCGTACTCTGCATGATATTGTATTAGCAAATTTGTATAGTGCATAAATTGTTTAGTTTTTATAATACTCTGCAACCTGGTAGCACGGCTAACACAAAAAACAAAAATGTTGGCCTGGCTTGTGCAAAACCAAGTAAATAACACGCACTTCCGATAAAAGCCCGTCTGGAGAAGACTCCTGCAAAATTGTTCATTGTAGTCAACGGGCACAAAGAAGCACTACGAGCAATTGTGGTCCTTTAACCTCCTACATAATTTGAACATTTTTGTGGCGAATCATTGAACAACTACTGCTTCTGAATAATAAAACAAAAGTTAATAAAACAAAATTAAATTAATTACCAATTTATTCAATCAATACAATCATAAATTCTAATAAAGGAAACACAAAGCAAAAAGGATGTCTGTAAACTATAATTTTAGTGTGACTAATAATCTATCGACTTCAAAGATGAATTTTAGTTTAATAATGAAATGCACACATCATAGTTATGGGTAAAATTAGTATTTTAAAATTTTAAAATTGATAAGAATTGCTCAATGCTCAAAATGTGAAAATTCTAGCAAAGATATCATATTTTTAAATATGTTGGTTACAGTTATGACAGAACTGGCATGACTAGTTTTATTGAGGCTGGTAAAAGACCCAGTTGCCTGTGAATGGTCTTATACCTGAACCCAGGGACCACAATGTGATAAGATCAGGCCTAGATGTTTCTATGTAGAGCAATTATATATTTTTGTAGCTATATTTACTTGTATAGCTGGTGGTCATTTTTAAATGGTCAGTTTATGCCTTGTGTGCAAACTATCCATCCAGATGCTTAGTGATGTTGGTAAATCATGCCTTCTACGATATATAATGTTTGACCATAAATTTTGTTTTACACATAAACTGTGGCCAAAAAAACAATGTCAATTAACAATATTTAGCATTCATTCTGTTATTTAAAGCGTGTTATTTCCCAGCACTACTACACAACAAAACCTGTCGCCCACGAGGAAACACGGTCGCAGATACAAATAGCCCAATTGTGCTCTTCTAATTCTGTGATCGTGGTGTATCTACTAATACAGCTAATTATATTACTAATGACTGACAAACATTTAAATGGAATCGATTACAGTCGTTTGATAAGTTCCGGTCAAAGTAATGTTCATGGTGATCATATTTTTATGATCCCCGGTTGTGCAACACACTCCGTCCGAAAGGTCCAAGGCAAACCTGTCGATGTTTTCACCATACGAAGTAAGGCGATTGAACATATACACAGCTTACAACTCAACCCATGGGACGATACGTCGTGAGCCTCAATTCTTCAAACATATACAGCACATACCTAGTTGCAAACACTAAACACAACATACACACCATACCAAATATGTATAATGCCATTACTGAATTCGAAAGAAAATATATCTGCTATCTAATTTGAAAAAAATTGAAAATAAACCTGAAGAAAAGGGGAAGGAAGGGGTTTGGGAGAGCAGAGTAGGAAAACAACAGATCCTGTGCCGCAGGATTTTAAAATTGTTTATAGGATCCGTATTGTTTCGTCTCTTAGATTAATATATAGGTCTGATAACCCTTGTCATGGTACTTTGTCAATAACACCGTGGTTTACTCATATGATTAAGTTTAGTTAGTTAACCTATTTTCAATGGATAATACTTTGCATCCAAAGTTGTAGACTGCACATAGTATTGTCTGTCTATTTAGATTGTAGTTCTAACGACAGCTTTCTTAGATTATACTTGAGAATATACTGATAGTAGTGGGAGAAGACTATTTTCACTCGTTGACTTACGGCAGTGATTCCAAATACTGGTTTGATTGTAGATGAATAGTCTGACGGAGTGGTGTGATGAGGTAGATTGCACGTCTGGTGACCTGATTAATAAAGAGAACATTAGACTGGTGATGGAACTTATAATTTTAAAAACATTTCAAGTAAACAGTGCAACTACTTATGAAGAATTGTGTACAGTCAGGAATTATACTCGTACAGTATTGTTTACAGTGTTTCTAGGTTCAAAGAAATCTTTGCCCTAACATCTGCTTGATAACTTTACCGTCTTATCCCTATGATAGGCCTTACTCTGGCACATGTTTTGATCTTATTGCAGTACGCATCAATATCACCAAAGAGAATTCTTATGCATTTCTTTTGTGTTTTAAATATGGCTTCTTCTAGTTTAACTATTATGATACACCTCCCCAAACATATATTCCATAACATAGATGAGATTCAAAAAGGGTGTGGTACAGGTCCTTAATTAAGTGTTTTAGGTACACAGCGACTGATTCCACAGAGTCTACCATCACAATTTCAATGTTACGACTTAACGCTCCCAATGAGCATCCCTGTTCAGTTTTTTGTCCATAATGACTCAAGAAACTTAGTTTCCTCTAACCTTTTTAATTATTATATTATTCCATTGTCAGTTATTCTAATGTCATTAGTGATTGAATCTGTTCATTTCTACAGTTCGGCTTAAAGTGGATATAACAACATTTCTTTGTGTTGATATGCAGCAGAAGAAACTCTATCATATATTGATGAGACAAGTTTTAAGATTTTGTAAAGCTTGCAGTAAAGTGTTTTATACATTTTATCAGACAACAAATATGTTATTTGCATCGGCAAAAGTAATAAACTTACATAGGTTCTTATACTCTATATATTTTCATTGATGTAGATAATAAAAGCACGGGACCTGAATACAGACCCTGGGCACACCAAATATTACAGACAGTTTATTTCGGATTCTGTCACCAAGTACTGAAAACATATTGCTGCCTATTATATGAGGTAACTGGCTATTCATTTATTTGCAGTCCCACGAATCCATAATCATTCAGTTTTTTAAGCAGTTTATATTACAGATTGTATCAAAAGCTTTAACTTAAATCAATGAAATATGCCCCTAGAACAATGATTTTTTATCCTTAGTTATTTTTCAATGTTAGATCGACAGAAGAAGTTTAAGTGCAATGGCTTGTCGAATGATTTTTCCTGAAGCCATTATAGATAATCATAAAATAATTCCTTGCGACAGGGGAAAGAAACTGTAAAGCCTGGAGAATATCAATGCCATGATAATTCGCTGCGGTACGGTTTGGTGGAGGGTTAGGGTCAACGTTTATGACATTAGTAGGGTTCAAAGTTAGGACTAGAGTTGTACACAATTGACATTTGTTATGGTAATGGTTAAGTTATACACTTCGCGACCTTTATCTGACCACAATATTGCAAAATGCTATGTTGAATTCACGTGAAAAATTTAGTCCGAGGGTCGAAGTCGGAGGTCTAGAAGGTCATGACTCTGTTGGAGTCCGGGCGGACTCCGAGCGGAGTCCGCCGAGCTGGGGCGGACTCCGGCGGATTTCAATTCTTTGCGGAGAGGTTCCGGGCGTAGTCCCGCAAGCACTCCGCCGAGTCCGCAGCGTCCGGAAGTCCGCCAGTGGCTTAGCCTCTGCCGGACGGCACTCTGCCGAGCCGCCGCGGAGGCCGCTCGGAGTCCGCGGGCGGAATTAAAAGTCCGCACGGAGTCCGCTCGGATTCGCTCGTGTGCTCCGCTGGATTCCGCCAAAATGTACTTCGAGTCCAGTGTACATACATTTTAGCGGAGCACCGTGCCGAATCCGCTCGGAGGTCCGTCGGCTCCGCCTCGGAACTCTAACACCCGCGACGGATAGGCCAATAAAAACGACTTCTGATGTCATAGAAAGTTCTAGATTAAAAGATGTGTTCAAACAGGAAAGATAAACAACTTTTATCTGACAACCATTTGATTAGATAATTAATATAATTAGTTTAATCAATTATAAAACAAATATTCAAAATTATAAAATTATTTTCGATCAAAATATTTTAAAATTACGTAACATGATAATAAACAACTTTCACTCAAATTATCGTGAAATCGAAGCAGTAATTTAGATATGACCATATTAAATACTAGATAAGAGTCCTTACTTATAATTCCTCAGCAGCACATTGTGCAATTGTCCTGACATTTAAGGCAGGTTGATCCACAATTGTATTCCTGCTTTCTGCATGAACAAGCATTCCCAACTACTTAAAACAGTTGCAAACTGATGTTTTAATGAGCTTTTTCGGAGCTTTATTCATAAGAGTGGTCACTGTACATCCCCCATTATTCATTTTCATCCTCAGCTTATCGATCTAGGTTATTATTATCTTACGCTGCAGCTGATGGTTAAACAAGATTAGAATGTTGTTCAGGCTGTCCGCAGATTGTGGCGGGAGCTGTCCCCAACTTGAATGTCCTGCAGTTGAAGATTGCGACTTCTGTCAAGAACTGAAAGTCTAGCTTCATCTAGTCATTCTCGATTGTTATGAAATCACTTCATCAATCAAAAGTTCTCCGACATGCTTTATGGTTGCTGGGTGTAAGAATTTGCCGAATAAAAAGCACTATTACACATTCAATCATAGATGCCGATCGTCTGAAAAGCCGGATCCTAACCTAAATCGCGGTTGTATCCAACTGGTTGTGTCGATCCATTGAAAGCGTGGCACCAGCAGTATCGTGTTTTACGTGCCTCCAAAGTTAGGTGGGAGACAAATCGGAAAATCATAATAAACTTTGTTAGACCCTTATGGTTGTCAAAAACTAGGAGCTGAATATCCATTCCAAGGAATCAACCAACCATTATTAACGTCCATAAAACTCCTTACTGTTCATGAATCTTTTACAAACTTCGTAACTATAACTGAACTTTTTAAAATAGTGAAAATTATAAGGTACCCAATATCCTCTCTACTCTTTACTTAAACATGTCTGGAACTGAGGGATGACCGTCTAATACCACCAAAGCCAAGCCATAACTTATTATAAAACTCTGGCATTGGAATCAATCAAGGACCTCCAATCCACAGAATAAACCTCCTTTGTGAACACATCTGTAAACTCAATCAAATCAAAGGCTAAACCGATCTCTTCTAGATTCCCAAAGCAGGTTCTATAATGAGTGGGCAATAATGACAACTTTAAACAAGTTTTGGACCATGCTAAGATATTGATAAAACGTGGAAATATATGAAAACAAATACGTTAATACTATAAATATTGCGTTTCCGTACGGCGCTATAACGTAATAATGTTAAAAGCGCGCGCGCAGCTACTCCCTACCTCAACATATAGCTCGGTGTTTTCTTATGCTCGCACAACGTTTTTTATTCTTGGCCGTTAATCAGACCCATGACATAGACGCTATAGGTGGCATGACTGTAATTTTCTTCCACAATTACTGAATTATCCATCCATAAAGTGATTTTACAAAATGAACACTAACCTCGTGTTTCGGTGTTCACTTAACGTTACTGGCGGCTGAACTGTGTGTCTGACGTTGCAGCAAGATCGGACACTGCTTGATATTGTATTAGCAAATTTGTATAGTGAATAAGTGTTTAGTGTTATATAAAACTCTGCACCTGGTAGCACGGCTAACACAAAAACAAAAATGTTTGGCATGGCTTGTGCATAACAAAGTAAATAACACCACTCACGATAAAAGCCGTCTGGAAAACTCCTGCAAAATGTTTCCAATGTAGTCAACGGCCAAATAAAGAAATCACTACTAGCAATTGTTGTCCCTTTAACCCACCTACATAATTTGAACATTTGTGGCGAACTCATTGAACAACATCTGAATTAATAAAACAAAAGTAATAAAACAAAGTTAATTTATTTACCAATTATTCACTCAATACATATCATAAATTCTAATCAATGGAAACACAATTGCAAAATGGATTCCCTTAAACTATAATTAATGTTGTGACTAATAATCTATTGACTTTGCCAAAGTTTAATTTTAGTTAAGTATGAAAATGCCACCACATCATAGTTAGGGTAAAATGTTTTTTAAATTTAAAATTGAGAATATTGCTCTATGGCTTAAAATGTAAAATTCTAGCAAAAGTATACTTATTTTAAAATAGTTGGTACAGGTTTATGACAAGTACTGGCTGGGCATGACAAAGATTAATTGGGGAGCTGTATAAGGACCTGTTGCCTGTAAGGGCTTTAACCGAAGCCCCAAGGGGACCACAATTTTGAAAAGTATCAGCCAGATGATTTCTAATTAGAGCAATTATTTATTTTGGAGCTAGGATTACGTACGTTGAATAGCAGGAGGTCCATGTTTTAAAGGCTTTTATCCTTTTGTGCTAATTATCCTCCATATGCCTTAGTGATGTGGGTAAATCAGTGCCCTTCTACGATAAAAGTTTAGACATAAATTTTGTTTTAACCACATCAACTTGTGGCACACTAATGTCAATTACAATATTTAACATTCATTTATATTAAAGCGTGTTTTTCCGCCCCCTCACTACTACACAAACAAAAACCTTCTGGCCCACCGAGGGAAAACACGGTCGCATAACAAATGAGCCCAATTGTGCTATTCAATTCTTTGATCGTGTGTAACTACTATAAACTAGCTAATATACTAATAAAATTAAATGGAATCATTACAGTCGTTTGATAAGTTCACGTGTCAAAGTTATGTTTCAAGGTGATTCATATTTTTTTGATCCCCTGTGGGCAAACACTCGTCGAAAGGTCAAGGCATCGTAGCTCGGGCCATCGGGAGGCACTACATCGGGCGCGCGCTACTTCGAAGAAATTTAGACGAGTAACATCCGTCAACCACCAGCCACGGATGACGGAACGTTGAAATCTAAATGCTGAAAATAACAAATGACACGATTGAGCTGCTGCGCGAAAGTTTGATTTCGTTCGGAGGAAGCTCACAGCAGAAAGCTTAACAAAACGAAAAATTGTATTTTTGATTTTCAAAACTCTGTCCCATTTTCAGATATGAAAATGTCTGAACACACATTTGACAGATTGGATGAAATTTTTGCCCAGAAACCAATTAGTCAGTTAATTGATGATGGTATGAAACCAAATTGGGTTGAGTCAAAATATCGAAAAAAAAAAATTGGAAAATCATACTGTCCCAATACAAGGCCATACTCTGTCCCATTTTCAGTTTTTGAAGCTGAAATTTCCAGGCGGCCGAAATTTTACAGTTTTGACCGAATTTCACACCCGCAACCAATTAGTCAATCAACTATAGATGACAATTGACACGATTGAAGTAAGTTATATTGTATTCTATTGTAAATGATATGATAATTTAAAGAGAAAAACTCGACTAATTGTTACCGATTGATTGTTAAATAATCACTTACTCAAACGATACCAGTTCTTAAAGTTAACCAGTCACGCAGTACGCGTAGACACATGTGACATGGCTATGTGAACTTGAAAACAGCTGTTAAAATTTTAACTTTAATAGGATGTTTTGGATATTCATATATGATCAGTTATTGAAAAAAATTGGTCTAATCGAATTTTAATCGTGGTTCCGAGTTCACATGCAAATCACAAACTGTTGATGGTATTTTTACAATGTTTTATCTAAGGTTAAGTTAAGAAATGTTTTTTCCGTGTTTCAATTGTTAATCCATCATATCACACACAGCACTCAGCAGAGATCAGTTAAGGTGTCACGTGACTTTTTGGTTTTGTAGATCTGCAATGAGAGACACGGGCGTTAAATCTCATTTTTAGTCTATTGATTTTAATTGAAAAGTAACAAGTTATCAAATAGGTTTACTGTCCGTTAGATTAGCGGTTTCTCACAAATTGAAAGAAACTTAAAATTAAATGGGTAAAATGTTAGACATTCTATAAAACTAAACGGCAAGATTCACGGAATTGCAAATTAACCTAAGAAGTTATAGTTATACAGCGTACCTGTCAATTATTCCACAGTTTTGCAGTGATGTTTTTTCAGGTGAGCTATAAGAGCATTATCAGTTGTATGCCCTGTAAACTCAGCTAGTAACTCCCAGCGTCCTCTCAAGTCCTCGATCATTTCTGATGTTACTTCCTTAAATTGATAATGATTATTTTAAATTTAAAACTGTGTTCATCTTGACTAGCTCCTAGTTTTCAACAAAGTTTTATATAATGTAGATAAGATGTCTGAAAATCGAAACATATTTAGATTTAAAAACGTCGTGTATATAACCCCTTGAATCTTGATAGGAACCTGACGCATTTACAACTGTCAAAGTATATTTTCAAACCTCAGTCTACGTTTACAAGTTCTTACGTTCTCGAAAAAGTCAGGAAAGCGGAGGATGGCCCAACGGTTATTGCAATCACCAGATTCCTCAGTTTCGTTGTCTCCTCTTAGTATTTCGCTGCTACAGTGATGTTTTGTCAAATGTGCTATTAGGGTGTCGTCTATTTGATGGCCATCAAACTCGGCAAGAAGCTCCCATCTCTCTATCAAGTCTTGAAGCATTTCCTTCTCGATTGTCTGAAATGATGTGACAATATTATTTTACTACCTAGTAATCTAGTATGGACATGATAAGTTGATTTAAAATTTACTTTAGCAATCGTCATCACAAACATGATTGGTTGTCTTAATTTCATTCATACAAGATCAAATTGACCTAAGCAGGTTGTTTATCGAATTTACTTAATCATCGCTTTTCTTTAATTTATCTCCACCTTATTGTAAATGTCGGATAAGCGTAGGAAAGCCCAGCGATTTTTGCAACCCCCCTCAGACTCTTCTGTAGGTCCCACAGTGGTGGGTATCCCAGTGGTAGGCTCGTGTGTGTGGGCAGGACAAGTTAAGCTCAGCTTTACAATATTCCCGTGTTTTTCAGTGTCATCTGACAGCAGCGTCTCCCAAGAGAGGTGGATGTCGTTTTCTAGCGTGTCTTCGTAGTTGGAACATACTCCTGATTTATACATTTTTGCTACCTCTTGGTCGGAGACTTTCCGTTTCAGGATGTTCAGCTTGGTTAATTCTCCACCGAACGAGCGAGCACTGCTATAAAAGGTAGCCTCCATTTTGTAGGTTGAATGATATTGTCCAATAACAATGGAGCCAGTAGAGACAGACAACTTTCTACCGGTGCTGCGAGACCCTATCAGCTTACCGTTGTAGTACAGCGTTGCTGTACCACTGCTAAAGGACCAGGCTAGGCATACATGATACCACTGAGAATGTACTGGTGTCTGGCTGTGCGGAGTATTGCTTCCTTGTAGAAAAGCCCAGTAGAGATTATCAGAGAGAAAAATCTCAGTACTAGAATCCTGAGTATTGTAGTCCATCCAGACTCCATGGTGTGAAGTAGGACTCAGTTGTTTGACCCAACTACAGACCGACACTGCCTCTTCCAGAGGTGACATGTCGGGGTTTATCATTATGTAGCTAAGGAGGTCATCTCCAAACTTCAGAGCAACGTGTGGTTTGTGAGAGAGGACAGATGTCAGGAAGGGAAGCAAGAGGAGCGAGATTCTATATGCGAATATCATGGTGGTCTGGTTGCTGGTTGCTTACTGCAATGCGTAGAACAGGGCGGCGAAATTTGGTTCGGCTGAGAGAAAGCTTAAGAGCAAAAAATCTAGAGTACTGTTGCGATTGTGCAGCTCGCTGTGGAATTTAGGCCTACGTGATAATGAATAAGGTCCATCTCACGATGTGCTAACTAGTTTCCATGGAAATTATCTTCGTTAGTAATATTTCCTGCCCGGTAACATGGGAATTTTACAAATTTTACGATGTTATAAATATAAGAGATGTCATCATCATTCGCCATGATTGTGGGAAAAAGTTAGGGTTTTTACCATTGGGGGAAGCCAAACAGTCATTTCGTAATTAGAGTGACAATAAACCCAAATTACCGGAATTTCAGATTTCGCTGGATATTTTAACCAAATTAGCAACAGTAGCAGGAACCCGTCTAATTCTATGTCGTGTCACTTAGAGACAACGATATTTATTTATTTTGTGATTTTGAAACCACCTGGAGATCAATTTTGTGGGGCCTTAATTATTTATTCCTTGGTCAATTTTGTATTTCTTTATATCGGTCAAAAGGCCATAAAAGCATTCGACACAGCCGAAAAAAGTTTCAAAAGTTTATCTCTCACAGTTTTCACGGAACATTTACTCAAGTCTAACTAATGACTTTTTGCTCTAGGAGTAACCATTGGCAACGAGCTGTCATGCAGGGGAAGCATATATATTCAGCTGCAATGTGACAACGCGGTACAACATCTTCATATCAGGCGTGTAACACTAACAGAGCAGTTGGTAAAATGTGGGGTATTACCCCTACAGGGACGAGATGGATATATAGTCAAATTATCCTTCCCTCTCTAGGTTCCGCTGCATTTGTATAGCAGCATGGAATAGACGAAGCCCGGTACATAAAGACAAAGATGCATGCAATTCAGAGACACACTAGTATCATGATATCAAGAGGACTCAAAAGCACACCACTAGAACACTTGGCAGGAGTCATTGAGTCAATTGACTTACAACTCAAGGAAATGGCCATCCTTACAGCTAGGAAACTTAAAATCAACGGAAATTGGAATTCTAATTTCTAACTGCCAGTTTAACAGAACTGTAAATCCTATGCATACAAGTTGGACAAAGCTATCTCAACCATACCAGCGATGAAATGTAAAATCACGGACATTATCGAAACTACCAGAGTTTTGGACCAGAAACTATCACAGATGGCTCAAAAATAGAAATGTTCTCTGGCGCAGGTTACTGTGTAATAAGAAATTCAATCGAGGTCCAGAGACAAAGTTTCCACCTAGGCACTCAGGCAACTGTATACCAATGTGAACTGTTTGCTCTTAACTAATCAGCACACTGGGCAACTAGCACTATACTATTACAGAACCTGGGAGTATAACATTCTTTTCAGATTCACAGGCAGCAATTCTAGCAGTCACACTCACACATCACACGGTCACATCTAGATGAGTACTTGATACTATTAACTACCTAAACAATCTAGGACAAACCCACTCAGTCGCTGTTGGGTGGGTCCCGGGACATGCAGGAATTCCAGGAAACGAAAGAGCTGACGAACTAGCTAGAGAAGGCTCACTCACAATTTCTGACCTGCAACCAATTAGTCAGTCAACTATAAGTATAGATGACAAATGACAAGATTGAGGTGCTGGAAGTTTGATTTTGGTCGGAGGAAGCTCACAGCAGAAAGCTTAACATTAACAAAACGAAAATTTGTATTTTCGAAACTCTGTCCCATTTTTAGATATGAAAATGTCTGAACACACATTTGACAGATTAGATGAAATGTTTGCCCAGAAACCAATTAGTCAGTTAATTGATGATGGTATGAAACCAAATTGGGGTACTGGAAGTCAAAATATCGAAAAAAATTGGAAAATCATACTGTCCCAATCCCATACTCTGTCCCATTTTCAGTTTTTGAAGCTGAAATTTCCAGGCGGCCGAAATTTTACAGTTTTGACCGAATTCCAGACCCGCAACCAATTAGTCAATCAACTATAGATGACAAATGACACGATTGAGGTGCTGGAAGTTACATTGTATTCTATTGTAAATAATATGATAATTAAAAGAGAACATGTTACCGATTTATTGTTAAATAATCACTTACTCAAACAATACCAGTTCTTAACCAGTCACGCAGTACGCGTAGACACATGTGACATGGCTATGTGAACTTGAAAACAGCTGTTAAAATTTTAACTTTAATAGGATGTTTTAGATATGATTCAGTTATTGAACAAAATTGGTCTAACCGAATTTTAATCATGGTTTCGAGTTCACATGCAAATCACAAACTGTTGATGGTATTTTTACAATGTTTTATCTAAGGTTAAGTTAAGTAATGTTTTTTCCGTGTTTTAATTGTTAATCCATCATATCAGTATCACACACAGCAGAGATCGGTTAAGGTGTCACGTGACTTTTTGGTTTTGTAGATCTGCAATGAGAGACACGGGCGTTAAATCTCATTTTTAGTCTATTGCTTTTAATTGAAAATAACAAGTTATCAAATACGTTTACTGTCCGTTAGATTAGCGGTTTCTCGCAAATTGAAAGAAACTAAAATGGGTAAAATGTTAGACATTCTATAAAACTAAAAGGCAAGATTCACGTAATTTTAAATTTACCCAAGAAGTTATACAGCGTTATACCTGTCAGTTATTCCACAGTTTTGCAGTGATGTTTTTTCAGGTGAGCTATTAGAGCATTATCAGTTGTATGCCCTGTAAACTCAGCTAGTAACTCCCAGCGTCCTCTCAAGTCCTCGATCATTTCTGATGTTACTTCCTTGAATTGATTATTTTAAATTTACAGCTGTGTTCATTTTGACTAGCTCCTAGTTTGCAACAAAGTCTTATATAATGTAGGTAAGAAATCTGAAAAACGAAACATATTTAGATTTAAAAACGTCGTGTATAAAATTAAAACCCCTTGATAGGGACCTGACGCATTTACAAGTACAAGTTACAACCGTCAAAGTATATTTTCAAACCTCAGTCTACGTCTACAAGTTCTTACGTTCTCGAAAAAGTCAGGAAAGCGGAGGATGGCCCAACGGTTATTGCAATCACCAGATTCCTCAGTTTCGTTGTCTCCTCTTGACATCTCGCTGCTACAGTGATGTTTTGTCAAATGTGCTATTAGGGTGTCGTCTATTTGATGGCCATCAAACTCGGCAAGAAGCTCCCATCTCTCTCTAAAGTCTTGAAGCATTTCCTTCTCGATTGTCTGAAATGATGTGACAATATTATTTTACTACCTAGTAATCTAATATGGACATGATAAGTTGATTTAAAATTTACTTTAGCAATCGTCATCACAAACATAATCGGTTGTCTTAATTTCATTCATACAAGATCAAATTGACCTAAGCAGGTTGTTTATCGAATTTACTTAATCATCGCTTTCTTTAATTTATCTCCACCTTATTGTAAATGTCGGACAAGCGTAGGAAAGCCCAGCGATTGTTGCAACCCCCCTCAGACTCTTCTGTAGGTCCCACAGTGGTGGGTATCCCAGTGGTTGGCTCGTATGTGTGGTCAGGACAAGTTAAGCTCAACTTTACAATATTCCCATGTTTTTCAGTGTCATCTGACAGCAGCGTCTCCCAAGAAAGGTGGATGTGGTTTTCTAGCGTGTCTTCGTAGTTGGAACATGCTCCTGACTTATACATTTTTGCTACCTCTTGGTCGGAGACTTTCCGTTTCAGGATGTTCAGCTTGGTTAATTCTCCACCGAACGAGTAACCACTGAAAAAGGTAGCCTCCATCTTGAAGGTACTATGACGTTGTCCAATACAAATGGAGCCAGTAGAGACAGAGAACTTTTTACTGGTGCTGCTAGACCCAATCTGCTCACCGTTGTAGTAAAGCGTTGCTGTACCACTGCTAAAGGACCAAGCAAGGCATACATGATACCACTGAGAATGTGCTGGTGTCTGGCTGTGCGGAGTATTGATTTGTTGTAGAAAAGCCCAGCCGAGGTTATCAGAGAGATCAATCTCATGACCACTATCCTGAGTCCTGTAGTGCATCCAGAATCCATGGCGTGAAGTAGGGCTCAGTTGTTTGACCCAACTACAGACCGACACTGCCTCCTCCAGAGGTGACATGTCGGGGTTTATCATTATGTAGCTAAGGAGGTCATCTCCAAACTTCAGAGCAACGTGTGGCTTGTGAGAAAGGACAGATGTCAGGAAGGGAAGCAAGAGGAGCGAGATTCTGTATGTGAACATCATGGTGGTCTGGTTGCTGACTGCAATGCGTAGAACAGTGCGGCTAAATTTGGTTCGGCCGACTTTGTCCAGACATTAATCTAATCCTACCTAAAACCCACGTGATCTAAGCAACTCCCCTTCAAGGTGCGAATTCAACATCTCCAACAAAGATCACCATTGTTGCGGGATGTTAACAACCTGGAGTGATATAATTATCACTCTACCAGGTGCTGTCTGAACCGTCATTAAACTTGATTTAACCTCAAAAATCCTCTAAGAGACGAAAGTTCGCCCCTCTCTCCTCTGAGGTGATGCAATTAGCACTTCCCCCGACCAGAACTTGATGTTCCACTTCCACTGCATAATTATAACTCACTAGCATCGATGTTACACAAAACTACCTAAAATCTATCAAATAATCACGGCTTACAGATTGGATGAAATTTTTGCCCAGAAACCAATTAGTCAGATAATTGATGATGGTATATAACCAAATTGGGGTACTGGAAGTCAAAATCTCGAAAAAAATTGGAAAATCATACTGTCCAATACTCTGTCCCATTTTCAGTTTTTGAAGCTGAAATTTCCAAGGCCGAAATTTTACAGTTTTTACCAAATTTCTGACCTGCAACCATTTAGTCAGTCAACTATAGATGACAAATGAAACGATTGAGGTGCTGGAAGTTTGATTGCGGTCGGAGGAAGCTCACAGCAGAAAGCTTAACAAAACGAAAAGTTGTATTTTCAAAACTCTGTCCCATTTTCAGATATGAAAATGTCTGAACACACATTTGACAGATTGGATGAAATTTTTGCCCAGAAACCAATTAGTCAGATAACTAATGAGGGTATGAAACCAAATTGGGGTACTGCAAGTCAAAATCTCGAAAAAAATTGGAAAATCATACTGTCCCATACTCTGTCCCATTTTCAGTTTTTGAAGCTGAAATTTTCAAGGCCGAAATTTTACAGTTTTGACCAAATTTCTGACCTGCAACCAATTAGTCAGTAAACTATAGATGACAAATGAAACGATTGAGGTGCTGGAAGTTTGATTGCGGTCGGAGGAAGCTCACAGCAGAAAGCTTAACAAAACGAAAAGTTGTATTTTCAAAAGTCTGTCCCATTTTCAGATATGAAAATGTCTGAACACACATTTGACAGATTGGATGAAATTTTTGCCCAGAAACCAATTAGTCAGTTAATTGATGATGGTATGAAACCAAATTGGGGTACTGCAAGTCAAAATCTCGAAAAAAATTGGAAAATCATACTGTCCAATACCCTGTCCCATTTTCAGTTTTCGAAGCCGAAATTTTACAGTTTTGACCGAATTTCTGTCCTGCAACCAATTAGTCAGTCAACTATAATTGACACACGATAGTGATTTTTGTTCTTAATAAAATTGGCCGGAAGAGTAGGAATAAAGTTTAGTCTATAAAGTGTAGATATAAATAACAACACAGTTATACTGTTTCTTCAATTCAAATGTCAAATTGAAATCGGTTTATCCACACAACCAACAAGAAGATACTGGTAAAATACGACCAATCCTCTGTACCTTATCCTAATTTATATAACACAGAATTTAAAAACACTACGAAATTGCAAACATTAAATAGACCTGTATTAAAATGTCATAGTTTGCATTCATTCTGATAATACTTAATAAAACTTAACTACTAAAGAACTTGAACAATGTAAATGGCACTATAAATGGTAAATGTTACTTTAAATGGTATTATACTATTAATATTATACCGTAGTCCCTCGCGGCTATAGTATCTTCAAAGAGCTGTTTTAAATCTCAAAGAGACTTCATTTTCTGTTTACATTAGCACGAACGTCAGTGACTATTCACTGACAAAAAGTACAAAGAGTAACCAATTATCAATATTAAAATTAACAATAACAATATCAAATTCTTCTCAATTCTGAACTGCAGTTTTGCAGCGCACGTGCTCTAGAAAACCCACTAGAAACTTCACACTAATCCAAGCTAAACCGGCATCATCAACTCTTCCTTGCTATTTTGATACGGTTAGTAGAGCCGACTGTTAAGAAGAACTTCCCGCACTGTCCAGGCTCAAATGTAGATGGTATTATGTGGTATGTCCCCGCTGGTAGACGTTTGAAGATTTTCACGGACATTCCGTTTCTGAATTTCCCGGAGTTCGTTTTGCTGAACTTTTGATCTGAATGATTTGGAATTATGATGTGAGGATGAAAGTTTCACTTCACAAAGGAACAGATTTTCATACGCTTGAGACATAATATTTTGACCAAATTGAGGCATCAAACTTAAATGTCACGTGCTATCTAACCTGAAGTTGGGACGATGGAGAAGCCAGTATGAAAAGCTTTGGGAGCCTCCAGCTTAACAAAGCACTCCGTCTCTGAACAGTCGTGAGGGTCCACTGTTAGAAGGTAGGTCGGGTTGTTCTTGTGGGTGCTGGGGTGGGCTGTGTTAAGGATAGGGGTAATCGCACTGTATAGTGACAAGTGACAACACTATACAATGAGTTATGACAAGCACTTTATAATGACAGCTGATATTTGTCACTATATAGCGTGACTATACGAGTATAATTGCACTTCATAATTGTTGTGTTAAGGATAAGGAAACAAACCGTAAACATTCTCAGGATTACACAAAAATAATCATATTCATCATTTAAAGTCAAAGAATATTTCAAACTATTACAGGCCATCAAAATATTGATATCAACTAAAATCTTAATTAAATAACTAATTAGTTAATACTTAACTTAATTGAATAACTAAATTGTACCTGTAGTTAGGGCAGCCTCCAGCAAGTTGAGCAGTCCACTCTCCTGTTAACTTGAACTCGTATGGATAGTGGTGGGGGATGTTACCTATCTTGAAGTTCTCTGTACAAAACACTCGAATACTGAAATATGCATACTCATTAAGAAAACACTCGTATACTGAAATATGCATTAAATTAAGCCAATAATAATCATATATAATTAGTCTATAATCTTAGAAGTGGACAATTATGAAAGCCCGGTTTATCAGTTATCACCAGTTGTTTTCGAGTCTCTGACTTCCTGGAAACCATTGGACAGTATTTCAATTATTCTAGACTTAATGTTCACATATATCATATACTTAATGTTCACAATATACGGAAAGGCAACTAGAACGAACACCGATGGGACATTAAGACAACATTAAGACACATTAAGACAACAATAAGACAACATTAAGACACCAATAAGACACATTAACACAAAAATAAGACAACATTAAGACACCAATAAGACAACATTAAGACAACATTAACGCAACAAACACCAATAAGACAACAAACGATAAGACAACATTAAGACAACATTAAGGCATCATTAAGGCAACATTAAGGCAACAAATTCGTTTAATACAACAAATTATGTATAACAGTATAACACTATTTCTTCGAATATATTTTACTTTGTCAAATTATATTTTACTTCATCAACTGAGTTAGAGTAATACGAAATTGTGACTTAAAGTTTCTCGGAGCTGTGGCTCACTGGCCCACGTTTACTTTTCTGTATTTTTGACCTAAAAAACAGTAGTAAATTAATTAATGAGGGAACAACTCATAAATTTTAAAATTAAATTTTACTCTACATCGAGTCGAATGCAATTAAATTTAAAGAAGTGTGCTGCAATTGAAAACAATGTTAAAATAATGAACTAGGTTATAAGATATTATAAATATCTCCGGGATTTCGACGCGGGATCATATTATCACTCAGCCCGGCCCGCTGTTAGATAAACATCTCAAGGTGATATCATCCCGCCCCGGAAATTTGTATAAACCCGGCCCGCTTTTTAGTCGTAACTGATGTTTATCATTCAATTCTCCGACTTACAATAATCAATGATACTGCTGATTAGAACTCGATAATAGTAGAACAGTTAGACGCGCGATCACGTGGGCGCGTCACGTGCGTACCACGTGCCACCAATAGCATACGCCGAGTCTATACCACGTGACACGAAAGCGCACCACGTGATATGAAACATCGTAACCGTCCACTTCTTTTACACGCAAATTCCTGGGAACGTTGCCAAAGCAGCTAATTCTTGGAATTTCTCCAACGCGTGGCGTGAGAAGTTGGCGACTAGCCAGCTACCCTTGTCCGTGCCCTAAAAATAGTATTGTTTTGCTTGCTCTCCTTCCAGCTCTTGTTCCTGCTAACGTTCAAGCTATTGCTTAAATAGAAATGAAAATATTACTAAAATCAGACCCGTATTCCGAAATAAAAACTATTTTATCACTCTCTTCTAAAGTATAAATCCCTTGTCGAAATCGCCGGAGATAATTATAATCCATAAACACTTCACGCTCAGGGCTAAATAAATGTAATCCCTCAGCTGGCGCTTCGGGATTACATATTAACACAAAACTCGTGCGCTGCGCGCACTCGTATGTGTTTATCAGATCATCCCGCTAGCGCGGGATGATCTGTTATATAAACCCTTTGCGTGGCGGGTTTATGTTATTATCACTTTGTAACTGAATACCTAAAGTTAGTGGTTAGTAGATACATTGCACATGAGCCGAAAATGGCTTCTTTGCTGTCGCGTTGATATTGTTCTAATATCTCCTTCGCATTCTATTTTCTTATTCTTTTTTTCTCTTTTATTTCTCTGTTCTTTCTCTGTATCTTTTCTTAATCTTTTCTTTCTTTTTGCCCTCTCTTTTTCTACTATCTACAGACCGGAGGAAACTTTAAAACCCAAGTGACAACGCATCAAGGGGCAGGGAAACTGATCAAAGTGTCCAGCATGCCCATATTTGTTGTGTTAAATTAATGTTAAATTAATCCTTATATGGACAAGCTAATATCAGTACATCGATATTGGAATACAAATTGTAACCACACCTCTCTCTAGACATCCTAATAATGGTCACGTGACTTCAAGTGACAGCTTGTAAGGGCAGGCTTGATATTTTAGCAGGGTAATTTCTAGTCATTATCCCGAATACATTGCTCTACTCTACTGTCAGTTTCGTGAATAGTCAGTAGTACAGAGTACTGTCTATTCACGCAGCAGTTTAAAATGGCACTGTTTTGTTGCACTTTACTGTATATCGTTTTTCTACTTAATTTCGGAATTTTCATGAGGGGGATCATGAGTATTTTTGAGAATGTTTTGAATCTGAGAATATGACCATTTTCGCCGGATCTATAGATCTATGTATAGACGCTCTGGCAGTCAATTGTAGCTTACATTCAAGTGTCCGTAGATTTAAAATCTTTAAATATACAGTCATTTCGTTTATTTATTTTTCAGGCATTAAGACTTAATGTAGGTGGGTGTGTACTGTGTTTGTAGATCTTCAGATTGAATTATGTAAAGAGAACATGAGACAGTAATTTAAACCATAGTATTCAATTATACAGGTACCAGTCAGGGGATAGGCTTGTTAACGTCTTAACGTTCAGTTATTATATTATAGTAGGGTTACCTAGTCTACATTTTATTTTAGGAAAGTGATTAAAACCATTCAAAATTAAGCGTTATGTTTGTTATATCATGATGATGCTGGATTATGAACCAAATCTTTGATGGAGAAGCATGAACTGGTTTGCACGGAGTACCGTGTCAAAACAGCGAGTCTATCAATATTTTGTTTACTGTTCCAAGTTTTCTAGCCTGTAGAAGTCTGTGTATAATACTTTAAATTTAAGTCGCAAAATACAATAATATTAACATAAACATTACCATTAGACATAAACTTGACCACTACACATTCACATACAATGGATGATGAAATCGTGCGGTAGGTGAAATCAATGCCGCGAATATGCAGCGAATTTCGCCAAGTTTGGCTTGCCGCAGCGCCGCAATGTTTGGCCAATTCTCGCGATTTTCTTTTGTCCTTGTATTGTTACAGGACGATTCCCACTTTTCAATACAACTCTACCCTTCCAATTTACATACCATACCATTATTTCCCATGTACAGGACAAGTCTGGACAATGATTCACACCAACTAATACTATTCACACTGTTTTGTCCAGAAACTAATTCAGATAATTCACAGACGCTTCGCCTGCTGTACAAATATTGTACAATTATTGCTTATTCGAGCTTTTCATTTAGAATTATATTGGAGCCAGGGTGAGCCAGGGTGAGCCAGGGTGAGCCAGGGTGAGCCAGGGTGTGGACTGTAGACTGGCTGCATTTGTTTTATTGATTATGTTCTTTGCATTCACAATGGCCTGGCATATGGCAAGGCAAATTGGCACAATGCCAACCGGCTATATTACGGTAATATTCCTCTAACAGCCGGCTGTTAGAGGAATCTCACATAATTTTGCAATATAATTGTACACCCAGCCTTTAGAAAGGGTAAGATACATTCACAACAAAGCTGCACTTGTACTACAAATCTGACATCATGTGACTGTGACTTCTACCACCAAGTAATATGATACGATGATATAATGTCTGGTACTGTGGTAATCAATAACTGAACCAGAACTCAGAATCTTTTATAAAGGTAAAGGAGGAACAGAATCACCACTTTACGTCACAACACAATTAATCACGTGATCAATTGCGTCATGACTCATGACCTGATACTTTCTATTGATAATGTTCCCCTAAGTTTGAGATCACCGACATGCTGCGCTCACTGACAATACTAGTGTTGTTGGTCAGTTGTTGAAGAGTCGTTGTGTTTATGTGCAACATTTGGTTATCCTCTAGTTACTTAACGTTCCAACCTGAGTTAGCATTAAGGTCTAAAACCAGCCTGTAACAGGTTTAACCTGTTTTTGTCTATATGTTGAATGAATTGTCCGGTCAAATAAATGCAAGTTTTTTGTCACTTAGGGTAGATGAGTAGATCGCTGTAGGTAGAAATAAAATGAACTCCATTTCCGACAATAATATCTCCTCCTCATGATCTCCAATCTCTGTACATTGTACAGTGTACATTGTAGATTACACATTATACATAATACATTATACAGCACTCTATACAACATAAAACACTCAGGCAAACACCATGTCAACAATGTTAATCCTTGTACTGCTCGCGGGTACCGTACAGCTGGCACAGGGACAAGGTGACTTCGACATGGGTGACTTTGGTGATATGAGCAGCAGTTTCGGAGACTTTGGAAGTGATGTTGATGATGTCATGGATAAAATGGGGGGAGATATTGGTGGTGCTTTTGATGACATCGGTGATCAGTTCAGTGACCTTGGCGGAGATATAGGTGATCAGTTCAGTGACCTTGGCGGCGATATAGGTGATACGTTCAGTGACCTTGGCGGAGATATAGGTGATACGTTCGGTGACCTTGGAGGTGATATGGAAGACGCCTTCAACGACTTCGAAGATTCCTTCGACTTCGACGACTTCGCTGGGGAACAAAAAGAGCGCTTTGACGAACTTCTCAAGAAAGCAGGTTCCTTTACACAGGACCAGATAGATGCCATCAATCAGGCTCTCTCCAGTGATAACTTGGACGGATTGGGAGACATGAACCTGACAGAGGAGCAAACTACTGCATTCTACAGCGCGCTGCAGGACTGGAATGCAGCTGATGGTGGGGGTGTGGGAGTGGTAGTGTCACTACCACTCCTAGTGAGTGTGGTGATGTGTCACTACCACTCCTGGTGAGTGTGGTGATGTGTCACTACCACTCCTAGTGAGTGTGGTGATGTGTCACTACCACTCCTAGTGAGTGTGGTGATGTGTCACTACCACTCCTGGTGAGTGTGGTGATGTGTCACTACCACTCCTAGTGAGTGTGGTGATGTGTCACTACCACTCCTAGTGAGTGTGGTGATGTGTCACTACCACTCCTAGTGAGTGTGGTGATGTGTCACTACCACTCCTAGTGAGTGTGGTGATGTGTCACTACCACTCCTGGTGAGTGTGGTGATGTGTCACTACCACTCCTGGTGAGTGTGGTGATGTGTCACTACCACTCCTGGTGAGTGTGGTGATGTGTCACTACCACTCCTAGTGAGTGTGGTGATGTGTCACTACCACTCCTAGTGAGTGTGGTGATGTGTCACTACCACTCCTAGTGAGTGTGGTGATGTGTCACTACCACTCCTGGTGAGTGTGGTGATGTGTCACTACCACTCATAGTGAGTGTGGTGATGTGTCACTACCACTCCTGGTGAGTGTGGTGATGTGTCACTACCACTCCTAGTGAGTGTGGTGATGTGTCACTACCACTTCTAGTGAGTGTGGTGATGTGTCACTACCACTCCTAGTGAGTGTGGTGATGTGTCACTACCACTCCTGGTGAGTGTGGTGATGTGTCACTACCACTCCTGGTGAGTGTGGTGATGTGTCACTACCACTCCTAGTGAGTGTGGTGATGTGTCACTACCACTCCTAGTGAGTGTGGTGATGTGTCACTACCACTCCTGGTGAGTGTGGTGATGTGTCACTACCACTCCTGGTGAGTGTGGTGATGTGTCACTACCACTCCTAGTGAGTGTGGTGATGTGTCACTACCACTCCTGGTGAGTGTGGTGATGTGTCACTACCACTCCTAGTGAGTGTGGTGATGTGTCACTACCACTCCTAGTGAGTGTGGTGATGTGTCACTACCACTCCTAGTGAGTGTGGTGATGTGTCACTACCACTCCTAGTGAGTGTGGTGATGTGTCACTACCACCCCTAGTGAGTGTGGTGATGTGTCACTACCACTCCTAGTGAGTGTGGTGATGTGTCACTACCACTCCTAGTGAGTGTGGTGATGTGTCACTACCACTCCTAGTGAGTGTGGTGATGTGTCACTACCACTCCTTGTGAGTGTGGTGATGTGTTCACTTTGAGCAAGACCTTTTTCAGTGGATACTTGATGTTGGGCCAATTTTATTTTCAGCGCTAATAATCAAACATTTCTTTTGTTATATTATGCTGTATTTGATTGTTGTATTGGTGGATCCTTGAAGTTGAGGCGTGTTTGTTTGTTATTTTGTACATAACATCATTATCATGTAACATATGATGCACTGGTATTCAGGGACAAAAGGAAGTCGCGGCATGTGCGGCATGTACGAAATCGCGATTTTCCCCATTTTTTGCGACAAATTTTATATATCATCTGATGTCGCCTGTTTGGCTTGTCGCGGTATTTTTTGGGCCAAAATAATCGCGATTTTCTTTTGTCCCTGCTGGTATTCTATCATCAATTTTATGCATGAATTAGTTATGACGTATCATTATTTAATTCTTTTACAATTCTTTAAAAAGAGATTTGTTTCATTTCTTTCATCACTTTTCTTAAAAACTTGAAAAATGTGCATAGCATACATGAAACAGCGAAAGTCTTTTAAAGTTTTCTGGCCGATGGGAACTAACATAGTAACCGGTAAAGTAACTTTGGGTAACCAATAGTAACGATAAGTAACCGATAGCAAATTTAAGTAATCAATAGTAACGACAAGTAACCAATATTAACGATAAGTAACCAATATTAACTTTAAGTAACCAATAGTAACCGATGGTAACCAATATTAACCAATAGTAACCAACAGTAAGATAAGCACTAACCTGTAGCTAATAGTACTAGTCTTCTCATACTGGGATACCACCAGAGTGTAGGTACTTGAACCGGCTCCTGCGTTTATACGGGCTAAATAGTGGGGCGAGTTTATCTTCGTACCTGAGGAGGTTTAGAGGTTTAGAGAACTTGTTGGTTTAGAGGTTTAGAGGTTTAGAGAACTTGTTGAACGTGGGTCGGGATATTGCGGGTAATTGCGGTAGTAGTAGTTCTACCGAAAAAACTTGGGTTGGGTGAATTTTTAAGAATTTGATGATTTTAGAGTTTCCTCTTTATAAAGATTGGTATGTAATCAATAAAATACTAACCACTAAGTAAAGCGTCATCAGGATAGTAGACCCTGTCTCCGTTGGTTTTATAAACGTGTAGAGTGATGAATTCTTTGTTGTTCGCGAAATCGTCTTTCTCTGTTATATGCCTGGAAGAGGAACGTTAATTAATACAGAACTACTTTTGTGGAAGAAATACGGCTAAATCACGTGACGTCACACATTCTCAGTCTCTCTCACGTGACGTCACACATTTTCAGTCTCTCTCACGTGACGTCACACATTCTCAGTCTCTCTCACGTGACGTCACACATTCTCAGTCTCTCTCACGTGACGTCACACATTCTCAGTCTCTCTCACGTGACGTCACACATTCTCAGTCTCTCTCACGTGACGTCACACATTCTCAGTCCCTCTCACGTGACGTCACACATTCGCAGTCTCTCTCACGTGACGTCACACATTCTCAGTCTCTCTCACGTGACGTCACACATTCTCAGTCTCTCTCACGTGACGTCACACATTCGCAGTCTCTCTCACGTGACGTCACACATTCTCAGTCTCTCTCACGTGACGTCACACATTCCCAGTCTCTCTCACGTGACGTCACACATTCGCAGTCTCTCTCACGTGACGTCACACATTCTCAGTCTCTCTCACGTGACGTCACACATTCTCAGTCTCTCTCACGTGACGTCACACATTCTCAGTCTCTCTCACGTGACGTCACACATTCTCAGTCTCTCTCACGTGACGTCACACATTCTCAGTCTCTCTCACGTGACGTCTCACGCCCCTAACGTGACGTCACACATTCTCAGTCTCTCTCACGTGACGTCACACATTCTCAGTCCCTATCTCGTGACATCACACATTATCAGTCTCTCACGTGACGTCACACATTATCAGTCTCTCACGTGACGTCACACATTCTCAGTCTCTCTCACGTGACGTCACACATTCTCAGTCTCTCTCACGTGACGTCACACATTCTCAGTCTCTCTCACGTGACGTCACACATTCTCAGTCTCTCTCACGTGACGTCACACATTCTCAGTCTCTCTCACGTGACGTCACACACCCCTAAAGTGACGTCATCACCTCACCTGCTCAGCAATATCCACATAGTGCAGGGTTTCTTAGCCTCCAACACGTCTAGTTTGTACTGAGGGTTGTACTCCAGATTGTAGTGGTCCTTCTTGGGGCCCTGACCTGCAGCCCAGTCTGCGTGCAGATTGTATCTGTGGGAGGTTATACATTATACATTGTACATTATACATTATAAATTGTACATTATACATTATACATTGTATACTGTACATTATACATTGTACATTATACATTGTACATTATACATTGTTCATTATACATTATACATTATACATTGTACATTATACATTGTACATTATACATTGTATATTATACATTGTACATTATACATTATTAGGTGATATGAGCAACAGTTTCGGAGACCTCCAGCCCAGTCTGCGTGAAGATTGTATCTGTGGCAGGTTATACATTAATATACATTGTACATTATACATTGTACATTATACATTGTACATTATACATTGTACATTATACATTATTAGGTGATATGAGCAACAGTTTCGGAGACCTGCAGCCCAGTCTGCGTGAAGATTGTATCTATGGGATGTTATGCATTATACATTGTACATTATACATTCTACATTATACATTGCACATTATACATTATACATAATTAGGTGATATGAGCAACAGTTTCGGATACCTACAGCCCAGTCTGCGTGAAGATTGTATCTGTGGCAGGTTATACATTATACATTGTACATTATACATTGTACATTATACATTACACATTGTACATTATACATAATTAGGTGATATGAGCAACAGTTTCGGAGACCTGCAGCCCAGTCTGCGTGAAGATTGTATCTGTGGCAGGTTATACATTATACATTGTAAATTATACAGTGTACATTATACATTGTACATTATACATTGTACATTATACATTGTACATTATACATAATTAGGAGATATGAGCAACAGTTTCGGAGACCTGCAGCCCAGTCTGCGTGAAGATTGTATCAGTGGGAGGTTATACATTATGCATTGTACATTATACATTATACATTGTACATTATAAATTGCACATTATACATTGTACATTATACATAATTAGGTGATATGAGCAACAGTTTCGGAGACCTGCAGCCAAGTCTGCGTGAAGATTGTATCTGTGGGAGGTTATGCATTATACTTTGTACATTATACATTGTACATTATACATTATACATTGCACATTATATATTGTACATTATACATTGCACATTATACATTGTACATTATACATTATTAGGTGATATAATGAGCAACAGTTTCAGGGACCTGCAGCCCAGTCTGCGTGCAGATTGTATCTGTGACAGGTTGTTATTTAATTTTAAATGTTCGTTACATAATACTGCCGTTTTCTGACAAAAGTGTTTATAGACTTAAAAGTGTTTATAGACACAAAAATCTGAGGTTTAAAAAATCAGCCACCTTCCTATCATTCCTGTTCTACGAGAAATACATACAATCTGAAAGTAGAACATGTAAACCTGAAAATAACCTGTAAAAGTGTAAATAACCTGTAAAGGAACAGTTTGGGGTTCCAGTTGAGATACACCACATCGAAGAAGTGTAGGCAGATCTCCCAGCTGATCCAGAATACTCCGTTATCGTACTCTATCGCGGACATAACGTCAAAATTCAGCGCTTTCTGCGGGAAATACACGTGTTAATTATGTTAAATTATGTTAAATTATGTTAAATTATGTTAAATTATGTTAAATTATGTTAAATTATGTTAAATTATGTTAAATTATGTTAAATTATGTTAAATTATGTTAAATTATGTTAAATTATGTTAAATTATGTTAAATCATGCTAAATTATGTTTATTCATGTTTAATCGTGTTAAATAAGATGTATTTGTAATTTTTAGACCGATTTAAATACTAATTTAGCTAATAATAAGAGAGCGTTATGTGAGTAATGATAGACGAGAAATGATTAGAAATAATACATCATATGGTGTATATCTGGAATAATATAACACCTATAAGTTCGTAATACGCTACAATGTAAAGGGACAAATTGGTTATATCGTCGGTAGACAAGATCAAATGAATGAATGAATGAATGAATTGAGTTGTAATCAGAGTTCCATGGATATTGTTATGCTGCACTGTCTTTAGTCTAGTCAGAGAGGATTGGAATTTGTGTCCCGCCCTAATGATAAGCTACACAAATCACCATCTGCAATGACCACACTGTTGTAGGGCCACCGTTTTGTTAGCTTTGTGTAGATTTGTTGAAGCAGTGTGTTGCTCATAACACTGTCAAGTGTCATAACACTGTCACTGTCCCAGCTAGATACGTAACGCGTCACGTAATCAATAGAGTATGTGACCATATTTCATGATAGTCATGTTTAGCGGTTGCTTGAATGTGTTAATTAGCAGTATTTGTGACAGTCAAGGAGTACCTATTGGTCACGTGTTGGTCACGTGTTGGTCACCTATTGGTCACGTGTTGGTCACGTGTTGGTCACCTATTGGTCACGTGTTGGTCATGTCACGTGCTCCTATTTACCATTAAACAGAACCGGTAATCACTGTTTGTTGTATTGTTAAATGAAGATGTTGTGGTCCGGTTGTTACTCTGAACACTGGGGAATGTAAGCCAAGCGAATATTTGTTATTTATTGATTGCATAATCATTAATTTATGACAATTAGAATTAATGATCATTATTTACAGTTTCACTTGCAGTAGCTGCTGTGTGTATTTAGTATTACTAACTCACGTTTTACAGTTCAGTTGCTTAGATTGCATTGAAATTTTAACTTCATTTCTTTCAAACGTAGGAAGTTAGAACCTTTTTAAATGTTATGGAAAAACTTTATTATTGAATCTTGTGTTATTTCCTGTAGTACCTATATTATATTCAAGACCTCCTTCGTTGCGTATATGTTCCGAGGAATGAGATAAATTGATCGGGTGAACTGGTGAAGAGGAAAAAACTTTTTTTAAATCTTATTTGTGACTGAATAGTAATATTCTGTGGAATTTGTGAAATCAACTGAAGGAATATCTGTATTCAGTAGACTAGAGAATGTTTCATGAGATCTTTGATCAGTCAAGCACTAAAATCGTGATCTAACAGGTATAATCGCGGTCCCATCGTTATTTATAACCACATAAGTGAAAAACATTTTTAATGCAGGTGACTGCACGGTCAATTTGGTCATTGTTAATTCTTAACGAGTGATACTCGTAAAATATTTGTTCCAAACAGGACCGTCGACGAGTCCAACTCGGCGCGCGTCCTGGTAGGTTATAAACCTACAATGTTAATTCCTGCAAACAGCCGCGGAAGAGCACGGCTGAGTTAAATTAATTTTCCCAGTGCTGGATATACTGGAGACCAATCTCCCCTGATAATTAAATGACTACTCACACTGTCACCCAAATGAATAATATTAAAAATGCGATAATTAAACTAATTACAACACTACAAATCTATTACATTTATTGAAAATTATGTAATGTAACGTGATGGAAATATTTTAAACGGGTCATATCCTGTCCAAACCCAGGATACATAACATGAAGAACACGTTGTAACTTTGTTAGTCCAGTCATTTATGGACATGTGCCTGCAAATTTTCAGATACCCACGAAACTTTGCACAGACCTTCCCAAAGGTATGAATAAACGATTTTCGGTTGGAGACATTTTTTTTACTTTGGGCAAAACCCAGGAGGGCCACGCCCATATTGACCCAATAACGTAACTGACCCCTTGCTTCTGAAGGTCGTAGAGACTTCAAAATAGGCTTAAACGAAGCCGCATATGCATGTTTATATAAGAGTTATTGATCAACACATTGCCTAAAATCCTTACTTTTCGAGAAATTCGCCAAAAACCATTTTGGGCGTGGCGCTGAGCCGATTTTACTAACTTTTGATAGGATTGTGATAGAGTCTTTGGATAGAGTGCAAAAGAACTGCAATTGGCATATTTATATATGACTTACGAAGAAACATATGCCTTAAAGTGCTTACTTTTTCAGTTATTGGCGAAAAACTGATTTTCGGTTCCAGAAATCATGCAAAAATATGGGTATGTGGTAAATTGGGCTATGAAGGCCCTAGAGATTTTTGAATAAGTGCAAATTGTGCAGAATGGCCATGTTTATATACAACTTATGAAGCAACATGCACCCTAAAATGCTTACTTTTCGAGTTATTAACATAGAACGGGAGGCAAAAATGGCTGATATAACCAATTTTGCTCTATTTTGTGCAAATTTTCTCTGTTTTTCCCCCAAATAACTCGAAAAGTAAGCATTTTAGGGTGCATGTTGCTTCATAAGTTGTATATAAACATGGCCATTCTGCACAATTTGCACTCATTCAAAAATCTCTAAGGCCTTCATAGCCCAATGTACCACATACCCATATTTTTGCATGATTTCTGGAACTGAAAATCAGTTTTTCGCCAATAACTGAAAAAGTAAGCACTTTAAGGCATATGTTTCTTCGTAAGTCATATATAAATATGCCAATTGCAGTTCTTTTGCACTCTATCCAAAGACTCTATCACAATCCTATCAAAAGTTAGTAAAATCGGCTCAGCGCCACGCCCAAAATGGTTTTTGGCGAATTTCTCGAAAAGTAAGGATTTTAGGCAATGTGTTGATCAATAACTCTTATATAAACATGCATATGCGGCTTCGTTTAAGCCTATTTTGAAGTCTCTACGACCTTCAGAAGCAAGGGGTCAGTTACGTTATTGGGTCAATATGGGCGTGGCCCTCCTGGGTTTTGCCCAAAGTAAAAAAAATGTCTCCAACCGAAAATCGTTTTATCATACCTTTGGGAAGGTCTGTGCAAAGTTTCGTGGGTATCTGAAAATTTGCAGGTACTAGCCCAAAAATGTCCGTAAATGACTGGACTATGTATGAAAATGATTAATACACATTATTGTTCAGACTTTTCACCATTTCGTGAATCTCACCAGACTTCTATAAGAGTAGAAATAGTCCTTACCAAACTCTGATTTTCGAAATTTATTCAAGTAGAAAATACTCAAATAGATATGATAGTTGTAACTTTTTATGAAAAGCATTAATAGATATCCTGCAAACAGGCAGATGATCTGCAATTTTCAGGCTCTGCAGAAGTTTCTGGTAATCGGTTTAATGGATGGTCATTGTTATTAATTGGTCATTGTTATTTGCTAAATCGGTATTTCTCGTAATCACGGAGATCACGCATCGGGTGCAAAGAATTTAAAGAATTTAAAACATTTGATATTCCTCGTCATTCCAGTGACTAAGTTTACATTACCTCTATATGAAATTTACTGCAATAGCAGTCTTTAAAAATTTATTTTGATTTGTTTGAAATGGGCTCAGTACAGGAATGCACTATTTTTGCATTGGTTACCAGTGACTGGTAAGTGGTGTGTAATCACAATATGTTACCTACATGTGCATTGTGATATTTGTGCACGATGCTAGTGCATAATCACTGATAATGTTAGTGCTCCTTAGTAGTGAATATGTTGTCCCATCTCATAAGTGATGCAGCAGTTTATATTACCTGGAGTATAACATAAACAGTAAACACGTGGTAAACACGTGGTAAACACGTGGTAAACACATGGTAAACACGTGGTAAACACGTGGTATACACGTGGTAAACACGTGGTAAACACGTGGTATACACGTGGTAAACACGTGGTAAACACGTGGTAAACACGTGGTATACACGTGGTATACACGTGGTAAACACGTGGTAAACACGTGGTATACAAGTGGTAAACACGTGGTAAACACGTGGTAAACACGTGGTAAACACGTGGTAAACACGTGGTATACACGTGGTATACACGTGGTATACACGTGGTGTCTGGTGAATATTTATAATTGCTGGTGGAATGTGTACCACATTAAGTTCCTTACTTTGAGCGTCACAGCTTGTTTTATTGGAGGTAGCTCTTATCTTAGTAAACAGTGTAAGACACGATGAACGCTTTAAAGTCAAAACTAATGTAATGTTTATAGATTATCAGATTGCCTCCGCAAGCATTGCTGAATTGACCATGCACTGCAGTACTGGCACGTAAACCAAGTTTCTAATAAACGGGACATTTTATTTGTTGAATTATTATACCCCTCCCCACGGGCCTCAGCAATACTTGCGGAGGTTAACAATGTGAAACACTCTGATATCCACACCACTAGAAGTTGATATCCAAGTTTCTGGTTGATTTGTTTGTGGAACTTTCACAAGTGGTAACTTCACTGGAAGCTGGTCCCGGACAAGAACTGCACAATGTAGCTACAGTGCAGCTGTGCTCACAATATCGTTGCTATACGTTACATCTTTGTAGCACTACTCTGCGTTTTGCTTATCCTTTGTAAGTGTATACCGTTATAAGGAGGGTGTTTTCATTGTCCTGAGAATTTCACTACCGTTTATATTCGAGTGCAGACACCAGCTGAATATAACACTGCAGACATGGTTCAATTAAATCACCACATCGTTAGCCTACACAGTCTGGAGAATTGTTCTAGAATAAACACACACCCTCGTGCGGTTACTGAAAAGTTTTATTTTTTAAACATTCTTTAAATTTCGTTAGTCTTTGTAGACAGTGTTCCCACATCCAGAGATTCCTTGCAGATCAATTTTACTCCCTAAAAATGATCTTATGCCTAAAAAGGTCACGTTTTCTAAAAATTGTCTCTTTAGCTCCAAATTTTCCTCCAACATTTCCTTGCAGATTATCTGCCGATCTGCCGTCTATCTGGACGTGCGACAGTGTTGGTGGGATCTTTCTAAATAGCGTAGGGTAATATAATGTAAACCTTAAATAGCTCCTTCAACCCACAAGACTGACATTTCCTTCTTTGCATCCTTGAGTTTGTTAAATAATACTTCATCAATATTACTTTTATACTTGTAAGTAACATTTTGCCGAAATTAGTCGTTACATCCCCTGTATACTTATAGAGAGCACTCATCATGCAGTACACACAGACATAACACAGCTCATGCGTTTAGCTGGTTATTTTATTAAATACTTTTCAAATTTTACAGAGTACAGCAATAGATGAATATAAAATAGAATCGTTCAAAATATCGCCCCCATCTGTAAAATATGATGGGCACCCAAACACGGTAAACACATAGTGAACTATGTCCGCAGTAAGTTGGACCCATTACATCGAATTAATCTAAATCCAAAAGTTTATGAAAAACTATTTAATAACAAACAAATCCATGGTGAATAACTGTGGATATATAGTCAAAATTGGTATTTTAATACGTCAAATTCCAGATACATTAGATACAGGTCTGATATGGTCATTAATGTGTGAGAAGGTGTGCGGGTGAAGTGTGATATGATGTTGAAAGTATAGGAAGGTAGAGAAAAATTAATAAAACAAAAATAATAATAGTATGGGGAGCAAAGAGACTAGGCTAGGCTGTTGTTTCACTATCCAATTTTTTAGAATTTTACCGTGTATGCCATCTGGTCCCTGGGCTTTATTTGAATTAATATTTGAAAGAAGCTTACGAACATCCCGATGATCGAAGTCAATATCAAAATCATTGACATAGGAGATGTCAGTGTCATAAAGTGAAGGATCCGAAAACTGGTTATAAAAGAAAGAATTGAAAAGTTCAGCTTGATCTTTGGGTTTGAACCGAAGCTGTCCAGAATAACTAACACAATTAGGAATACGGCAGGAGTTAGATTTATACTTAACATGTGACCAAAACTTCTTAGTTATAAGCGCTGGATCATCACTATTAAAAAGATTATCACTATTAAAAAGATTATTATTATTTCGTCTCAAATATTTATCGTTGCTTTTAAGTTTAGGGTAGAATCCACGCGTTTGCGTGCTGGCCATTCACGAAGCTGCAAGTGCACCAGGGGTCAGGGATGTAGGAATGATTTTCGAAATATTTTTTGGCGCTTTGCGCTACAGCCTGAACTTTTTGGCACTTCTCCAAAAAGATTTTGGGGCAAAGACAAAAGGAAATTGCGGCATGTGCGGAATCGCGATTTTTCACGTTTGCCGCGACAAATCGCGATTTTTTCAGATCCTGGCCTCGCGACAAATCGCGATTTTTCAGTTCTCCGCGACAAATACCGCATTTTCCTTTAAATCTGAAGACCAAATTCGCCTATTTTCCTTCAAATTTGCGGGCCAAATATCACGTTTTCTATAAAGCTACAAGTATATGAAACCAATCACATCCACAGCCTTCCGAATGTATAAGGTACGGACTTCAGAAATCCGAAAAAATATTTTCAACTCATAATAGCCCCCCCCCCCACCCGCTTCCTACACCCCTGAGATGCACTGAATTACGAGTTAGTATGATATAACCATAAGTATAGTTGAATCGGGCTTCCAATGACAATCTTACATATCATTTCGAATAAATTTTGAAATTCGTTCTTAAATGCAACGCTCATACAGTTAGCAAATCCTTATTTCATCCAATTTCTTATTTTCGTCCACATATCTATTATCATGCAGTAATGTCGATATAATGACTTACTTTAACACATTTACTTAGCTGAGCACTATTTTCATCCATATAATTTTCTTGTCTGCATCATTCCTTTTAGTTCCTTCGTGATATATCCATTTTCATGCATATAATAACTCACTTTAGCACACTTTCTTCTTCTTGATAAGCTTTATTTTAAAATTCGTGCAATGATGTGCGTGATCACTGATCGTAAATAACGCACATCATGGATTGTATGACTAAGCTGAGCAGTATGTTTAGACGGCATTTATGACTGAAACTAGCGGTAATAAATGTTTAAAGGCTTATTACAATTAGTCAGTAGCTAGTCCATAAAACGGTATAGATCTACATACCAGTGGAGGGGGGGGGGGGGGGGGGGCATGTTAGTTTCAACACGTGACAGTGATAGCTGTTTTTATTAGTCAATGCTGAAAGCTGATTGGTTCTTCGGAAAACTATTCGTGATCAGGAGAATAGGAAGTATTTAGCGATTCCATGAAATAGTACGGTATCAGACCGCAAATAGACGGTACGGGATGCTTCCCGACTATAGAGGGTGATATCCGAGTAAGTGATACAGTGATGAGGTCACTCTTCCAATAATAGACTGAGCCAGAAACGATGTTTTTTAGCCTAATCATTACGAAAGTCTGGAAATATGGATCACATTTGTAGGAACGTACTTCCGGGGTAAATGTATAAATCTCAAAGCTCATTCTTTGCTCGATCATTTCTTTTGTGTATCCCCTCCCACATACCACATACCAGCGGCTCTCCGGCCCCTATGAGGCACAACTGTACCTGCGGTACCTTCGATTGTTGTAACAGCAGTTGAATGAAGTGCAACCTTGAAGTTGAATTTTGTGGTTAGGATATCTCGGGGACGATGTGGAAATTAATCGATCTAGACATTTTAATTTTTCAGGGAAATTTGTAATACACCGTTGCCCAAATTACTCATTGACCTTACCAAATTCCAACTAACTGTTTCGTTCTAATTGTAAGACTGGAAATAAACAGCCAGCTGATAATATAGTCGCAACGAGAGATCTCAGACATGACGTATACAGTACACATGATGTATACAGTACACTAGTACGTCATGTCTGACTATAACTGCTAGCTTGTAATTGAGGAGTGTAGAGACCACATCGTGAGCTTAATGCTTTAATGGCAGAGTTTATGGTATATCATCAGGAGAATGTATCAGTGTTCATTAGAGGCGGACTATTATATTCAGATATTTAGCGTTATCGAGCCAGCTTCAGTTGGTTATCAAACTTCAGTTGCGAGATAATGAGTCTCAACTTGGTCGGGGACATGTACAATGTACATTGTACATTCGTCGGGGACATGTACATTCGTCGGGGACATGTACATTCGTCGGGGACATGTATATTCGTCCTTCGCCGACCTGTTGTAGTGTTTTGGTTTGTCGGCTTTGTCGTTATCAAATGTTCTTGATTAGTCCATACTCTATTATTTAACATTGTTTAAGGAACTATTGAGAGGCCAAGCTTTAGCTACTACTACTTATGTATTAATCTTCTATGACGTGTTCAAATTTAAGCCTTAGCAGGATTGATCCAGGCTTTTTCTGGGCTTTAAATCAAAATAAAATCATAATTTTTGACAATAAAACCGATCACGTAATACTCGTACTTGTAATCAGGTCTCGTTGACAATCTGGTCCTTGAAATGAAGGTGACATAGTTCTAATCTGATCGCAGTGTTCACTAATTCCCCTGCAGTTTTCGTGTTCAAACTATTCAGTGTGTTGTTGGAATGTTCTGTATGAACTACTAGAGATATCCGAATAGTTTACACCGAGTTTATCTGTGCTTCTTGCGTGCGTTTAGTGTGCTTTCGGTGTGCTTTCGGTGTGCTTTTGGTGTGCTTTTGGTGTGCTTTTGGTGTGCTGTTAGTGTGCTGTTAGTGTGCTGTTAGTGTTTGGTGTACTTTTAGTGTGCTTTTAGTGTGACCTGATGTAACTTTAAAATATACGAGCTCCATAAGTATGTAATTTTAAAACCTACTATTGCTTACCAAAGTTTTAACCGCAGTAACCGCAGTAACCGTAGTAACCACAGTAATCACAGTAACCACTAAGTTGGACATGTAGTGTAGTAAAATCCTAGACTACATAAAGATTCTGGTTGTTTCTTGTCTCTTTAATTTGATATTTGGAATGAGTTGTATTAGTGCTTTTCTTTGACAAATGAGACACAGTGTACATGGTAAACAAGGTTGCTACTGACTAATACTATACCAGGTTAATTAAACCTAGTTTCACGTTGCGACCTTGACTATTTTCCAGGGTTCGCTTCGCGGGTCAAGCCCAGCAGCCTACTACACACATTTAATACTGGAATATAATAGATGTGGATACTGGCGGGGAGGTGATAATTGTTTGTTTACATTAATAGTGAGCACATGTTAAGCAGGCTGAGGAGGTGATAATTGTTTGTTTACATTTTAGGTCGAGCACATGTTAAGCAGGCTGATGAGGTGATACATATTTTGTATTATAGAAGGCTTGTAACACTTGTAACGCCTTCTTGTTACCCCCCTTTGAGGGCCCCGAATTATTTTCTGAACGAAAGTTCAAAAATAACCGAGAAATCGACCTTCTTATTAACTCATTTTGATGACCGTTTCTGACCTAAAATTGCACGAAAAATCGATTGAGCTAGGTTTCAGAACCTATAAACACTTCCTTATCCCTCAAAATCGATGTTTTATAGTTTAGAATGCGAGCAACAAGAAACATATTATATTTTGATCCTTCGGTTCTACAGCTCTTGACCTAGGGCTGAAACCGAAAGATCGAGGCAATCCTCACCTTAACTGATCGAACTTGAGCGAAGAGCAGAGTACGACAAAACACAGCAGGTAAGCAACTCATTTTGGTGACTGTTCCTCACCTGTACAACGCTGCACGAGAAATCGATTTAAGTTGGTTTTACAGCCCAATAACGCTTCCTTATTCCTCAAAATTGTTGTGTTACTCAAACAAAGAACATGTTGATTCTGCAACGAAAGAACAAGGAGATCGTCTCATTAACAACTCGAACAGGTTCTATCACAATTTTCAGAGCAGAGCACGATATAGCACGATATATCAATTAACCAATTAGCAAAATTCTAAAAAATTTTTATTGGCTAAAAATGATCGGAATAGCTTAAAACACGGAAAAAAGTAGTTTTTAGAAAAGATTTGAAAACTTTTCAGTCACAATTTTTTTTCGAGACTTCGAAAAATTTCGAAAATTCAAAATATTTTTTCCGCCAAAAGTGATCAAATTGCATGAAACACGGAGAAAAATGATTTTCAAAAAAAACTTAGTCAATTTTTCGTTTCAAGAATACTTAAATCACCAATATTTGTAGTTGGAGTTCAGTAAATTTCGGCAGATTTTAGTAATAATCAGGAATTACTAACTCTAAGTGGAAAGGTCTGAAACTGAAAAACGTTAAGTTTAACCATACGATCGCGATATAAGAGTTTCATAACTAATTACAATATAATACAGCCTTATCGATTTTCACAGAAACTGCACCAATGGTACAGTCAAGATCGAAACAATAGCCTGCTGTACTGTCATTTTATTGATTTCAATGATGAATCAGTGGGGTTAAGATAATCACATTTGTAATAAATTAAACCTCTCTGTACCGTCAATTGTGCTAATCTAAACCGGCCTACCTGTATTACCAGACCTCTTCTTTTCCTCAACAATCAAACCGAGTTGTTCATATCGCATTTGGTGGGTGATGTAAACTAAGTAGTAATACATATCGAACTAGATTCAATCACAATACGACACAATTCAACACGTGTATATTATATTATGGCCCTTAATGAGGTATATGAAACGTTCTATACCGTACACTTCTCGTTTCTCCCGTGAGAGGCCCGATATGGAGAGGTTTTACAGTTTATCACGAAAACGTCTACTTGGTCTCATGGCTCTTTGACAGCTCAAAGAAGGCAAGAAAAGACCAGAAAGCTTAGAATGTCAACTCGCAAGAGCGGGCTACCGGACAACTGAACCCAATTTAGACATTTAGATTAACCCTAACTCTAACCCTAACCCTAACCCTAACCCTAACCCTAACCCTAACCCTAACCCTAACCCTAATTTTAGGTTAGAAACGGTCATCAAAATGAGTTAATAAGAAGGTCGATTTCTCGGTTATTTTTGAGCTTTCGTTCAGAAAATAATTCGGGGCCCTCAAAGGGGGGTAACAAGAAGGCGTTACAAGCCTTCTATAATACAAAATATGTATCACCTCATCAGCCTGCTTAACATGTGCTCGACCTAAAATGTAAACAAACAATTATCACCTCCTCAGCCTGCTTAACATGTGCTCACTATTAATGTAAACAAACAATTATCACCTCCCCGCCAGTATCCACATCTATACATTATATATTTAATAACAACATGGTGTGGGCCGTAGCGGTAGAGAACCTTTAAAAAGCGATTAGAAGTACAAATTATTCACTTTAAGTATTAGTCTGTAATTTTATTTGATATTCTACTTGTTCTAATCAATCATTTACTAACCAGGCAAGCAACATGATGGCAGCAGTGCGATTGGTAATCATGACAGTCTGCTTAGTACACCTAATAATGGGTGTTGACTTTGGAGACTTTGGAGACACCGACTTTGGAGACTTTGGAGACACCGACTTTGGTGACAACTTCAACGACGCCTTTGACAACATCAAAGACAACGTCGACGGCTTTGACGCGGATGCCTTCAACGACATTGCTAACAACTTCAACAATGACGACTTTAACGACCTTATGGACAACATTGGGGATATAGATTTCAGTTCTTTCTCGAATGACATGATGAATCAGGTCGACACAGCGTTGGCAGGCATGGACAGCAGTTTCACACAAGACCAGCTGAACAAAATCAAAGAGGGGATGAGCACAGGAAACTTTGATTTCACCGGGTTTAGTGATGCACAAAAGGCGGAAATTGGCACAACTCTGCAAGTATACGGTGATTCTGGGAATGGTGACGATCATGATCATGATGATGGTCATCACGGAGGTTCACCTCAGATTGGAGTCAGTGCGGCTGTCCTTGGCTTGGTGGTAGCAGGGAACATAATGATGTAAAAGAGACAGTGCAGATGGTGGAAATTCACGAATTTCAAGGATTCTTCAAAAGTCGATTTCTGATAGACTTTTTATATATTTCCTAAATGTAGATATATTCAGAAATATACTTTTTAGTGATATGCGTTATGTAATGATATAACCAGAACATTTTAAATAATTGAAAACAACATAGAAAACTTGGAATACGTTTAGTTCTTTGATATGCATTAGCAAGCTGCTTTTATTGTTCAAATTGAATTTTTAATTTTAAAATCAGATAGATTACGTGTTTTATACCGAATATTGATTAGAATTCAGTTTTATTCATTAATTGTTTCCCCTGTTTACTCTATCGTAACTGTTTTATTCGTATCAAGTCTGAACTAATCTATTCAGGAACGGAAAATCTTAGTGAAACTGAAATTAAAACAAAACTGAAGCTGAAACCGAAACTTATATTGATATCGAAACAAACACTAAAGTTATAAAAACTGACCAGCAAAATTATTTTTGTGCATCTTCTCAGTTCTCACTGTACACCAACTATAATATTGATTGAGTAGTTGAGACCGTCTTTTCGTTGATCGAACGTTTAAAAACGGTAACATCTGCCGGGACCCGGAATAATCCGGGACCGAGATTTTTGATTAAGCCAATGAAATATTACTCAACACTTTTCAATTTATGACTAGTAAATGTATATAATGTACATTGTACATTATATATTGATCAAGCTTTATAAACGACACTTTGTTTTATCAACATTTTAAAAGTACTATAGAAGGATTAAACCAGCTCATGGTTATACAACCTCAGGAGAAGAATTTGAAATGAACCTCTGCTCAGAAACACATAATAACAGCCGTTCATTTGACTGTTTCCTTCGTCAATCAAATGATTCTGGCACTGAGTGAAGTTAGAGTTATATAGAACAAGTTTATCAAGTTTCGAGCAAACTTAAATAACAATAATCAAGGGAGCGTTTAGGTGTTAGGTGGTGTTATTCATGTGGTGTTAGGTGGTGTTAGGTGTTATTTCGGTGTTATTTAGGTGTTATCAGCCTAGCTCACATAACGTGCTTAGAAGTTCTCCATACTAATAGAGTTCTACAGAATATAAATTATAAAATATATACAAATATATTTCTTCTCATGTTCAGCAGAATCAGATTGACAATCAATAATGATTTGTACAATTCCTCATCAATGAACGAGGGAGCTTAAAGGTGTTATCAGTTCATATTTATGTGCTCGAAATGTACTCGACGCCAGATAAAAAATTTATGCGATACCTTCTCGCTTCTACTCCACAGACTTACACAACATAGCAATATAACTATAGTTTAATATGTATAATTGTGGGTGGCGTCGTCTGCTGCTTATTTATGTCAACTTTTAGCTATGAACTTACAATAATTTAGTTCCTACCTCAGTTGACACTGATGATATCATGGTTTTACATGATTGAAACAATTGTTTGACTCAACCGGTCCTTTCTATTTGTATATTACATCAATATAGATAGTAAAAAATATATTCCAAAATACGCATTCTAATCAGGCCAGGAGACCGCAGAAATTAAGTAAGCCGTAATTCTACAGAACCACTATTATAACTATTGGTCAAGTTGGACAACAAATTAATTGTCCAACTAGATTAAGATTATGTTAAATCCGGATTAGAGTATTATTTATGAGTCGCATGGTTGCCATGTATTCTTGTGTAAATTTGTATTGATCCCGTTTGATGCGACAAGGAAAAATGTCTTATCAGGAAAGAATTAAGATTGCTCTTCAGTCCTGTTATAGACTGAAGTCTGAAGATCAATACATAATTTAAAATTTCTAAATCGTAATTCGCTTTCTGATTTGGAATTATCTTGATGGTTAGAAATCACGACTTTGAACTATTGATTATCGTTTGTTGTGTTTTTCAGGAGTAATTCATTTTTTGTTTTTACGAAATACTTGTCCCAACCGAATTCAGAATTGCCCAATTTTGACCGGATTTCAAAAATGAATCCGGGACCAAGCCGGCCGGATTCACAGTACGAGAATGTATATCCAGGTTCTGTTTTCCTGTAATACTATTATTTTATGAGTATCAAATAGGTAAATAGTATTCTCATTTTTATGTTCTTAGAATAAGACTTTATGACTAAAACTGATTTAGATTATGAACAGAGGAAATGGATTAAACGATATTACGTAATATACGAGAACTGGCCCTATAATTGCGACTGCTTCCTTGTATAACTTGACGATTACGTGACCACACAAGAACATCTTGAACAGTGCTTGCTGCTGAAATGGACCTGCTAAATTTTCTCAAGCAGAAAAGTATTACCATGACACTGGCCACAGACATATTATAGAAACTGTAATGTTAAACTTTATCCCTTCGCCGCAGAAATACAGCGGAACCATCGGTGAGAAAAATCCAGTCAAGGTCCCCGCCCAGGCGACAATTACAGATCTTTATAACTTTTGATATTTTATCGATCAGGCGAAGCTTAATTGTCTCCGATTCAGTAATTTCACCTTCACAGTAACGGTAACCCCCTTGCCTTCTTATGAATTACACATTATACATGTTTTCCTTAATAATAATATCGATGTCTGCGTTCTACTGACAAGCAAGCAAGCAATATAAGTTGAAGATTCGATTTATTTGCATTCACTAATGTTACGTTGTGGCACGATGATAGCAACAGCTCATCGAACAGCTGGTCGTTTTATATTTTTCTCTCTGCGTTTTATTTTTGAACGATTTTTAAAAATTGTAATTTGTGGTTTTAGATTTTAAGGATTTGTAATCAAATTGCGCCATTGTAATTAGCTTGAAATTTTGGATCGTGAACTGTCAAAAACTAAGTAAAAACCTTTTTCCCTCAAATCTCCAACTCCAAAAATTAACCACCAAGTATCTCCAGGAAGAGAAGTAACCACGATGTCCGGAATAAAAGCACTCACAATCCTATGCCTCCTAATCCAAGGTTTTGTAGGAGACGACGGAGTGATCGGGGACATATCCAGTAATCTGGGTGACGCTTTCGGGGACGTCAGCGACGGACTTGGTAACATTGTCAGTGACGTAGGAGATTTTCTTATCGAGTTTGATTTCAGCTCCTTTGCCGAGGAACAGATTGATGCTTTTAAGGATGCTTTAAGTAGCGCTGGAGATTTTACAAGTGAGCAGATTGAGGAGATCAGAGCAGCACTTGAAGAGGGAGGTGAGAGTGGTCTGGAGTCTCTGGACGGGTACACTGATGAACAGTTCGCTTCTATCAAGTCTGCGTTGGAGTCTGCTGAGGAGAGCGGGGCTGGAAGAGTTGTGGTGGGAGCTGCTACCTTCTTTTCAGTGGTTGTGGCGAGTGTGCTGATGTAGAGGAGACATTTTCAGTGGTGGATTTGATCCAGTTTTGGATTTTTACAACAGGACTAGATTCATATTTTTTGTGGTTGATTTGTAATTTGGTAAGAGATTTGGTTGTGCAATTTCTGTTTGTTAGCAAGCTGCAGATTTGGATTATATTTGTTGTTTATAATTAACTGATTTAATGTTGGATGTATTTCTTGAGAATATTTGTTCTAAAACGAATGTTTTATTTTTAACATGAAACAACAAATTATATCGGCGATAATAAAACAAAAGTTTAATAAAACAAAAGTTAAATTTATTACCAATTATTCAATCAATACATATCATAAATTCTAATATTGGAAACACAATGCAAAATGGATGTCTTAAGGGGGGGGGTTCACCCTGATTTTTTTGTGAAACTTGGTTTCGAGATAGTAGTTGACCAACAAACTAGGACCAGTGACCAAACTTTTGAGGGGGTCCCGGACCCCAACCGCCTAACGGTGCCCGCGGGGCAGCCACGCCCATATTTGGTCCAAATCAGGCCCAATTTAGCCAAATACCCTGAAAATGCCCAAAACCCAGATTTTAGGTGCTCTACTTGTAGCTAGTGGTCCCCTGAACTCGTATATGAAGTTTCATCAAGATTGGACAAAAAATGACTGAGTTATGAGCTAAAAACTATATGCCCATATTTGGGCATACGCACTAAATTTGATCGATTTTGGCCCATAAATTGGTCAAATATCAATATTTTTGAATGAAACTAACTTTATATGAAAGGTAAGCCTAAACTACACATTCTCTATGATTATCAGCTCAATATCTACCTAACTGTGTATTCTGTGTTCAAATAATCGCAAAAAATGAACAAAATCGCCCATATCTCAGTTCGCGATATTTGCAAAACTGACTTCGCTCAAAACAATAGAACTCAATAGGGTTTCAATATTTTTTCATGAAATTTTCAGAATCAACGTAGAATTGTCTCATGACCTTAAGTTTTGGGACAGAATTTTGAGTTAGGCCTTTAAAAAAATTTGGCGGCCAAATTCTGAAAAATGCCCGGCAAATTTTAGAATTTGGCCAAATTCTAAAATTTGCCGGGCATTTTTCAGAATTTGGCCGCCAAATTTTTTTAAAGGCCTAACTCAAAATTCTGTCCCAAAACTTAAGGTCATGAGACAATTCTACGTTGATTCTGAAAATTTCATGAAAAAATATTGAAACCCTATTGAGTTCTATTGTTTTGAGCGAAGTCAGTTTTGCAAATATCGCGAACTGAGATATGGGCGATTTTGTTCATTTTTTGCGATTATTTGAACACAGAATACACAGTTAGGTAGATATTGAGCTGATAATCATAGAGAATGTGTAGTTTAGGCTTACCTTTCATATAAAGTTAGTTTCATTCAAAAATATTGATATTTGACCAATTTATGGGCCAAAATCGATCAAATTTAGTGCGTATGCCCAAATATGGGCATATAGTTTTTAGCTCATAACTCAGTCATTTTTTGTCCAATCTTGATGAAACTTCATATACGAGTTCCGGGGACCACTAGCTACAAGTAGAGCACCTAAAATCTGGGTTTTGGGCATGTTCAGGGTATTTGGCTAAATTGGGCCTGATTTGGACCAAATATGGGCGTGGCTGCCCCGCGGGCACCGTTTGGCGGTTGGGGTCCGGGACCCCCTCAAAAGTTTGGTCACTGGTCCTAGTTTGTTGGTCAACTACTATCTCGAAACCAAGTTTCACAAAAAAATCAGGGTGAACCCCCCCCCCTTAAACTATAATTTTGTTGTGACTAATAATCTATTGACTTTCAAAGTTGAATTTTAGTTAAGTATGAAATGCCACCACATCATAGTTAGGGTAAAATGTTATTTTTAAATTTTCAAATTGAGAAGATTGCTCTATGGCTTAAAATTTAAAATTCTAGCAAAAGATATCTTATTTTTAAATAGTTGGTTACAGTTTATGACAGTACTGGCATGACTAGTTTTATTGTGGCTGGTAAAAGGACCCAGTTGCCTGTAAGGGCTTTACCGAACCCCTGGGGACCACAATGTGATAAGATCAGGCCAGATGTTTCTATGTAGAGCAATTTATTTATTTCGGAGCTATGGTTATATGATATTGCTGGTGGTCATGTTTAAAGGTCAGTTTATTCTTGTGTGCTAATTATCCATCCAGATGCTTAGTGATGTGCGTAAATCATGCCCTTCTACGATATAATATAATGTTTAACCATAAATTTGTTTTACCACATAAACTGTGGCACTAATGTCAATTAACAATATTTACATTCATTGATATTTAAAGCGTGTTTTTCCCCAGCACTACTACACAACAAAAACCTGTCGGCCCACCGAGGGAACACGGTCGCAGAACAAGGAGCCCAATTGTGCTCTTCTATTCTGTGACCGTGTGTATCTACTATAAACTAGCTAAATGTACTAAGAAAATTTAATGGAATCATTACAGTCGTTTGATAAGTTCACGTGTCAAAGTAATGTTCATGGTGATCAAATTTTTGGATCCCCGGTGGGCAAACACTCGTCCCAAAGGTTAAGGCAAACCTGCCAATGTTTCACCATACGAAGTAAGGCGATTTGAACATATACTCAGCTTACAACTCAACCCATGGGACAAGACGTCGTGAGCCTCAAAATTCTCCAAAATATATAGCACATACCTAGTTAGCAAACACTAAACACAACATACGATACCAAATAATGTATAATGCCATTACTACATTCGAAAGAAAATATATCTGCTATCTAATTTAAAAAATTGAAGAATAAACCTGAAGAAAGGAGAAGGAGATTTGGGAGAGGCAGAGTAGGAAAACAACAGGATCCTGTGCCGCAGGATTTTAAAATTTGTTGTATGATGATTCGTTTTGTTTCGTCTCTTAGATTAATATAGGTCTGATACCCTTGTCATGGTTCTTTGCAATAACACCGTATGATTGCTTATTACTCATATGATTTAGTTTACTTAATTAACCTATTTCAATGATAATTCGATATTTCGATATCAGCGAAAAAGTCTACATACGACAAATAAAACATGAACAGTAACTGTAAGTATGATACGATAGGATAACCATTAAAAATTGTTTGACAATTCCGATCGAAATGATTCTTAATCTCAAATTGGGGGATGAATCAAATTTTAGTCTGTCGCCGTAAAGTGAAGAGCGTGATATCCCTCGTAGAACCTATCGTTCAACTAACGTTAGAGAGACTTATTTAATAACGGGACCCGTTTGTTATTCATTTAATAAACGGGTCGGTTATGAAATCAATATCTATAAACTAAGTCTAAAAATATCTAACTAATTTTTGAAGAGACTTAATGTGTGTTCCAGAACTTAATGTGTGTTCCAGAACCTTATATTATTACGAAACAAATCAATGACCTAACACCTCAAACACAGTATAATGATGCGTCCGTTTGTCTTATATTACCTCCGAGCTTTATTTTGTATTAATATAAAAAATAACTTATAAATTTATGTTTTATCTGGCGGTTTATGCAAGCTTCCAGCTAACTCTTTTACTTATTTGGCAGTTTTTGAGGAACATAAACAAACTGATCTTATTATCTGAGCTGTGTAACAACGAATATAACATTAACTAACATTAAGTAACGAATATAACATTGGATCTGAGCCAACAAGCCTCACGCGCTAAAATAGGACAGGTAGTGTAGTAAACTTCTAGACTACATAAAGATTCTGGTTGTTTTATTGTCTCTTTAATTTGATATTTGGAATGAGTTGTATTAGTGCTTTTCTTTGACTAATGAGACACAGCCTACTTGGTATACATACAGGGTTTCTACTGACTAATAGTGTACCAGGTTAATTAAACCTTGTTTCACGTTGCGACCTCACCTATTTTCCAGTGGTCACTTTGCAGCCCAGGAAGGGACACGCACTGCGCAGGTCAGAAGGGGACACGCACTGCGCGGGTCAGGACTGGAAACGTCTGTAAAGTTAAACCCTCCCACAACACACATTTAACAGTCCCACAGTCCACACTATAAATGCTGTAGCGGTAATGTGCCAGAGAACATAGCGATAAGAAATACACATTATTTGAACGTTAAGTATTAGTCGGTAATTTTATTTGATATTCTACTTGTTCTGATCAATCATTTACCTATACTATAACCAGATGTTGTACCCTCGTGTATTGACGTGTAACTTCGCGTGTAATTAGGATATTAACAGCGGAATCTCAGGATTATTATGTGTTTACCTTACTAAATGCCTGTCAAGTAATGTTTACTAGGGAATCTTGTGGAGATTGTTTATAGTTTCGGGATTAGGTTTTCCTTACCTGATAATTAGGTTCACCACCCTTGAGGGGCTTTATTTGGTTAAGTGTCGTGTCACGTGAGTCGTGAGCCTATTGGGGTCACGTGATTAGGTCCTTATAGACCGCTTCCTTGTTGTATTCGGTTCCGCGGATTTTCATTTGGATTAGACTGATAACTAAGTATCACTTGTACTAAGACTATTAAAGGTCTAGTTGACTTACTTTGAACCAGGAAAGCAAAATAATGGCAGCAGTTCGACTCGTGATCCTGATAGTCTGCTCAGTGCACCTAATAATAGGTGTTGACTTTGGTGACGTCACAGACACCGACAGCTTCAACGACGCCTTTTACAACATCAACGACGTTAACGACCTTCTGGAAAAGATTGGTGATTTCGATTTCAATTCCTTCTCGGATGACACGAAGGATGAGATCGTGAGAGTGTTGGCAAACATGGACAGAAGTCTCACACAAGACCAGCTGAACAAAATCAAAGAGGGGATGAACACAGGAAACTTAGATTTCACCGGGTTTAGTGATGCACAAAAGGCGAAAATTAGCTCAACTCTGCAATTTGAAGCATACGGTGAAAGTTATACTGGGAATGAAAATGATCATCATCATCATGATGATGGTGATGATCATGAACATGGTGGTGATGATCATGATGGTGATGATCATGATCATGATGGTGATGATGAAAATGATGATCATGATCATGATGATGGTGATGAAAATGATGATCATGATCATGATGATGGTGATGAAAATGATGATCATGATCATGATGATGGTGATGAAAATGATCATCGTCATCATGATGATGGTGATGATGATGATCATGATGGTGATGATCATGATCATGATCATGATGGTGATGATCATGATCATGATGGTGATGATGATGATGATCATCACGGAGGTTCATCTCAGATTGGAGTCAGTGCGGCTGTCCTTAGCTTGGTGGTTGCAACGAACATCATGGTGTAAAATAGGCAGTGTAGATAATGGAAATTCACGAATTTCAAGGATTCTTCAAAAGTCAATTTCTGATAGATTTTATATATATTTCTAAGATGTAGATACGTATATTTAGATACGTATATTTAGAAATATTATTTTCACGACTATGTATTATGATATAATCAGAATATTTGAAATAAATGAAGACAACATAGAATATGTATACATTAGTAAGCTTCTTTTATTGTGCAAATTGAACGAATTTTAACATGAGATAAAATATTTGTTTTATACCGAATTTGAGTAATTAGAATTCAGTTTTCCGATCATAAATTGTTTGCTCTTTCGTGACTGTTTTATTCGTGTCAAGTCTGAACTAATCTCACATCCAGGAATGCAGCATTTTATTGTAACTGAAACTGAAACCAAAACTGACATTAAAATCGAATAAACACCTAAGTTAGGAGTAGGCCGTATTTTTGTTGATCGAACGTTTAAAAAACAGTATCATCTGCCCAGATAGAAATTTCCGGGACCAGGACTAAGCCGGGACCGAGATTTTTTATGAAAAAAAGTTTAATTTCTATTGCAATTCGGTATAAAGCCAACCAAATATTGTCAAAATGTTCTCCTTACCAACTAACAGGGTGACAGAGTTCTGCTATGTTTCCTCTTATGTTCAGCAGAACCATATGGAAAATGATTCTCGCTTTCAGGTTTGGCGACATTTTTTCCCCGAAATTAATAGTTGCAACTTAAAAATGTATTTGAAGTAATATCTGTATCGTCGTACAGGCTGTTCAGTATGCTAAGTCCAGAGGAGCAATGGTATGTACCCCTAAAATATATCCCAGTTTACTTTCTTCAGTGTTTTTCAGTGTTGGTATTTTGTTCAAGAAAGCAGCATATAGATATAATACTTCGTATTAAAAACCTTAACCTGTGTTTTAGCCTAAACCAATGTTTTCGAATTCTGCCTCATTACGCATAATCGTAAGACATCTTTAGGTTTTATATTGGTTAAATGAAATAACACTTGCTACTACAGAGCAGTGGTAACAGAACCAGTTGTAAAAAAGAGCGACTTGAAGAGCTCATATCAGATTCTTCTCTGAGCCACCACAGGGAGCTAACCAGAAAAAGAAGAAGAAGCGTAGGAATCTTCATCCTCTTCATCTATCTTCCTCACATCCTCCAGTCTTCGGTCTCGTCAAGTTCTTCTAGTTTGAAATCTGGGTCGGACGAGGAGGAAAACCAATGGTTTTGGGAAAATGAGATCAGACAGTTGGTCAAAAAAGAGCATAAAAAAATTAGTAAAGTCAATTCCCTACGAAACCGATCAAGATTGACATAATTGGAAATTTTGAAGCGATCCAAGCTATTGATTTTCACAAAATTATTGGAGGGGAAAAGAGGCAAATGATATCGGAAAGCCACAATCAAGTGTAGGTTCATTAATTTGTTATTATTTTCACTGTTCTCTCCAAGTTTTAGATTCTTATATATTTGTATTTAAAATTCAAACCGTACATCAATAACGATCACGATCTTCGAATGTACCTATCAAGTTGTTTTCCCTCACTGGCCATCGAAATCTGACTCATAACAAAATGTTGTATCAGGAAAGACGAAGACGTCAATTATCCCCTAAAGCAGAAAGAAAGAGAAGCACAGAAATTTACCGAAAAGAAAAGCACAAGGGCGAGGAATTCAGCGCTATAAGTGACGAGGAGGGGGAGGATTAGGAAACACGTTCTGTTTCTAAATACGCTTCTGTTGCTTCTAGTTTTATTGAGGGCTGTTGCGAGTTGCTAATATAAAAGGTTAGTTAAATGTACTGAGTTACTACAGTAGGTAAATTTATATAAAGCGAGATTTTTCGTATATTAATCACGGGTAAGAGGTTATCTCTCTATTAGTTGTAATGCTACCTACTTGTCCATATGACATATATCTTAATTTCAGTAACGGCAACAACAGACACTAGAAGGTTGAGGCAAAGCATCAGATGGAGGGTATAACTGCGCTGAAGTGGAACTAGGAGTTGTCCCAACACTGGGAAACCTATCATCTTGTCAATTCTGTCCTGCTATCAAACTTGGTAAATAATACTACTTTCTTTGATAAATCATAATACTCATTGGTGAGATCATCAGCTATCATGTGCCACTTTTCATTATCAGATTGAATGTTCAGTCTTTGCTGTTGAAGGGTGAGACAAAAATATTAAATCTCATGTTTAGTCAATCTACAAAAAGTCGTGTTGAGGTTATAAACTCCATAACGTTACTTCAGAGGACATACCAGACAAGCCAGGCGAGAAAACACACCAAGCAATCTCACGACTGGGGACGAGTGGAGGTGGCGTGGTTCGAAATGCCAGTCCCAGCATAGACATGTCCGAGTTCAAGCCGAGAATGGTCACGCCCACCAAGGTTGTGACTAACGAACTGAACGACAAGCAGTCAGGTTAAATGTTATGTACCATGTATTCAACTAATTCTGTTGTTTAACTTTTTAAAATTTCAAGGCTGTTTATTATTTGCCTCAATAGTGATCGTGGTGACATCGTGGTGCTAAATGGTCAGTAGTCGCGATTTTAGATACAAATATGAGAAATGCGCGGGAATCCCCCCCCCCCCCCCCCCCCCCCCCCGATCCCTTCACGGTCAGCGGGAGCGCGCAGGTCGCGCCCCCCGTCAACTCTCTCGGGAGATGCCACCCTTCCTTCTACTCCTAGGTGCAAGTTCTGGCCTGACTGTCCAAACTTGAAGGGCTGTACTCCACATCACCATTTGAACGTGCGAGAAATTCCCCAACTGTGAAGGCAGTGCTAAGGTTAGTTTTTTCGATGATTGTAGGAACTCTTCATCGTTAATAATGACCTTAGAAAAATAGTGTGAAATTGAAAATATGATCATAGAATTTATGCAAATATGTCAATCCTTACCGCTCACGTTAAGTAAAATTTATTATAGTGTATTATATTTTACAGTTGCTACAAGATCCCACCCCTTGTGTAAGTTCAACACGCATGTAGAGTTGGACAATGTCAATACACTCACATGGAACACAGAGAACAACGCGTTCGTATGTTCAACTTTTAAATTTATTGAAATTATTTGGATTATACACATACTTTTACATACATTATACGTTATAATGCTATATTAATTCCATATGTTTTTATAGATTGCAAATGTGAAGGGAGTCAACTTACTTCCCTTTATTATTTTTATTTTCCAATTGATTTTAATTCCATGACGATCTGTTAAACTTAGCCGCTCTTTATGTTTATTATGTTCAAAATATTATTACCATGACTTTATCATTATTAAATAGTGACTCTTCAATTTAATTCTCAGAAAATGATACCGTGTTACTACGGAAAAACAGTGGTGGCTCGATAGATACATGTCCCTTCCTGCACGGGTAGGGGGAATCAAAACTTCGGGAAAAAGAAAAAGTCCAAGAAAAGGGAAATTAAAACGTAAAACATTTGCATTATGTGGCATTCAATCCATTTAATTTTTGTTTGGAGCAGTTTGGAGCAAGTTCAATAATTAAAATGAACATTGGGAAAACGGTCCGGTGGCTTTATTTTGTTGTACCACGTAGCATCATCAATTGCTCAAAAAATCTTCTGCTCATTTTTATATTCAGTTTAATCACAAACACCTAATCGTATGAAAATTAGTTACTACTCTGGAATATGTTCAAATAACAACGTTAACAACTGGCAATTCTCCCCTCTTATTCCAGATACGACAGCACAAGAGTAACAAAGGGCGATATCACCGAACGCCGACAGCAGCAGAAGCCGCATCTTGAGAACATGCAAGCGCCGCCGAATAGAAATTTAAGCAGAGAAACGGCCGAACCACGCTGCATTCAGCGCAGACAGCTGCGCAGAAACGGTCGCAGTGAACACTCAACTTATGCAGATCCACACGGCCTGCGGACTCGCCGAACAATTCAAACACAGAAGGGGGTCGGTGGACTCATAATTTATGTTTATGTTACATTTGATTTTTAATGGAAATGGCTCTAATGTACTATTATTATTATATTAGGAGTTATATTATATACTTTGGAGTATACACAGGAGAATTTTCTTATCTCTAACGAACCTAGAAAACAATCTCTGTCTCAATGTCTTGTGTATAAACGGGTGTTTAGACAATGATATTTCAGTGTTCTTTGGGTTGTTTTTGAAGCATCTCATACCTTAGTACCAAGGATCATTTTTAATTTTAATTTTGTAAATTCAGAAACCCTCTTATAAAACGATACCTATTTTTTCGTCACGTTAAGCTATATTTCATTGCATCGTATTGAGACTTCATTAAAACTTTATTATTTTGCAATGTTCCTTGATTACTTAGTTCGAAAAATTCATTTCTATCTTCACCAAGAAGTTCAGTAAGTATGGACATAATTACTCATAATTACACAACTTACATAATTAACTGTATTCAACTAAGTGTAGCTGTGTAGAACAATGGAAAGTACCACAACAGTTTTACCTACTATTGTTACTACTGATATAGTGTCTAGAGATTTTACTTTACACACCTAGATAACGTAGTTCTATTGTGAATCCCAGCACCATTAGCTGCCTGTTTATACTTCAATTTAATTTGTTGTTATTTGTTTATTCACCTGTTTATATACTAGCGGGAAATTTAACTTTTGTAATCACAATTTTGACATTCAAAACAACTACCTCAGATATATTGATGGAATGCTACAATCATAATCTTAGGCCCGCACTTCCGGAAGCTATTTGTAAGACTTCCAGCTGCAAGTCTCAGCAGCAACGTTCTCTCTACCTTGTTCTGAGCTTTTGGTAACACCAGCTCAAGTATCCGTCAACAGGACTGTTTATTTTGTTCGTAATATTCTGATATGACCACCCAACCCTTTTGAGAAAACCTCGAAAACTGCGGAAATTGCCGAAAGGTTAGTTACATGTATTTAAAGTACTAGATGTTGATATTATAATAATTCTTCTTCCATAACATATTATATGGTATACATTTAGGTTGTTATACAACATACGACTTGGCTCTCTGTAATTTGTGAAAATTGTTAGAATGTTAAGATTTTAGAGGTATGCTAGTTTTTATATTAAATCTAAAAATTCCTTATCTCGGTAAGTCACCCCGTGGTGGGATGTTAAAGGAGAGGATGGACAGGAATGACTACGACAAGTTAATAAAGAAATTTCGGCTCCCAAAAATTTCACGAGCTGCTAGACCGTTTTACAAAAATAACTGGTCGGTAAACGTAGACAACTTTATTTGTTTTGAGGAAAATAAAATAATCTCTGATTATGTAGTGCATAGTGAGTCTTCGATGAATTGCAAATATATTCCAATCAAATCATTATTTACTTTGATATGTAAATCATAATTACCCATTTGAAATCCTGAAATGTCCGGCAGGTATGAGCCTCATCACTTTTCTCCGTCGTGGTCTTGTACTTCTCTCACGAGACTTCGTTTTTTTTTTTTTTTTTTGTTTTTTGACCATCCATACTGACCTCAAAGAGCAAGGGAAGCCCTTTTATTTGTATACTGGTGTGAGGTCCTAGTACCGGGTCCCTTCTATGGGACCACTGTGTCCCCATTCATGTTCACCAAGTAGGTTATTGTATATTATACTTAATATGTAATATTTAACCTTTTCTTGATATGGGCTGTTTGAACTTTCGAATTGAAAACAAGGCTAATATTGGACAAATCCTTTAGTAATAATTACAACTTGAGTCTTAAGTCTGTTTGTATTTTGTACTTACTTGTTACATCTGACATGATCATATATCATGATAACCTCCTCCAGATGGCTGCAGGATTTGTTTGATGTGCCCTTGTTTTACAGATGCTGACGATGAGAAGTTCCTGTGGAAAGACCTGAGTTGGGGAGGAAGCAATAGCCTGGCTTACCTTCACATCAAGGTTAGTTCGATTCCGGAAGTAGATGAATAAATGTCATGATGGTTATTTTATATGTTCTGAGTTCCATGATTTACCAATTCATCCTTAGTAGTACTTATTGGATCAGCGTGATGTAAATTATGTTTATATGTGAATACAAATTGATTGTTGACTCCACATGTAAAAGTCCATTATTAGGGTTTGTTTCGCAATCTAAATGCCAATTACTATGTATTATATGTCTATACAGTATAAATCAGTGATCAGTCATTAAAGACACGGCTAGAAACGTTTGTTTATAATAAAAGATAATTGCCGTCTGATTTACACCTTTTAAACCTTATCAGGACATCATTGCGTTCGGATTCACCCCTGAGAACACATTTATATTCTGTGATCTGGATTACATCCCAGCTGCAAGGAATTTTATGGACATCGCAGGAATTCAGGGTAGTTTCATACGTCATGTTACAGTAAGTTTTACTTTATATGGATTATTAGCCTTATATAGAATCAAATATCTCAAAATCTGATGCCGACTAGCGTATTTTTAGAGTTAAAACTATTTAAAATTTAATGAATCTTATTCTACAATCTCTTTTGTGTATAACTTCAATCTTAAACTTAAATCTCCGAATAGATTTCACTCTTGGAATATAGAACAAATTCACGTCACCGACTTTTTTCTTCAGAAAATGCGTGAATTTTAACAAGCCAAAGGCTATTGGTTTTGATGAGACAAGTTACCTCGGGAATGTATCATTTCCAGCCAACAAGCCTGCCCTAGTGTCAGTATTCCTTCCCCCACTTGTTTTGGAACCGGAAGGTACCTGCCTTATCCCTTGTGCAATTTGATCAGGTTCCGATTAATATTGTTAGAAGATTTTAATAATTTATTTGCCTTTCAAGTTAATAGAAATAATGAAATCCACGATCAACAGATAAGAAAATTTGAAAGGATCTTTTTGTCAGTCCAGAACAATTCATGCTCTCTGATCACACTATCATGGTGATGAGTCGAACCATGATTTGAACCATCTTCCCAGGACCCCTAATTCCGTATGGACAAGAGACGTTGCCCACGAATTAGGTCTTCCCAAACAGCTCTTCTTCCACTCCAACCTTCTTCCACAGCTCTACTGGGTTAGCTCGTGGTTAATTTTGAAATTGAGGTATTTATGTCCGCTAACATGATTAACCAACAACACAAGCAAGGTGGATAACCATATAAGAGCGGTTTGTTTGAGACTTCAAAAGTTCAACATAACTATATTCTTTTTACTCTTGCTAACTACTAAAATGAATGCTACTGATAAAAATTACTTAAAGTAATATTCGTCCATTTATTTTTTCCAGGAGCTCAACGAGATATGAGTTCCATGAAGTTAACTTTGCGTGGAGGTGTGCGATACAGCAACCAGATCAAGAAAAAGTTCAACAAATACGCTTTTCAGGCTTTACTTTTCATCCAAACTGGCAATCAGAGAATGTAAGAAATATGTTAGAACCGAGGTCTAGATCGTAGATAGAAACAATAATAACAGCCACAAATCGTTCCATGGTGCAGGCTAACATAGTTAATCTGATTCTCCTCATTTGGTCTCAAACTGAATACCTTTCAAGGAGGTAAAGTGTCAGTTGAGGAGCACGAGAGTTCGGGGTGATACAGCGTGGACGTTGTCCTTCAAATCTTAACATTCTTTGACGAGGACGACCGCGAGAGAAACTAGCTCAGAATAAAGGGGGATTATGAGAGTGGGGCTATGCTTACTGGTTAGTACATTTATTAGCTCCATGATCGCTCCTTATTAGCTACATTATTAGCTTCATTATTAGCTACATTATTTAGCTACTTATTAGCTACATTATTCGTACATTATTAGTACATTATTAGCTACATTATTTTAGTACATTATTAGCTACATTATTACGCTACTTTTTAGCTTACATTATTAGCTACATTATAGCTACATATTAGCTACATTATTAGCTACTTAAATTAGCTACATTATTAGCTTACATTCATAGTACATTATTAGCTACATAATTAGCTACATTATTAGCTCCATTATTAGCTACATATTAGTACATTATTAGGCTACCATTATTAGCTACATTAATTAGCTACATTATTAAACTACATTACTAGATAAACATTATTAGCTACATTATTAGCTACATTATTAGCTACATTAATACTACATTATTAGCACATTATTAGCTACATTAATAGCTCCTTTATTAGCTAAATTTTAGCTAACATTATTAGCTACATTATTAGCTACTTATTAGCAACATTATTAGCTACATTATTAGCTACATTATTAGCTACAATAATTAGCTACATTATTAGCTACATTATTTAACCCCCTACATTCTTAGCTCATTATTAGCTTTATAATGTGGAAACTACTATCAAAAAAATGTATTTTACATAACATAATATTAGGGTCCAGTGTGTTGCATTAAGCTCTGAAATTTTTCTTTTTGATTTCAATTGTCGAATAATGTAACAATTCTATGACGTACACAAATCCTCCCACTTAAACTAACTATTATTCTTAAATTCAGTGTTATGTAGCGACACATATTAGAGATTAATGATAAAGTCACATGGACAGTTCATCAACTGATTATCGCGGTGAGCTAAGGAAGTAATGATAGAGAGTTACACTGTATTGTAAAGACGTCCAGAAGTAGAGCTGCTTGTCACAGATGCAACGTTGAGCAGTAATGTCTCGAAGTCCCAAGTCTTAGAGTTTCAATTTTAACTTTTAGGGTACTCTATTTAATAACTCCTTTTGCTGTGATTCAGAGCTTAGGCGTTGGTTATGTGTGGAATGTCTTAGAAATATGTAAATGTTTTTCATATTTTGTGGGAATTACTAATTTGTGGAATCAACATTCATACACGAGTAGGATAAAGGATTTAGATGTAAGGTGATTGTAAGGTTAGGCCTGTCTTGCCAATGCAAAGTTCATAATTCAATTAAAATCGAAATTGGTTTTATTATTATATTATTTATATAGATAAAAAACTTTTATTATAAATTTATGTTGCTGTTTATCGAATTTTGCAGCAGGAAAAAAAGAAAACAATTTCCAGGACGATAGTACTAGTTAAATGTCTTTTCGCGGTATGTGTAGGGGTATTTGAATTCAGTTAACATATAACTTTCATGTTAGGTTGTAAATTTCTATCGTCATTCTCATCATAGCCCGCTTACTTTTATGATCTCTGCATATAATGCTATCAACCAATTGACTCCATAAATCTTGATTATGGCCATGTCAGAAACATCAATGTGAAATTATTATCTGAGAATTTGGGTTTTGAAGTAAAGTTCTTACTCCAGCTCGATGAAAATATGCTCAGAGATAGCCCCCCTCTGACCCTGTAGCGTCAGATATTGGGTAAACCATGTACTTCATATCAATGTGTTGTATGTACCTAGTTTAAATAGTTTTTAAATGAAAATTGTGATGGAACCCTTTCCAGACCGGATCCTCAGAAAAACAGTTTCCTCCTATCCCTATGTCAAATCACTTTTAAGTATCATGAATGTCACCATGGAAGTTTTACCATCAAAAAAGAAAGTGTCGATTTGAAAGATTGTCCACAGACCCTCGTTTATCTGATCTACTGTGCTGTATAAAACAAGAATTTATCACTCTAAAGAATGGGGTGATTGTGAAATTACGGACTTCTATATCGAGGCCCAAACGGTATTATTACGTATGAAGTGTTGGCTGTTTGAAAACAATGAAACAGACCGACAGAAGCAAGGTAAGGAATGCGGTGCCAGAAGATGGTCCACACCAAGAGAATCTCAAAACTCATCATCAGAGCTTCAAGCAGACTTGTTGTTTGTAGTGATACTTTCTCTTGTTACCCAGTGCAGTATGTTGGACATAACAAAGTGGGACTTTCTTTGCATCGACGATATAGCATGCAATGCCGTAAATTTATCAACCATCGGATTCGATGCCTCACTGTGGAATACTATTTTTCTAAATAGCGTTTCGAGATTTCATCGAAAAGACATGTCAACGGCCCTTTTCTTGTTCGTTGAAATGTGGCTTCAAAGGAACTACAACCAAACATTGTGAAGCATCGACGTCAGGAGCATTTGGCTCCACTCACTGTTTGCAAACGAAATCGTAATAAAAAATCAGTACGCTGGTACAACTTGCCATCTAAGTTTCGAATAAGCCATCGGCTCGAAAATCATGGTAATGAGACACCGCATGCGCCTCAAAACAACCTATCCTTGCAAAAAAACTGCGATAAATTTTTTAGTAACGTTCGGACCCTAGAATTTCATTGTTATCTCGAAATGCAAAGATTCGGCGGAGCACATTGCTTGCCCTTCTGTGATAAACAAAAAACCGCAAGTACCAGTCATATCTTGAATACCACAAACGAAACGAAACACAAGTCGCTGAAACAATAATGGAATGTAAAACGTGTTCAATTTCTTTTACAAAAAGAAATCGAGTTTGATCTTTAATGTGCTGTTTCACAATAAAAAGAGTTGCATTTCTTCCAACTAAGTGTCAAATATTGTCATACACTTTTGCATCTAAAGTGGCCTGATATATACCAAAAGAAGAATGTTTGCCGCAGAATTCGCCCTCCTTTGGTCGAGAAAATTGACAAGCACTTACGAGATGGATGGAGCGTTAAGTACAACTCTTTCCTCAAAGAAGCTGAATCAAAAGATGAACACTCGAATATTTGCAAGGCGCTACTAAATCAGAAGTTATGATCCGAAGTTTCAACATTTGGCAGAAATACCAGGAACTTCTACATAAAGAAAGAAATATCCTCAAGAAAAAGCCAAAAAAGTCCTACGACTACGTTTGTGATTTTGTTGAAACGTTTCACTACCGCAGTACAGTCTGAAAACTCACAAGACAATGAATGTGTGTCAGATAAACTGGGCGGAAACTAAAATTCTCAAGTGATCCTTGTCCTGGATTGCCAGGAAGTTTTTGAGAGTGTTCAAATTTTTGAAACGTCACATTAAGTACTGCGTTCTCTTGTAGATGAACACCTTTTTTTTGTTGTTTCAATGGAAAATACTTGGACTGGGACTGAATCGTTGAATGATGAGATGAGGGAATGTTACTATTGGTCATCATGTCAAATAGCTTGCCTACCTCAACTCCTATTAAAATTTATTATTGGTTCAATTTCTCCCTGTTAGACCTCAATTTTCCTTCGTATGATACACCCGGTTTTAGAAGTGACATCGCCCCTACACTTCCTGCATCACCTAGGGTGTCGGACGAGGGATGAGATAACACCGATACCAAAGTCCAAACAATCCAACGGTACGAGGTCCCTACAACGACACTCAAAAACCACAAAAACCGCCATGAGTCGTCCACCACTGAGAACAACAACTACTCCCCCGACGAAGAAGCGGCTCCTGGAGCACATCAACACCGAGTACATAGTGGTGGTTGGCGTTTCTTGAGTGGCGGGGAGATCCTCAGTCCCAGTGTATAAACAGAGAGTTACTCTCCCCAGCAGGGCTGTTGTCTCCCAACCCTGAAGGTGAGGCTGATGGTACGAGGAGTTCAATGATGGGTGGATTGATCTATATGATCATGGTTGCAAGTTTGTGTTTGGCTGCTTTTCATGATTTTTTCATCAACATGGACGTACTTTAACATCTCACCACCTCGTTTCCTCCCTAGCTGGCCACCAGAACAGGACCTACTTGAGAGGATCACGCTCTGATCCTGACTGGGTCCACTCCCACGTCAGTGAAACATGGGGAACACAACCAGGAGCGAAGTCGGACGAGGGGGACCAGCTGTTTGAAGGGGAAAACAAGGGGGAACAAGAGTGCCGGTGGGACTGGTACAGTGAGGCTGCTCTCAAGATGATGGTTAGTTGTTTGTTGAGTTCTTTATTCAAGGAAGTCTCGTCAGAAAGGGCCCCTGTACATTGATGTTTGGTCTGAACCTTTACTGTTTTGAAATTTCCCTCTCATTTTTAGTTTCTTGGATCACAGTGCAGTGTTATCTATAAATGGTTACTACTTTGGTTAATCACTTGCACCAGTAATTTGACACAATTCGCAGAGAGGTGGGTACGGAAGGGGGCAGGTCTGGGAAAAGAAGGGCAATGATTACAAGAGCCTATACAAAGCTAGTGTTCAGAAAGGGAGGCGGGGTCTTGGTCACTACATTGACGTTACGTGGTTCTCCATTTAGATTCTTTCTTCAGCTCAATCGTCAATGTTTCTCATATCTCCCCCAAATACGCCTTTTTTTTGCGGGAAAATTCATTCCCGCATTTAATATGAATGCTAACAATGCAAGTTCTATTAATTTCTTTACATGCTGCTGTCGGTTGATCCTTGACCGGTATTAACTCAGGTTTCCAAAGCACAACAGAGATTGGAGGTACGTCCATCTCACCATCTGTCACAGTAGAGTGGATTGTCTAAACCACACTGTGGAAGGAAATGACGAGAACTACTTCAAGGTCTCCCCCTTATACAGCAACTCATCGGACCAAGAAAAGAACACGATAGAGATGAAACTAGGAGATTGTTGTCATGACTACTGTCTCTGGTTATTGGTTATTCGTTTAACTATGTTGTGGCGCTTTATACTTATTCAGTATTCACGCTAGATGCACCCCACGAATAAGACAAAACTTGATCATTCACAATATGTCCTTCCTCAATTCCAATTCATTGATTCAGGTTTGTTTCGACTGAAACTGCTTCTTGGATACAGAAAGCCATAGCCCATACTTCGACCAATTACAGAAAAAGATCTGAGAGATTCAAGAACTAGGGAGTAACCTTTCGAGAGCATTGCTTCTGTAATTTTCCAGAACAGGTTACACTTTTATTTGTTATGTATTATGCAGTACGTTAGGAGTTTACTAGGATCCCAATTTTAAATGAGATAAATAAGTTAGAAATGGTTTGCTGTCTGCAGGACCGGACAATTTTCTCCAATTATTGTTCAGGGATAAATGTTATTGCTGCGAGTGCGCTTTATGATTCACTACCTTATTAGATTAGTAACAAATAATAACTATAGGCTATCCTTGAGCCAATAGATATTTATATATGTACTCCAATCATTCAAATTTATTGTTAATAACCCACAGAGCGGGCGTGAAGGATGGTGAGGTGGGACGCTTTATAGGATGGGCATTTACCAAAAGAACAAGAACTACGTGAACATGGGGCCATCCCTATTTACTTTGGGACATTGTAGCAGGTCCCGGCGGTTTCAGGCGAGTATATCTCGTGGAGAAACAGTGGCATGCTAAAGGTAGGGGTTGTACAAGACGGGTTTTGGTTCTAGAGTGTGATTGGCAAGTGTAGTAACTAGTAGGCGTGGGAGCTATTGATTGGAGTTTCGGAAAAAAAAGGTGTCATTTTTCTGTATGATAACACAAGCTAACTTCAGATCGTTTGCTTCAGTGTCCCTATACGGATAAATCAAGTTCGAAAATCCTAAAAAGTTTTTGACACAATTAAAATTCTGACGCATTAAATAGTTCAAATACTGTAGACCACGTCCTGACTTCCTGACACAGTAACATCTCAGTTTTGGTATCACTCTGAGGATGCTCCAGAGGCCAGCGATTCAAGCTGAACAAATTCCTGGTGGTCCTGGGATGTTACGAACTTACTACGGAGTCGGTGGGGCTGGAGGGTGATGGTGAATACTGAACCTGGAAACTTGGAGGAGTTCAACGAACTACGTCATGCACAAACCGGATGGTTTGATATTTTAAGTTTGACTGTGAAAAAAGTGTTTTTTTTTGCATGGGCCTGTGATCTTACCACTGCACTAAATGGTAATGTTTACTGGATTTATGTAATTTCTCTAGGTTAAGGTATGGCTAAATGTGCATGGTTACTTGTGCGGCATCTTCTACAATCAGCAAAGAAATAGTTAGATTTTGAATTAAAATCTTCTGAGCCCACTTCCACTAGCTTCACAATCAAGAAGTCCAAACAACCAGCATTCAGTCGATTGTACAATAAGTAACCATATTGCTTCCGCTTTCTGGTGAGTTGTTATGTAGAAGTGGTGGAAACTATCACGAAACCCAGTCATAACAAATGATGATATTGAGAAGGCGCAACTGTGACCAGCGAGTTGTACCAATGTTGAACTGGCTCTAAAGCGGTACCAATTCAAGCTTTTATTGTGAGATGTGCTCTTTTGAGGCTTATAATAAGATTGGTTTTAACGTACACCTGCGGGCAATGCACGATAATGTCGGTGTCCGCTTGTTCGAAGTGTGAACGTTGTGGTAGTCAAAAATGGACTGGAAATTCATGTAAAGAAGCATCTTACTAGGGCAAAACGGGTTTGATGGCATGTTCAAAATACGATTTCAAAGGATCAAGGCATCACTGTGGAAGCACAGACAGAAAGATCCGTCCTTTCTTTTAAATCCCGATGATCGTAGTGTACTATTGTAAACACTGTCTCAACTCAGAATTGACCGCAGGGACATCCTTAGATAAAGAACAAGGGAGAGAGACTTTTATATCAAAACTACATATAGACTGCAAGAAATTGTAACAGTTTTTTCGCCACAGCTGGTATATGGAAATCATGTCGCACGACGTTTGTGAATCAACCTCTGGAGGAACGCTTTGTCTGCCAATATTGTAACGAAATTCAACACGCAAGTGTACTAAGACATTCACTGCGAAGGACGCACAAATCGTCACTTTTCTTACGAGGAATTAGCTCTAAACCCATCGATCCCCAATTTAGGTCTAACCTGCCCGGTCGAATCTTGTCCGTAGGATCTTTTACGCATCCAAAACATGAGCAATCATAAATTTAGATGTCATAAGCCCTGGAGGATTTGCAGATATTGCAAGAATTTTTATCCTCCACAGAATTGGAAAACATGTTAAACAGAAGCATGCACATACATTTGAGCACAAGAGAAAGAAACTCTGAAAAGTAAATATATTCGGGTGTAAACCCAGTTGTCCCTTTCTTTCAGTACGGAGATAGAGGTATGATGCCATTTGTTATCCCACTCCATCTCATACTCCTTCAGTTGCTATAACGTCATACTCATGCTTCAAGTGCAGGTTTTTTGCCCGTAGAATTAATAAAGCTTTAAAACATAAATTTAAGAATCGTTGGTTTAAAGAAAAACTGAATTTTGCTTTCAGTGTGTGAACATTCACAAAGATATTAAGTGATATGTGATTAAGTTGAAATCACTATTGGAACATTTTAATCAAAACATTCAACTGATAGCACGTCGATGACAAATAATTTACTATTCTAAGAAAATGACAAGGAAAAGAAAGAACACTCCTGTCTTGACTGGGTGTAGGGAGAGACACCGAATTTCCTGAATTCTTGTCTTTCAATTTTGAAGTTTCAGCATCTCGATTAAGTTCATCAATCCTGAAAACGTATGTCCATAAAACATTTGCTCTTGGTATGAAGTTGGTGCTGTTGTGTAGGATGTGGTGGTGCGTAGGATGTGGTGGTGTGTAGGATGTGGTGGTGTGTAGGATGTGGTGATTTTTAAGATGTGATGGTGTGTAGGATATGGTGTTGTGTAGGATGTGGTGGTGTGTAGTATAGGATGTGTATAATGTGGTGGTGTGTAGGATGTGGTGGTGTGTAGGATGTGGTGACTGGTGGTGTGTAGGATGTGGTGGTGTGAAGGATGTGGTGGTGTGAAGGATGTGGTGGTGTGTAGGATGTGGTGGTGAAGGATGTGGTGGTGTGTAGGATGTGGTGACTGGTGGTGTGTAGGATGTGGTGGTGTGTAGGATGTGGTGGTGTGTAGGATGTGGTGGTGTGAAGGATGTGGTGGTGTGAAGGATGTGGTGGTGTGTAGGATGTGGTGGTGTGTAGGATGTGGTGGTGTGTAGGATGTGGTGGTGTGTAGCCTGTAGGATGTGGTGGTGTGTAGGATGTGGTGGTGTGTAGGATGTGGTGGTGTGTAGGATGTAGTGGTGTCAATGATATGCCAGTGCAGTTTGTGCTACTACTAGCTGGGCATGATATTATCTACGAGATATCACCACTAGAAATAATCAAAATACTTTGTTTTTAGCTATTAATTAATTAGCTAATTACCTTGTGTTGCTCAGCGTAAGAAAGAGCGTACTCGTCAGCATCGGTAATAACGAACTGGTGCGATCTGAAGTTTACCACGGCTCCTACGTAAATATCCTGAAATGTGAGGTAGGTTACTTTTGTAGAACTTTTATAATAAATTGAGAATAATAATTGTAGTACTAAGACTAAGAATGATTGGGTTCTGTATCCAGTTTAAATATTTCTATATTTTCCGGCAGTTATTTTCAGTAGAGTAGTAACGGTTTCAATGATCAACAACTTTTGAAGGTTTAAAAACCAATAATTTTGCGATGAGCAAAATATAAAATCTCACTCTCACAATCCTATCTCACCTCAGCTTGGTAGTATCCACCACTTGGGTTCATTATCTTGCTTCTCTCGATGAATTTGCCGTGTACAATACCAGAATTCCTCTTTTCCGGCTCAAACACGGAGATAGTATCATCAGACAGGAAGAAGGAAATGATAAAGGTTCGGTCCATGTCGATGGGTCGGTTGGTGTCGAGTCTGGCGAAGAAGCGTAACACGTGACTGTCTAGTCCTTGTCTGAGAAAAGGTGAGGGTTAGATTATTTCTTACTTGAAAGTGGCTCTAATGATGAAGCGACATTTAAAAAATATCCTACTTAAACAAAAACATACTAAAACTATGTGTTTATTTGGATTCTTATTTACTCACTTTATATGCACATTAACCAGATTATTTAAATACAGTTTCTCAACATGCATGTTAAATCAATATTCTGATGATTGAAAGCCCCTCGTAAAGGGATTGTCTCTAATGGACTATATATTTATTGTTTACATCATAATCAGTTTAAAGTTGAAATATCAGCAGCAACCCACCTGTCTTTCTTCATGAATTTGATGAAGACCCCCCCCCGGCCCCCTTAAGTTGAAATATCTGCAGTGACCCACCTGTCTTTCTTCATGAATTTGATGAAGTCTCGTTTAGGAGCTTGAGCGATGAGTTTCAGGCAGTTAGCTCTGGAGTCCTCTTCGGATCCCCAGCCATTGTAAGGTGGAATCTCACGTTCAATCTTAGCAGCTTCCGTCTGTTTGTAGTGGATTGGGGTGTTCTTTGCTGTGAGAGAGATGGGTCGTTTTTAATTTAAACGAAAATATACACTAGACAGTTTTATGCGGTCACTTCATTAAGGGAAAAATGAGCGAAAGAGGACTTGAGAGAAATCAGATAATGTACATATCTTAATTCTTAATATTTACAATGTCAACATCCGAAAAACAATGAACAACTCCCTTAATTAAAAACTACAATCTCAACATAAATTTAAATAAACTCACCAACGGAGAACTTAGAGGCGTAATGGTGAGCAGTGAACTCGTCCATATCACAGACCGTCACCTCCCTGCCCCACACGTTAACCTTAGCTCCAATAGTCAGATCAGCATCAGTGTAACAGGACTTGTCCACAGCTCCTGTTTTTAGAGAGTCCAGGATGTATCGTCCTCCGTGTCCCATGGGGCCGAATACGTTCAGGATTGTTCGCTCTGTTATTTCACCGGGCTTGTGCAGCGCGCCTACTTCCTGCACGTGCAAACAGTTATTATTATAAACAGCATAAAGGCACATGATAAAGGCACATGATGCACATTGTTCTTCTCGATAGGGCAATGGGCATTCATATAGAAAATACAACTCATATATAAGTTGGTATCGACAATATCCCATCAACTAAAAGTCGAGCAAATAGTGTAACAGCCCAATTTCCTCGTCACTCTTACCTTAGGAACCTTACTCCTCCTCAAGAACTTAGGAGCGGCGTCCCTGCCGGAGTTAGCTCTGATCACCTCGCGTATCTCGATAGTATCATCAGCTAGGAAGTAGTGGAGGACAAGTTCCCTAACATCTCCGAACATCTCGCTAGAGTTATCCCAGATGCAGTAGAATCGCAGTACTTTTCTGTCGTTGTCCAGGAACTGGAAAGTGGAAATGTTATACAACAGCGATGCAATATTAGTGCAACTTTAGTGCAATATTAGTGCAATATCAGTGCAACTTTAGTGCAATATTAGTGCAACTTAATTTTTAATGTTATGATTATTTTTAATTTTTTTCATTCTGACTTTCAGATAATCAAAGCTGAAAAGTACATGATATTTCCAAAAACAAAACAAACAGGGCGGATGATTTAAAAAGAGAAAGGAATACTAAACGGGAAAAAGCACAGATAATGGAAGAGGAAGTTTTCTTAACCTGTTTGAGTGTATCACACTTCTCGTAAGGCCTATGAGGCTGCATGGTGGCAGCTTGGTTCTTCCTGTGTACAAAGTAAGGATCAGCAGGTTCAGTGGACATTGCCACCGGTACTTTAGCTCCTGTTTTAGTTAGGAAGTTACGGGTGAACTCGTCACAGTCCTGTGGGATGAAGTGTGTTAATATATACAGTGTATGAACTATGAACCGAAGAATGAACTATGAACCAAAGAACAGATTGATATTTCAAACAAATATTGATCATTTTAGGAGCCACAAAAATGTGGCCTATCCAGCATGTATCAAAACACCAGTTTCAGACTAAAGTACCTTGATGGTGAAGTTTCTGCCGTAAAGAGTAACCGCGTTGCCAACATTAAACGCCTCCACTGTGTAGAACTGATCGTCGTTTGGTGGTGGCTGGGAGATGCGGTGTCGGCGTATCAGCGTTCCTTGAGGAATACCGCTGTTTTCCTGACGGGCTTCGTTGACTTGGATACTGTCGTCTTCCAGGTAGTAGAGTATCGTGCAACTAGGGTGAGGTGTTGATTTTATGTGGCTGTACATAATTCTTAGATAAATACAAATTACTTTTTTTGAATAATAAATTTGCCGAATTTTAAGTAAAGAGTTCGTCATTATTCTATCACCTTACTACCCAAGAGAAACACGAAAACACTAAATTTACGATTACACAAAAACTCACTTTCTGATCCTGTACTTCTCCTCCCTCTTCTCGTGCACTGCCTCCTGGAAGAAAGCACTGAAACGAAGAACCTGCCGGTCGTGAACCACCCAGGAGGGGGCTGGCTGTCCGGCTCCGTTGGGGACTATCTTAGACTTGGGAGGGATCTTCTGTCCCGGAAGAGCTTTACCTGGAGAGTGATTCAGTTTAGAGGAGGATTCACAATCGGGTCTAAGATGTGAATTTACCTACTACTATACAGGGTCCTTCAGTTCAAACATGTAGCACAGAAACGAAGCCAAGGAATCTTCCGGAAGGAACATTCTCTTAGGAGACCGTGTCTGTTGAATCTGTGACAATATATAACAACCAATGACAGCTCCAGTGACAGCCAGTGATTAGCGTTTATGATGCTCAGCTATCAGGGGCTGCCATTTCGTAGTAACTTTGCATATCAGTTGGACGTTTTGACACTCCCCAGGCCATGGGCCTTCAACTGTGAAATTACGATGCAATGACCAGTGACAAGCAGTGACAAGCAAAGAAAAGTGTCAAGCAGAAGCAGTGGTCAGAAGACAGAACTATATAAAAACTAACGTATATTAACGTGTGCACATTGCACAAGGCAAGATATGATAAATTAGTCAGTCACTGCTGCAGAGAAAGTGAGCACACAACAGTCTCCGCATTATTCCATATAAGGAATAATCACTCTAATTCATCACTTTAAACATCTCATATTTCCTCTTCAATAGCCGGGCTCTGTGGCGTGAGCCTGTAATCCAGCTACTTGAAGGCGTTAACGGCTGGAATGTCTTGAGATAGGGAGTTCTGGGCTGCGCTGTGCTATGTTGAGCTGGTGTCCACGCTAAGATCGGTGCCAATATGGGCTCCTCTCGGTAGCTTGAGGGGTCCAGGTTGATAGTTAGCAGCGTACTGGCCCAGGGACGAAAGTCAGCAGGCAAAAGCTGCAGTACTGTTCAGTAGCGGGATAGCACCGGTGAATAGGCACGTAGTTCAGCCCTATCAAAATAGGCAAACTGGTCGTTACTTTTGCATAATAATACCAGTATTTGTAGATGTTTTTGTGCAGGATAAAGATATCCTAGATGCAAAAATATCTGCTCGAATACGATTATAACCAGTGGATTAACGAATAAACTTGATATCATTGTTGCTCACCTCCAATGCCTGCCTTTTCTTCACCGACAAATACGGGGACTCCGTTTCGCATATCGAATGCATGAGGCTTTCGGAAGTTATCCACTCCAAGCTGATATAGAAATTATGGTTAAGACGATAGAGCAGCACCTTTTGATGGATCTATGATTTTTGAATGATTTAAACTCTTTCAAATTCAGTATCATGTACTTACGTTGGAGTTGGTGGAATGTCCCGGAAGAAACGGGAGCGCCATCCTTAGATAGAAATAGTCAGTAAAAACTTAGATAGCACAGGATATATGACAAAAGATTACAAGTGATTTTTGAGTGAATGTGTGCGACATGTTGAAATGTTAAACCGTGACATGGTTGTAGCTGTAATACTTGTGAAATGCTAATGATTGACAATTGAGACGATTGGGTGTATTATGTGATATGAATTTGTAAAATGATATAAATAATGAACTTATTCTATCCTGATTTTAAGAATGCGTTATTGTTCATTTTATCTATTGTATCAGTTTATTTATAGTTAAGGGTGAAATTATCTGTTCATTTCCCAATAATGAACTTATGGATTCACGTATTAGTGATATTATCTTCTCAGCATCTCTAGAAGCATTTCAGCATCATTAAACTCCCACATCGTTTCATCTGGGTGCATGTAAAGGGTCAAGTTCTTGAGATTGATCCAGATGTTATAGTTCAAAGTGTACTGTTTGTTAGCCACGTGATCGGCCATGCAGTAATACAAAGCATGGGCGCACCACTGCCTCATCAGCAACTCTTTGTTGTTTGTGTGAGCTTGTAGGCCCTCTATGAGGTAAAGCAGGATCCCGTATTCGTTACATAAATCTTGGTTGTCTTTCATACAGTATGCACACATTTCTGATATTGCTTCGATTATAGCGAGTTTAACTTCATACAGCTCGTCTGGATTTCGAAGTTTTGCAGACAAGTCGGGTATGATAAATTTTCCGATGTAGCCGGATGTTTCGTTTCCTCCGGTTACTGAGATATGCCCCAAGGCTCGGATAGCCGTGATGAGTTGCTCAGTTGAAAGGGGGTGCCGGAGCAGTGAAACAGCATCAGAGATATGGGATTTGAGAGGATTACTGAAGAAATCCACAGCACTGTAATCGGGTTCCGGACTGCGAGCGTGGTAAGCTTTGTTGATTAAACCAATAAAACCAACAGATAATCGCTTGGCACTTTCACTCATTCTTTGACCCATTCCGCCATGGCCATGGGTGGATGGCCTTCCGGTCTGTTCGCTCGCTACGGAGTTCCTCTTGAAGACCATAGCAATCACTAGAGTACTAATTATAAAGATTGTACCAAGACCGAAAATCACTAGATGTAACATATCAAACCAGTTACAGAGTTTCGATAGTACAGTAGCACTTAAACAGTAAACAAAGTGTTTTCGATACGAACATCAGCTCAATCGCGAGCTGGTTGTTAAGCTCCTCCGCATAACCGACAACGAATGCCATGGTAAACCTGTCGTGAAGCCATGCGCGGCGCAGTTGTAACTACAACTTTCACTAAAATCAACATATTATCACATATGTACTAATCACATATATGTTAATATCGAAAACAATTTATGGTATTACCTTTTACAGATTGTAAATAATATTTTTGTTTATTGTTTTATTTAATAATTTTAAGTGTTTTTATTGAATTTGAGTTGAAAAACTAAATTGTATTTAAATTATAATTAAGAGTTATAGTGAACACAAATATTACCCAGGAAACCTTACTGGCTGGAGCCTAACTTTGAAAGTAAAAGAGATAGCGTCTTCCGGTTTTTTGCAAAATGTTCGTTTCGCAAAAATAACGTTTCCCCCAGGGGGAAAATTGAAAACAACGTAGATTTTGAATTATCGCGAAAAGTCATATTTTAGGCCTTATAAAACTGCGTAGCTTTAACTTTGCAGATTGTTGTTCTCTGATTGGCTGAATCGTATCACGTGGTACGCGGTACAATTGCATTCTTGGACTATTTGAAGCGTGCAAATGCAATGAACTAGCGAGCGCGCGCGGAGTTCAACATGCTGTGAAAAGGCGATCACCCTGTAGTAATATCGCTAGCCAGTAAGGTTTGCTGGGTACTTTTTGATATATTTTTTTATGTTTTACATTATTTATTTTTATCATGATTAGTTGAAAATAGCTTTTAAATAAAATTTGAGGTCGCGCAATACAATTACAAAATAAAATTTTTTGAGCACATCAAAATAATTTTAATTCAAAATTACATTTAATCATATTATTGATTATTGGTAATATGTAAATTGCTATTGCTAAATTGCTATAATACGCCACCTAAAGCTTATTCAACCTTGTAGGTTTACAACCTACCAGCAACCAAGACGCGCGCCGAGTTGGACTCGTCGACGGTCTTGAAACAAATAATTTATAATATGATGATGCAATATGATGATACAAGTATCACTCCTTATAGTTTGTTGACATACGTTGCATGCCACTTTTAGCGCGAAACATGTGTCACATAGTTTCTATCAAAACATTTAAATGTTAATACATAACTGATCACGTTTTATAATTTGCCACGCCGCGCATTTTCAAACGCTAGGCAGAAATCTTTCTGTAGAATCGAGCGCTACACCATTTCGTCAATAATATTTAACGTTCTGACTGTGTTTAACTTTACCGTTAAATCGAATCGGCTGGTATTCATATTAGGACGACGAGCAGCATGTCGACCGAATTGAAATACGGTGAATCTGCTGTTGACGTATTGAATGTCATTGTGCAAATCGGTGCAACTCTCTACGGTCTTTCAAAAGATATGATAATATAATATAATATAAAGTTTAATATTAGTTTTACTTTTAAATATTAATATTGATAGTACGAAATTTGTAGAATGTAAAGTGCTTTGTACTTTAAAGATGGATTCTACAAGTAAGAATCCTACCGAAGATACTCCTCATGCAGAGATCAGGAAATACCTTTTACGAGACAAGAGTAGGACTGCCCAACGCGTCTTTTGTGAGTAAAAATGTTTAAATTAAATATGCTTTATCTTACATAATTTTATCAGTAATAATGATTTGGTGTTTTGATACACTCTTGTACTTTAAACGAACAACTGTAAAAACTCTGTGGCCCATGTCTATGGTTGAAATATCATCTATGCGCGATTAAAATTCCGTTACTCTGACCGCGGTAATGCTCTTCATTGATTTCAAGAAGGCATTCGACAGCGTGCACCATGGACTCCTCATGAAGATCCTCCTGGCATATGGAATTCCCAAGGAGATTGTAGGCTTGATACAAAGAATGTATGCAGATACATTTGCTCGTGTGATTACCGAGGATGGTCTGAGTGAAGCATTCTTCATTGTAGCAGGAGTGATGCAGGGAGACACTTTGGCGCCCTACCTATTCATAATCGTAATTGACTACTTTATGAGGGTATCCCTAGAGGGTAGGGACTTTGGGTTTACTCTATATCCTAGAAGAAGCCGTCGCTATCCGGCAGTCAAGGTCACTGATGCAGACTTTGCTGACAACCTTGCTCTTATAACAGATAGTGTTGCGGAGGCACAAGATTTCCTCAGGAGTCTGGAACTGGCGGCCAACTCAGTTGAACTCCACCTCAACGAGGGGAAAACTAAGTACATGGGAATCAACATAAGAGATGATGATAACCCGACTCTGGTTGCTGGGAGTGGGAAGAACATTGAGAAAGTCGATGACTTCGTATATTTGGGTAGTAGAATGAAGAGTTCGGAGAAGGACTTCGAAGTGAGGAAAGCTAAGGCATGGGGAGCGTGTCACCAGATGAAGCTTGTATGGAAGTCGGATATGCGTAGAGATCTCAAGATATGACTGTTCCTGGCTACAGTCGAGTCTATCCTTCTATATGGCTCTGAAACATGGACTGTCAGTCAGACCCTCGCAAAACGTATTGATGGATGTTATACGAGAATGCTGAGGATGGCACTGAACATTGACTGGAAAGAGCGGCAGACTAACGCCAAGGTGTATGGACACCTCATCAGAGCATCTGATAAGATAGCTGCACGGAGGATGAGACTCGCAGGTCATTTAGCTAGACATGAAGAACTATTGAGTCATCAACTTCTCTTCTGGGAACCCCTTCAAGGACATCGTCGAAGGGGAAGACCATATCTCACATACATTGACATCCTTCGGAAGGACACGGGGCTTGACAACAGCAAAGAGATTAACAAACTCATGCTGGATAGACAGATTTGGAAGAAGACTATTTCTGTTCGGACGCTGAAGCCACCCTAATTCGAGTAAGTCGTACACACAAGGATCAAAAATACAGAATATTGCCCGTGTTCAATAATAATAATAATATTCCATTTCTGCTTCTTGTTATTCTGGCTGAAAGTCTATCTACTGGAGAAACCTCTCTGTCTAGGATCAAACATAAGTTGAAAAAAAAAAAAACAAAACACACAGGAGAGAAAACTTATTCTTGCAGTTTGTGTGATTACAAAGCAAGTCGATCGAGCGATGTTGCTCGTCACAAACTGACACACACAGGAGAGAAACCCTATTCTTGCAGTTTGTCTCATTATAAATCAAATCAATCGGGTCATCTTGCTCGTCACAAACTGACACACACTGGAGAAAAACCTTATTCTTGCAGTTTGTGTGATTACAAAGCAAGTCGATCGAGCACTCTTGCTCATCACAAACTGACACACACCGGGGAGAAACCTTTAAATTCTTGTAGTTTGTGTGATTATAAATCAAATCAAGAAAACAACAAATTTTTTTTTCAAGAAAACAACAAATTTTTATTTAAATCAATTATAGCAACAATTTGAAAAACATTAAAGTTTTTTCTATTACCATGGAATATACTACGGGTATGGTGACTTGGGCTATTGAGTTGTTAAGTTGATTAAGATTAGTAAACCTGCACTTGCATTGTATTTATAAAAACTAGAAATTAGGCTTCACGGTAAAATGGAGAAGCAGGCTGATCTTGGAGAGAGCAGACCGTAACGTTTACGCACCCACCAGGGCTACCTACCTACCCCAGTTGTTCTTTTTGGTTTATCAGCTTGTATTGTTATATTTATGGACCCCAAGTCACCACACTAAGAAGGAGTATGTAAAAATAATAATAAGTTAAAAAATAATATCATCATATCAGTTTAAAACAGTAAAAGTTAAGTTGAGGATTGAATTTCCTAGTTAATTTAATGGTTCAAACGTTTGGGAATATAATAATGTTGGTATTTGTATCTGCTGCAGCAATAATATCGATCTGTCATTTGTCTAGAAATTTTTCGCCACTTCAATAGATATTGGGTCGGCAATTTGGTGAGTGAGTGATGAACTGGTTTGGTATGTGACTGAGTGAGGGGCGATGTGAAAGTTGTGGTAAGTCCAGGTGTTATTATTGTTGATGGATTGGGATCCCAGGATGATACTTTTACAGCGTAATTTAACCAAAGATACAGAAGTAGTGAGGATTTCCCCATTCTCATTTAGAATCCGTTTATGTATGCTATTCCACAATTTGGAGGCTATATAAAGAAACGTGTTGGTTTTTCTTGGGAGGATTATGACATTGCTTGTATCACGTTTTGATGAGTCTATAGTACAATACAACGAGTATGGAGTGCGAAATTTCATAATTCGAAATATCTCAGATATACAGTGGTATTTGTACAAGTTTTGAACAGTAAGCAATTTTAGTCGATTAAAAATGGGCTTGGTGTGCTCTTTTTCGAAAAAAGCAGCTCCTAACCTCTGTTTTGTATAAGGTCTGGCTCGTGCACAAGTGGCATGTTTGTCGAGGTATGCATTTAGGTCTCCAAAAAGGATTCTTATACAACGTTTCTGAGTTATGAACAGCTTATCGTTTGGTTGGTCTTTGAGGGCTGAGCCCCAAACACTTATTCCGTAAGCGAGATGTGATTCCAATAATGCAGAGTATATTTTTTGGTAGTGTTCCCCTGGAACTGAATGTTTAATCCTGTTAAGTGCTCCTGTAGTGGATCTAATTTTTTTTCTTAGATATTCTATATGTGGGCCCCAGCTAAGTTTTTCATCAATTACTACACCAAGAAATTTGGTGTTGCTAACCAAATCGATCAAGCAATCTTGCTTCTCACAAACGGACACACACCGGGGAGAAACCTTATTCTTGCAGTTTGTGTGATTACAAAGCAAGTCGATCAAGCACTCTTGCTCGTCACAAACTGACACACACCGGGGACAAACCTTTAAATTCTTGTAGTTTGTGTGATTATAAATCAAATCAATCGGGCAATCTTGCTTCTCACAAACGGACACACACCGGGGAGAAACCTTATTCTTGCAGTTTGTGTGATTATAAATCAAATCACTCTTGCAATCTTGCTTCTATCAAACAGACACACACTGGTTAGAAACCTTATTCTTGCAGTTTGTGTGATTACAAAGCAAGTCGATCAAGCACTCTTGCTCGTCACAAACTGACACACACCGGGGACAAACCTTTAAATTCTTGTAGTTTGTGTGATTATAAATCAAATCGATCGGGTAATCTCGCTTCTCACAAACAGACACACACCAGGGAGAGAGAAATTCCGGAAGAAGAATTTCGCTAGTTAATACATTAAATTATTATAGAGTATGTTTGATAAATTTACTTGGACAGAATTTTGATGACCAAAATCTTGTCGGTCATCCCAGAAAATATATTTAAATGATATTGCAAACTTGAGATTGTTCTCCTTTTGGTTAATTTTCATAACTACAATTTGTGGCTTGATTATAATATATTTTATTTAATAATTTGATGATTGAAATTAGTTACCAATTATAATACACTAGTAGAAACTTGCTAGTTGAAAGCTTTGTTCAAGGAAATCTTAAAAATCAGTTATGTTTAATTTCTCTTTATCATCAAGCTCTGTTATACTACTATGGAAAGTAGGGATTTTATTTGACAATGACAAAAACGTTGAATTTTGAGATAATGATAACTTTTATTGACTTAGTTATTAACTTAGTCAACCTAAATTAGACAATGTTGTAAAATCTTGCAACCAATGAATTGTATGAAAAAGGAAGAAAATCCTTATTTAAATCAGCACAAGCAGTTTCACTTCATTTTATCGCTGATAATTTCAATTATTGTCGATAACTTCCAAAATCTTGTTGGTTATCACAAACAAATATTTGACCGATATTGCAAACTTTAGAGTGTACTCTTTTTGGTTTATTGCTCAATCAAATTTGAATATATAATTTATTTGGTATTTTTCATGATTGAGTCGTTACAAATTATAGTAAATAATCTTGTTATTTTTAATTCTGTTCGCTTAAGACGTAAAGAACATTGATATGCAAACATTTTTATCAGGAATGTCACTTCTAAAAACAGAAAGGTTTGAGGGGATTGATATCAAAGAAGAGATGACAGACGACCAACAAGTTAACACTACTTCAACCTGGTCATCATCAGTATGCAATTGTAAATGTGAGGAAGACGACGGAAGTAACAATCTGAAAGCTGAAGCCGTGCTGTGTAATCAGCTTGAAGCTAGTTCAGAACACTTCAACCAAGTAGGTGAAGTTGTAAAGATTGAGGATGTCAGGATTTTCCGTGATGTACCGCCTAATGATGAACCTTTGGACTATAAAGAACTTTGGTGTAATAACTGTAATCTTGCGCTAACACCATCGAATGTAATACCTGCGAAAAGAAAGTCTTCTTATTTTCCTATACCTACTGAGTCTGATTGTGGTATTCAGGCTGAAACTCTATCTATTGGAGAAACCTTTCCGTCTGGGACTAAACAGAAGTTGAAAAAACAGAAACAAAAACACACCAGAGAGAAAACATATTCTTGCAGTTTGTGTGATTACAAAGCAAGTCGATCGAGCCATCTTGCTTCTCACAAACGGACACACACTGGGGAGAAACCCTATTCTTGCAGTTTGTGTGATTATAAATCAAATCAATCGAGCTCTCTTGCTCGTCACAAACTGACACACACCAGGGAGAAACGTTATTCTTGCAGTTTGTGTGATTACAAATCAAATCAATCGAGCACTCTTGCTTCTCACAAACTGACACACACCGGGGAGAAACCTTATTCCTGCAGTTTGTGTGATTATAAAGCGAGTCGATCCAGCACTCTTGCTCGTCACAAACGGACACACACTGGGGAGAAACCTCATTCTTGTAGTTTGTGTGATTATAAATCAAATCAGTCGGGCGATCTTGCTCGTCACAAACTGACACACACCAGGGAGAAACCTTATTCTTGCAGTTTGTGTGATTATAAATCATATCACCCTTCCAATCTAGAGTGAATATTCACTTTAGAAACTAGAAATAACTCATTTCGGCCAAAAACTTACAATTTTTTGGAAAACTTATACGTAGTCGCATCTTTTTGAACACCAGCAAAGTTCATTCTGCACACCTAATCGAAGTAGTCTTGTTAAACCTCAGTGAACACATATTTCGGCGAAAAACTATTTGAATGTCACATCAGTTCTTTAGTTGTACTTCGGTTTTGAAGGTTCTTTTCGATATCTTTGTTTAAATCTATTATACCATATGATTAATAATGAGTATGAATATTTGGGGGTTTCCAATGTTGAAAAATGGTGAAATGTTACGATTTGAAAACTCGATTCACCATAAAAATCTTTCGCCATTTTTCGCCATTTTTCACGATTTGAATGTTTTGCTTTCGAAATATCAAATTGAAATATTAAATGTGTATTCTGGTACTATACGACATTCCGAGAGCTCAGTTGTGTCGATGTACCTTACTCGCTATGATCACCAAAAGTTACTACTTTTGATGACCTTACTCGCCATGATCACCAAAAGTTACTACTTTTGATGTACTTACTTGTCATGTTCACTAAATGTTACCATTTTTGTTGTACCTTACTCTCCATGTTGACCAAAAGTAACGATTTTTTAATGTACCTTATTCGCATGGGTCACCAAAAGTTACCATTTTTATGTACTTTGCTCTCCATGATCATCAAAAGTTACTAGTTTTGATGTACCTTACTCGCCATAATATGATTTATAATGAGTATCAGAATGAAAAATCTGCCAGCTTTTACTGTATTAAGGATCTTAAATAGATCAACTTATATCTACATATTATTGTCCTGTTTGAATCATGGTATATAACTCTTTCTTATTGAAGATTTATATATTTGTATAATTGTTTTTTAGTAGCAATACTCAATAATGAAAATTCAATTACAAGTAGTTTCCATTTCTCCAATTGTCTGATTTACTATATTATAATGCAACCATTGAAACTTGATCATATAAAACATTGTATAATACTAAAATTATGATTGATACACTGCACTCCTGAATTATTACTGATTTCCAGTTCAACCTGAGTGTATTAATTAATTAATCCAGAATACTCTTTAGATGTCATGTTCTCACATAAAGACCGAAGTGAAGACCGAAGAAGAGGATTTGAGAAGCAAAACTGGAGGTTTTCTGTGTCCAGCATGTGGTGAACAACTTTTCTACGAGAAGTATTTCCTTGAACATATCAGGGAACGTCATTATAAGCCTGACCTACGAGTACAAGATGAGGAGCACAGTTTGTTACATGAGTTTGCTGGAGGTTCTGTTCATGAAAATGTTCATGTTACAGAACAGGATGGTTGTTTTGTTAAAAATAAATGTGATGTTCTTAAATCAGAAGTAAAAACTGAGATGAGTGAATTCAATGGAGAGGCTGGAGGTTTTCTCTGCTCAGTTTGTGGGCAAAAATTTTTGGAGGAGGACAGTTTTATTAAGCATATCAATGATCATTTTAATAATTCTAGCAAACGAAAAAGACCACTATGTGCTGAATTTCAAAATGACAGTGATAATACAGGATATGGGATAAGTAATAAATCAGACAATTCTACTGTTTCTCAGGAGATTCCCAATTCTCCTGAAGATATTCTTGCTAGTGAAAAGCAGTTAAAATCAAACCTCAAAAAACATGTGAAGACTTTCTCCGGAGAGAAACCATTTAAATGTCCAGATTGTTCGTATGCAGCATGTCTGAAATCAAACCTTAACAGACATATTCTGAGTACTCACTCAGGAGAAAAATCATTCAAATGTTCAAATTGTCCGTATGCAGCAGGTTTGAAATCAACCCTCGAAGAACATCTGAAGACTCACTCCGGTGATAAATCATTCAAATGTCCAGATTTTCCGTATGCAGCAGGTTTGAAATCAACCCTCGAAGAATATCTGAAGACTCCCTCCGCGTCCGGGGATAAATCATTCAAATGTTCAGATTGTTCGTATACAGCAGTTCAGAAATCACGCCTCAAATATCATATGATGACTCACTCTGGGGACAAACCATTTAAATGTTCAAATTGTTCGTACGCAACAGCTAAGAAATCAGACCTAAAAAGACATATGAGAACTCACTTGCTCTCCGAGGAGAAACCGTTCAAATGCTCAGATTGTTTCTATACAGCAGCTCGGAAATCCCTACTCAAAGTACATATTATGATGTCTCACTCCGGAGAAAAACCATTTAAATGTTCAGATTGTTCGTATGCAGCAGCTTATAAATCAAATCTACTTAGACACCAGAAAATTCATGATAGAAGATGAACTCATTGGGTCGAAAAACTGTAGAAGTTTTTGAAATGATCTTAATACATTGTATATGCTGGCACACGATAATCGCGTGTTTTTGAACATTAAAAGACTTGTACCCACGAGTGTTTATAATTCAGAACACCATTTTCTGATGTAAAATACATTTGAACGTTCACTCTGTTCTTATGTGGTAACAACAAATTCCTAATTACCAGACATAACATGCTAATGAGGATTATGTAATATTGGAAACAAAAAATTGCATTTAAAATTATACTGCTGGTTTAGGTTCTTTGCGATATTTTTTTCTCAATCGTAGTATACCATTATATGATTGATAATGAGTATTGCAATGAACAATGTGCCGGCTTTTATTGATTAGGAATCGTATACAGCAACTAATATTTGTACATAATATTGTCCTGTTTGTATCATGGTATATAACTCTGTTTTGTTGAAGATTAAGGTATTTGTATGATTCTTTAGTAGCAATTTTGTTAATAATGATGGACGTTTCCATTGTACTATAAATTCAATTACAAGTAGTTTCCATTTCTACAATTGTCCGAGTAACTATATTATAATGCAACCATTGAAACCTGATCATATAAAACATTATACATATAACTATATAATACTAAAATTATGATTGATACACGGCACTCCTCAATTATTACTAATTTCCAGTTCAACCTGAATGTATTTATTAATTAATCCAGAATACTCTTCAGATGTCATGTCCTCACATTAAAAGCGAAGTGAAGGCCGAAGAAGAGGATTTAAGAAGCAAAACTGGAGGTTTTCTGTGTCCAGCATGTGGCGAACAACTTTTCTACGAGAAGTATTTCCTTGAACATATCAGGGAACGTCATTATAAGCCTGACCTACGAGTACAAGATGAGGAGCACAGTTTGTTACATGAGTTTGCTGGAGGTTCTGTTCATGAAAATGTTCATGTTACAGAACAGGATGGTTGTTTTGTTAAAAATAAATGTGATGTTCTTAAATCAGAAGTAAAAACTGAGATGAGTGAATTCAATGGAGAGGCTGGAGGTTTTCTCTGCTCAGTTTGTGGGCAAAAATTTTTGGAGGAGGACAGTTTTATTAAGCATATCAATGATCATTTTAATAATTCTAGCAAACGAAAAAGACCACTATGTGCTGAATTTCAAAATGACAGTGATAATACAGGATATGGGATAAGTAATAAATCAGACAATTCTACTGTTTCTCAGGAGATTCCCAATTCTCCTGAAGATATTCTTGCTAGTGAAAAGCAGTTAAAATCAAACCTCAAAAAACATGTGAAGACTTTCTCCGGAGAGAAACCATTTAAATGTCCAGATTGTTCGTATGCAGCATGTCTGAAATCAAACCTTAACAGACATATTCTGAGTACTCACTCAGGAGAAAAATCATTCAAATGTTCAAATTGTCCGTATGCAGCAGGTTTGAAATCAACCCTCGAAGAACATCTGAAGACTCACTCCGGTGATAAATCATTCAAATGTCCAGATTTTCCGTATGCAGCAGGTTTGAAATCAACCCTCGAAGAATATCTGAAGACTCACTCCGGGGATAAATCATTCAAATGTTCAGATTGTTCGTATACAACAGTTCTAAAATCACGCCTCAAATATCATATGATGACTCACTCTGGGGACAAACCATTTAAATGTTCAAATTGTTCGTACGCAACAGCTAAGAAATCAGGCCTAAAAAGACATATGATTACTCACTTGCTCTTCGAGGAGAAACCGTTCAAATGCTCAGATTGTTTCTATACAGCAGCTCAGAAATCCCAACTCAAAGTACATATGATGTCTCACTCCGAAGAAAAACCATTTAAATGTTCAGATTGTTCGTATGCAGCAGTTTATAAATCACGCCTCAAATATCATATGATGACTCACTCTGGGGAAAAACCATTTAAATGTTCAAATTGTTCGTACGCAACAGCTAAGAAATCAGACCTAAAAAGACATATGATTACTCACTTGCTCTCCGAGGAGAAACCGTTCAAATGCTCAGATTGTTCGTATGCAGCAGTTTATAAATCAAATCTACTTAGACACCAGAAAATTCATGATAGAGGATGAACTCATTGGGTCGAAAAACTGTAGAAGTTTTTGAAATGATCTTAATACATTGTATATGCTGGCACACGATAATCGCGTGTTTTTGAACATTAAAAGACTTGTACCCACGAGTGTTTATAATTCAGAACACCATTTTCTGATATAAAATACATTTTAACGTTCACTCTGTTCTTATGCGGTAACAACAAATTCCTAATTACCAGACATAACATGCTAATGAGGATTATGTAATATTAGAAAAAAAAAATTGCATTTAAAATTATACTGCTGGTTTAGGTTCTTTGCGATATTTTTTTCTCAATCGTAGTATACCATTATATGATTGATAATGAGTATTGCAATGAACAATGTGCCGGCTTTTATTGATTAGGAATCGTATACGGCAACTAATATTTTTACATAATATTGTCCTGTTTGTATCATGGTATATAACTCTGTTTTGTTGAAGATTAAGGTATTTGTATGATTCTTTAGTAGCAATAAATAGTTAATAATGATGGACGTTTCCATTGTACTGTAAATTCAATTACAAGTAGTTTCCATTTCTACAATTGTCCGAGTAACTATATTATAATGCAACCATTGAAACCTGATCATATAAAACATTATACATTATATAACTATATAATACTAAAATTATGATTGATACACGGCACTCCTCAATTATTACTAATTTCCAGTTCAACCTGAATGTATTTATTAATTAATCCAGAATACTCTTCAGATGTCATGTCCTCACATTAAAAGCGAAGTGAAGGCCGAAGAAGAGGATTTAAGAAGCAAAACTGGAGGTTTTCTGTGTCCAGCATGTGGTGAACAACTTTTCTACGAGAAGTATTTCCTTGAACATATCAGGGAACGTCATTATAAGCCTGACCTACGAGTACAAGATGAGGAGCACAGTTTGTTACATGAGTTTGCTGGAGGTTCTGTTCATGAAAATGGTCATGTTACACAACAAGATGGTTGTTTTGTTGAAAATAAATGTGATGTTGTTAAATCAGAAGTAAAAACTGAGATGAGTGAATTCAATGGAGAGGCTGGAGGTTTTCTCTGCTCAGTTTGTGGGCAAAAATTTTTGGAGGAGGACAGTTTTATTAAGCATATCAATGATCACTTTAATAATTCTAGCAAACGAAAAAGACCACTATGTGCTGAATTTCAATATGACAGTGATAATACAGGATATGGGATGAGTAATAAATCAGACAATTCTACTGTTTCTCAGGAGATTCCCAATGCTCCTGAAGAAATTCTTGCTAGTGAAAAGCAGTTAAAATGTCCTGATTGTTCATATTCAACTACACGAGAAACAACTCCTCAATATTACTTAACAACTCACTTCGGAGAGAAATCATTTAAATTTTCAGATTGTTCGTCTGCAGCAGGTCTGAAATCAAACCTCAAAAAACATGTGAAGACTTTCTCCGGAGAGAAACCATTTAAATGTCCAGATTGTTCGTATGCAGCATGTCTGAAATCAAACCTTAACAGACATATTCTGAGTACTCACTCAGGAGAAAAATCATTCAAATGTTCAAATTGTCCGTATGCAGCAGGTTTGAAATCAACCCTCGAAGAACATCTGAAGACTCACTCCGGTGATAAATCATTCAAATGTCCAGATTTTCCGTATGCAGCAGGTTTGAAATCAACCCTCGAAGAATATCTGAAGACTCACTCCGGAGATAAATCATTCAAATGTTCAGATTGTTCGTATACTACAGTTCAGAAATCACGCCTCAAAAATCATATGATGACTCACTCTGGGGACAAACCATTTAAATGTTCAAATTGTTCGTACGCAACAGCTAAGAAATCAGACCTAAAAAGACATATGAGAACTCACTTGCTCTCCGAAGAGAAACTGTTCAAATGCTCAGATTGTTTCTATACAGCAGCTCAGAAATCCCAACTCGAAGTACATATGATGTCTCACTCCGGAGAAAAACCATTTAAATGTTCAGATTGTTCGTATGCAACAGCTTATAAATCAAATCTACTTAGACACCAGAAAATTCATGAATTATACAGCAACTAATATTTGTACATAATATTGTCCTGTTTGTATCATGGTATATAACTCTGTTTTGTTGAAGATTAAGGTATTTGTATGATTCTTTAGTAGCAATAAATAGTTAATAATGATGGACGTTTCCATTGTACTGTAAATTCAATTACAAGTAGTTTCCATTTCTACAACGGCAGAGGTGGCGAACGGGGTTGCCACATTGCCGATGACAGATGCACATATTTCCACCCACAGCTGTGCCAGAACGCTGTGAAACAGGGTATCTGTCTTAACAAACCGTGCAAGAGGGTACATATCAGGGGTACCATCACCAACGAGAAGAACCTCAAGTACGCCAAGAGAGGACGCCAGACATCATCCTCATCCTCATCCTCTTCCAAGCAAAACCGCCACCCTCCCAAATCTAACGAGAATAGAGAAAGATCCCAGACTAGGGACAACAGTGGATACAGTTCAGGTAGGAAAAGGACGGAGAGTAACTCCTCAACTTCATCCAACACTACCGGGGCGAACCGTAATCGGACAGTTAGCTTCAATGAAGCCCACGTTTCTGAACCCAGCCAGGATTTTCGGAATCACTACTCCTCGTTGAAAGCGGACTTGACCAAAGACATTGCTGCAATGATCCAGTCTTCTCTCCGCGATCTCCTACGATCTCCACAGGTACTCCAGAACCTTCAGCACCAGGACCTGCTGTATCCCCCACAACCTTCAGCTTCCCTAAACCATCACCTCTCCTCCCAGCAGCGCCAGTATCACCCAACACCTCCTGTCCCAGACTACCTTCGATCAGGTCGCCACTCACGCCTGTGAAGAGTAATCTTCCGATCTCCAACGCATTCCTCCTTAACATTCAAGGAATGAATCCTGGCATCACCAACCAGCGATGGAAAGTGAAAGCCCTCCAAGAGTCTATCAGCTCCAACCCGATCCACACTCCTTTCTTCACCTTGACAGAAACCCACCTCAAGTCCTATCACTTAGATGCGGAGGTTCACATCCCAGGTTATACCTGCTACCGAGCGGATCGTACCAGTCGAGCTTGTGGTGGAGCCGCTACCTATCTCCATAACTCCATCACAGTAGAAGAAACTAAGTCCTTCTCAAACTCCTACTGTGAACTCGTCGCCATCTACAGTAAAGAAGCTAACATCGTGATAGCGGGCATTTACCGGCCCCCTTCAGCTCCTTTTGACAAGTTTGATGAATGCCTCTCTACCCTCCAACAGTTCATCAACGGAATTCAACGCACCCCTGTACTGCACATTACAGGAGATTTCAACCTACCCTTCATCAACTGGACGAATTCTTCTATCGACACAGGATGCAGTATCTCCCTTTCAGACCGTCAATCAGCCCTAGCACTTCTGAACTTCAATGAAGAATGCCTGCTCCAACAAGAGGTCTTCGAGCCAACTCGCAAGAGCAACATCTTAGATCTCGTTTTCTCAAACGACTCTGACTCGATCCATAGTATCTCTGTTACCAAGACAGAGTTATCAGATCATGACATTGTGAGCTGCACTCTCCTCAATCCTGAACTCCTCCTCCCCTCGCAGACTCCGGAACGGCCAGTCTTCACCCCCTCCTGCCTCCTTGATGACATTAACTTAAACTCTGCAGACTGGGATGCTATTAATGCAGAACTGCTAGAAGTAGACTGGGCTTCTATCACTGACCCAAGCAACGATCAGGATACAGCTTGGACATTGTTTGAAGACAAGGTAGCGTTCATATGCTCTAAGCACGCTCCCTCGCACAGCACTAACATCCAATTGTCCTCACAATCCTCCATTCCCAAGCCCAGAAGGGAACTTATTCGTAAGAAGCGCCGCCTTAATGCCAGGATCAATGCTATAAAGCATGGTGTCAGAACTCCACGGAACAGCACTAAACTCGATAACCTCAACAACGAACGTGCTAACATCGAAATTCTTATGAAGGAAGACATCAAACAAGAACGGCTCCGACAGGAAATTGCTGCGCTAGCTAAGATGAAGATCAATCCCAAGGCGTTTTACTCTTACGCTAAGAAATCGGCTAAGTTCAAGGCGCCTGTTGGACCTCTCGCCGATGATGCTAACAACCCGCAGTGCGATCCCACTGTTATGGGCAACATCCTCCAGAAGCAGTACCAGAAAGCCTTCAGTAACCCTGAAAACGTCAACCCCGATAACACCCCTGACGAAAAAGGGCATACAGAAGAACTCTCCGACATCACCTTCTCGGTTGACGACGTCCTTAGTGCTATCAAGGAAACAGGGAGGTTCTCCGCTCCAGGACCAGACAAGTTCCCTGCTCTCATCTTGCGGGAATGCAAGGACGCTCTAGCTCCCACTATAGCCAAGCTCTGGCAGCTATCTTTTGATACTTCGGACATCGCTGAGATGTTCCGCTCCCAGAGTATCATCCCTATCTTCAAGAAGGGGAGCAAGGCTGTAGCCGCTAACTAAAGGCCGGTTTCACTGACTTCTCACCTCATCAAACTCTGTGAACGCATCATGCGCAACCAGATGGTCAGCTTCCTTGAACGCAACAACATGTTCAACCCTGATCAGCACGGTTTCCAAAAAGGCAAGAACTGCCTCACCCAGCTTCTCCATCACATCGAGGATATAATCTGCGATCTCAACCTCGACAAAAATGCTGACGTGCTCTACCTCGACTTCAGCAAAGCCTTTGATAAGGTTGACCACAAGATACTCCTCAAGAAGATTCAGGCCTTTGGTATCCGTGGTAAGCTCTACGACTGGATAGCCAGCTTTCTTACTGGCAGAAAGCAGCATGTTATCGTGGATGGGGTCATGTCCACAATCATCGACGTCATCAGTGGGGTTCCTCAGGGTACTGTCCTAGGTCCCCTTCTCTTCCTCATCTACATTGACGACATCTTCTCCGTAGTCAAGCACAGCAAGATCAAAGTGTTTGCAGATGACTCGAAGCTCCACAAAGATATATCTTCCCATATCGATCGCATCCTTCTCCAAGAAGATCTTCTCTCGGTTGTGAATTGGGCTGATGCTAACAACATGGAGCTTAACGAGGAAAAGTTCCAGCTTCTACAACACGGCAAACTACCGGACTTGAAGCAGCCCTACATCTTACCATCTGGAGAGACTCTTAAGGGCTCTGACCACGTGAAGGACCTGGGTGTCTATATCGACCCAGACCTCAACTGGCGCACTCACATAGCGATGAAGTCTGCCAAAGCCAGAAACATGGCTAGTTGGGTGCTACGCACCTTCATCTCCAGGGATGTAGCGACCATGATGCTCCTGTACAAGTCCTACGTACGATCTCATCTTGAATACTGCTGTCCTCTGTGGTCTCCTCACATGCAGTGCGAAATTATTAAACTCGAAGCAGTTCAACGATCCTTCACTGCTAAAATCCAGGGTCTTGGAAATCTCAACTACTGGGAACGCCTCCGTCGCCTGTCTATGTACTCCCTTCAAAGGCGGCGTGAGAGATACACTATCATCCTAGTTTGGAAGATCTATAACAATCTCGCTCCAAACAGCATGAACATCAACTTCCGCGAGACCTCACGATACGGAACTACGTGTATACGACCACTAGGGTCCTCCAAGTACACAAGTGTCAATAACCTGAGGTTCAACTCCTTTGCCTCTAGAGCCTCTGCACTGTACAACGTGGTCCCTCCCGCCATCAAGTCCCTCCTGACCTTGACCACTTTCAAACCCGCTCTTGATGCTTTCCTCAATGAATTCCCTGACACTCCACCAACACCTGGGTACACTGGACAGAACAGGAACTCAATGGTGGAGTGGGCCGGTGGCACGTGCCTCTGACACGCTACTACATGGCGGTGGAGATGCAAGACATTCTTGGCCTGGTAGCACTCTAGCTCGGAACCCAACCCAAGTAACCCAAGTAAGTAACAATTGTCCGAGTAACTTTATTATAATGCAACCATCGAAACCTGATCATATAAAACATTATACATATAACTATATAATACTAAAATTATGATTGATACACGGCACTCCTCAATTATTACTAATTTCCAGTTCAACCTGAATGTATTTATTAATTAATCCAGAATACTCTTCAGATGTCATGTCCTCACATTAAAAGCGAAGTGAAGGCCGAAGAAGAGGATTTGAGAAGCAAAATTGGAGGTTTTCTGTGTCCAGCATGTGGTGAACAACTTTTCTACGAGAAGTATTTCCTTGAACATATATCAGGGAACGTATAAACGTCATTATAAGCCTGACCTACGAGTACAAGATGAGGAGCACAGTTTGTTACATGAGTTTGCTGGAGGTTCTGTTCATGAAAATAGTCATGTTACACAACAAGATGGTTGTTGTGTTCAAAATAAATGCGATGTTGTTAAATCAGAAGTAAAAACTGAGCAGAGTGAATTCAATGGAGAGGCTGGAGGTTTTCTCTGCTCAGTTTGTGGGGAAACATTTCTGGAGGGGGACAGTTTTATTAAGCATATCAATGATCACTTTAATAATTCTAGCAAACGAAAAAGACCACTATCATGTGCTGAATTTCAAAATGACAGTGATAATATAGGATCTGGGATGAGTAATAAATCAGACAATTCTACTGTTTCTCAGGAGATTCACAATTCTCCTGAAGATATTCGTGCCGGTAAAAAGCAGTTGAAAAGTCCTGATTTTTCATATTCAACTACACGAAAAAGAGCTCTTCAATATCACTTAAAAACTCACTCCGGAGCGAAACCGTTCAAATGTTCAGATTGTCCGTATACAACAGCTAAAAAATCACACCTTAAACGACATAAGTTTTAAACTAATTACAACACTACAAATCTATTACATTTATTGAGAAAATTATGTAATGTAACGCGATGGAAGTTCTTTAAGCGGGCAATTCCAGTCCAAACCCTGGAAACATGACATAAAAGATTCGTTTTTACTTGTTTGAATGAAAAGCACTAATATGAGTACTCACTCGGGAGAGAAACCATTCAAATGTCCAGATTGTCCCTATGCAGCAGCTCTGAAATCACACCTTAAAAAAGATATTTTGAATGTATTGTTTTTGTATATTAGAGCTTTAACCACAGCTACAGGTAGGTTGGTCTGCACGGAGCCCCACAGTTTCAATTCCTTGTTTAACTAGCCGCACAGTGAGGATATCCATTGTGTTCACCAGGTTAGGCACATAACCAACACTACCCTGCCAAAGTCAGCTATATACTATGGTTTTCTCGAAAGTATTTTCTTGTATTTGACTTTCGTCAAGAAAGTACTGTTACTTTCGGTTCAGATGTATAAGCTAGCCTTTATGTGGTCCACAGGCCAGATGAACCCCCACACTCTTCTCACTCAGCTACGAAGTACGAACTGAGATCCATTTCTGGTATTAGCAAAGCTTATTTTATCAAATAGTTTGATACAATTATTTCTCGCGATAAGAGACTTCCCCTAACCAGAATCAGCGTAAAATTGGACGAATTAGGTGATTTTAAAGGATACGCCAGTAAAATATATAAAAAAGTGCGTTTCTAAAGCAAAACTTGTAGTTTTGCTAGTACATAAGTTAAGTTTTTGAACATTTTTCCACATTCGAATGTGCCCCCCCCCCCCTGCAGGGTCAGTGGGCCATAATAATGGTTGCTCAGAAATGATGGCCTATAACATTGTTTTTACTGTCTATCTACCAAATGCAACTTCTAAAAGTGTTGAATTTGCAGTAGTTAATAAGTGTTTTCAGATATTGCTGTGTACAGTGTACAAATGTAACTAATCACATACCAATTCTCTCCCTGTAGCTATGCCAATATGCTCAGTCAGTTCCCGTCAATGCTATGATGATGGAAAAGAGTTTGCAGAACAGGCTCTGGTCTTTGACCAGGCTGGTGATATTGCAGCTGCTATCTTCTACTACACTGAAGCTGCTAATGTGCTCCTTACAGCCATCAATGTAGACGCAAGGTTTGCTTTCTTTATTTATACTGTCATGTCTTGTATTGTTTGCGTTGATGTGGCTGACTATCTTATCATCTTCATAAGCAATTGTGAATGCCAACAGTTTGCAGTGCTAAAACATTTTTTTGTTCACTTTGTACACTGTATAGTGTATGTACCTTGTTAATCTTTAACGAGTGTACAGATTAATCCATTGAAAAGTCTTCAGTCAGTTTAGACATCATATGAAGTATGGACTGTTGAGTATTGAGTGTTGAGTAATCATGAGATGTTCTAATAAAACAAAGAACATTATGTGAATCTACTGATTAGGATTTTAAAATGCTACATTGGAGCAATTAACTATGTACAATGTATATATATTGAACTGTATAACATATCCACCAAATTGTTATACAGTTGTCCTTAAATGGCAAATAATTCATACTTTAAAATCCAGAAAATCATCATGTGAAGATGCAAACTTTTTGCTACTTATATTTACATGTATACCAGCACAAACAATCCAATCGATTCAAAGATATCAACTATCATAATATAAAAGTTGTACTAAGTAAGTCGAACAGATACATATTACAGATATACTGCGGTATGTACAATTAGTGGATGATGCTTCAATTCCCAGCTTAAATGTTTTAACAAAAAATACATAGGAAATAGCATAATCAGATTCAATTAAACGAATCCAAGCAATTAACACCAGCGATGTTATATCCTCAAGCAAATTGTAAAGCCCCCAGAAAAAAACCCTAGGTTGTCAGTTCATTGTCCAGTATTTTGGTTCAACAAATAAGTTCACTGGCTCACTGTGCTCACCAGACTGTGACCTTAGAATTTTGGGTACTTGAATGATATATTGACAGTAGTTTCTTTCCTTCCTGTAGTTCAAAATGCTGTGTTCTTCCAATTAGATCAATCACTGTCAGTTTCATCAAGTCAGAGTGTTTGTCTCCTAACTGGTATTGCACGTCTTGGAGACTCTACCAAATCTCGAGACCACTGTTGTCTTGGTTGCTCCTGGTCCCCAAGATCTTCATTTTCCGTATTTTCCGTATTTTTCTGCTTCCTCTTTTTCTTCACTAACATCAACAGTAGCATCACTGCAATCATTGAGATAACCATCCCCACGGTCATGAACAAATATTTTCTTCTGTTCTCTTTGTTTCTGACCCGACCTGACTTCTTCGAGATTATCTGCGTGCAGGGTCGAGGTTTTGCGTCCTCAGAACAAACTAAAGTTTGTGTTGATGTGTAGTTAAGACTTTTTACTCCGTAACCCTGGTCGCATTGTATATCTACTTGGTATCCTGGAAGAACAAAGGGGAAATTTTCTTTGTTTCTCAAAATTCCACGAGGAGTGGAGAACTGGGAAAGTGGACAAGACTTTCTTTCTTGTTGATAGATATCGGGATCTCTAAACGATATTCCATGGAGTGATTTGTCCGAATAGCCGAAACCTTCTGTGAAAAGTATGAAAAAGAAGTCTGATCCCTTCTCGCCCCCAGATATTGAGAAGATTGAGTGCACTTCCTGGTCTGTTCCATGAAAACTTGATGGTTCCATTTTTATGAAAACTAATTGCGAATCCTCTTGTTTCGGCAAAATTGTTCGACATTTTGATAATATTGCCATATTTAATCTGGCCTCGGCCTCGGCCTCGAGAACAAGAACATCTAGACACAAGTCCAACTCATCTGCTGGAGAGATTTGATAAAGATCGCTTCCCTCCACTTTAAAATCTTCATGAATTGTCTCTTTCAGTACCCATTTGCTTCCTTCCACACAAGATTTCCATATCAAATGGTAGCTGATATCATCTCCTGTCTTTAAGGATTTACCTTTCGCCAGACAAGTAATCTGTACCTTTGCTTTTTCAATCAGAAACCCAACCTTGTCCCGGCTGAGCTGCAATATTTCTGGTATACCTGCTCCCAAAGTATTCATCTTTGATTGTTCCATGCAATACTTGTGGAGTGTAAATGGATCCCCTTTCTCAACGTCACGGTCAGCCAAGAGGGAATGTTTGTTGAATAAGGAACAAGTACTGCTCACAATTTGAAAGGAGAGCTCCATGCAATTTAAAGTGTATTTGCAATACAGCCAGCATTGTAGTGATCCTGTTGTACTGAAGGTGTTTATAAGACCTTTCGTGGGGTTTTTCACCAGGTCAGTCCTAAGGCACTCTATAACATCAGACACTTCATTATTTGCTGGTGTGGAAACATTTGGCGGCGAAGTATATGACACTTCTGAATCATTCATCCAAGCTTGAACTGTTATCACTTTTACAAGGAATGTGACCACAAGTGCGATCGGCATATCTGCAAAAATTACATTTAGTATCACCAAGAATCTGAAATACCTTAACTACGAAAGTTTAATTCGAAAAAACTTTGTTTTTAAATTTTTGCAGAAGACTGATCGACTCGTTGGGAATTGTTTTCGGATTATTTCTGTTTTTTATTGCTTTTCATACAATTCATACCTTAATTTGATTTTGAAACCACTCATAGATGTTCGTTTTAAATCACACATCAAAATGTAATCTTAACCGACATCTCTGGTTCTTTTAATGTTACTGGTTCTTTAATGTTACTGGGCTTTTCTGCAGCATTATATGAGTAAATGAGTGTAATGGCCTTTTCACTGCGAAAATATTTGTCCTAGTCCGGATTTTTACGATAATATTCGTGCCTCTGAAAATGTTTATAGAAAGTTATGGTACAAGACTTTATTCGGATACCGCAACATTATAAATTAAGCTCTCGACCGTGTTATAGCAGCAATGATTTATAACGAATATAATAAATATTATCGATGACTTTGTCAGTCTGCAAAGAACAACACTAAATAAAAAAAGATCTTTTGAAACATCGAGTCTCCCCATTATTATATATAGTGATATTTTCAAAGCTCCTGACGCAAAAACCTTTGTCTTCACCAGCATGTCTTAGTCATGTGACCAGTCATGTGACCAGTCATGTGACCAGTCATGTGACCAGTCATGTGACCAGTCATGTGACCAAGAGAAGCATAAAGGGTTTCACTTGATGCGATATTTTGCGAAAAGCACTCAGAATAGTGGTCCATTCAAACATTTAATGTATTGGTGAGTTGAGATATTTGCCAATTGTGTATTTTCCATTAATATGGTATGTGCAGTGAGGCGGCAGATCTACATTTTCAATAGAGCTATAAATAGTCCTTAAATACCTATAATGTCCGTTTGCCGATACTGACTCGTCACTCGTAATACTAATGTACAAGTAATGAATTGAGACGTGATTGTTTTACACAGCAATCCACATATTTAGGTCACGTGATAAACAAACTCCTCCCCTTGAATTACCTGGTCCCGTTTAATGGAATCTAAAGTCTAATCCCAACAAAGCACTAATATTGGTAATCTTGTTTTGCTCTTATGAGTGGGTCAATCATTTATTTTTAATTGTAGTTGACGAAATGAGAGTCTCCACTCAGTGTGTTAAAACATAATTCTTTGTCGACGTTTCGGCTACATGCCTTTGTCATAAACAGGACGTACTGAAAACTTACATAGCTGCAAAAATACAATGTTAAAATAATCTATTAATACTACGAAAATAACAACAACAAATAACATCTTAAAACACAACAACGATCACAAATTCTTCCAAAAGAAACATAAAATATAACTGCTAAAAGAAACCACACCGCAACAAGCCGTGAACAATTCCTCATAGTACTACAAACATTTTACCAAGATAGCTCCTTCATAAAACTAAGTAATCAAAAATTATCTAGGTTTATAAGTTCAATATTACATTAACTTCCAAGTATATTTTATCCAATCACCTTCATTTACGGACTCAGACAATTGAGTATTTATTTCTGGGTTTTCACGTTTTATTAGAACCGACTGCCACAATTGACGGTCCACATAGTCTTTACATCTTTTTCGAACTATAAACCGAAACGGTATGTTTGGTATTGAAATGTCTGCATGCTCCTCTAGGTAGTGCTTCCCCATGGCCGTAGATTTATTGCCATCCCTTACTGATTTGTAGTGTTCCCAGGCTCTACTTCTTTTAAACCTACCAGTTTCCCCAATGTAGGACTTATTACATATTTGGCATATTGATTGGTAGCAAATGTTTTTGATCATGCAGGATTTATCGCACTGATAGCATTTGCTGTCACTTTGTTTATTGCATTTTGTTTGCCCTAGGCTAGATCTTGTTAAAGCTTCCATGAGACGTTGTCCTGATGTGAATGTTACCCTGGTGGAATCCAAGAGGTTTTGATTTCTTAGGGTATAGTAGACTTTTCGACACGTCTGTTCATTTATATAAGGTAATGATAAGTAAGCTATTTTTGAGTTCTTTTTAGGCGCATTTTGTTTATCCAGTGTATTCTGTGTTTCTCGAATAAGTTTCTTGACAATATTAGGAGGGAAACTATTCTTCTTTAGCATATCTGCTATTCTGTTGATACTGAGATCTTGTAGTTCAGGTGTGGAGCTGTTATTGATAGCCCTTCTGATCTCATTTTTGGCTGAGTTCAGAATCGTTCTACGAGGGTGAGCAGAGGCATAATTTAGGAATATGTCCTGGCTGGTTGGTTTAACAAATAAGGAAAAATCTAACCTCTTGTCCACTGTATTCATAAAGATGTTCAGGTCCAAAAATGCAACACAATCTTTGGAGCACTCATATGTGAACTGTATATCCCTGTTCAACGAGTTAATGTAGTTAAACAGCAATAGTACTGTGTCTTCATCTCCCTCGATTATGCTGAAGCAGTCGTCTACATATCTATCCCACATATCTATGATTGGGAGTCCTACTGGTTTGGGGGGAGCTTCTGGTATGTAGGAATAGTCGTTCTCTATCAGAGGCAATTCGATTGTACAGTAAACATAGATTATTGCAAAAGGTGGAGCTGGTTTCACACCCATGCCGAGTCCATTTAGTTGTTGGTAGAACTTTGAATCAAATCTGAAGTATCCTGCCTGTATGACTGATTTGAGGACCAAGTCAAAGTCCCCGAGGTCCATTCCATTTGTATCGATTTTATCCCTGTTGTTTTTTATGAACTTTATGATAACTTTGTGTCCTTCTACAAGTGGGACATTTGTGTAGAGGCTTTTCACATCAGCCGTGAACATTATGTGGTTTGTGTTTATTCTTCCCATCCAATGATCTTCTAATTTTTGCCGAAATTGAGGAGTGTTCTTAGTGTTAACGGGAACCAAGTCTAGTGCTTGGTTAAGTATATTGGTAACAAAATGACCTAGTCTTTCCGCTGGTGAATCTACTTGGGATGTGACAGGTCGCAAGGGTGGCGGTGAAATATCTTTGTGTGTTTTCCATGTACAATAAAACTCTGGTATACGAGGAAGATATGGATTACAATGTTCTCCGATCCAAGGATATTTTTGTGTAAGTGAAATTATCAAGCCATCTATATCTGTGTTCATGCGAGGAAGAGGATTTTTGGGCAGTTGTTTGTATGTACGAGTATCAGATAGCATTTCCTCTACCTTCTTAATGTAGAAAGTTTTATCTGAGATCACGAACTGTTTATCTTTATCAGCTACTTTGATTACAATGTCGTCCCTAGCTCTCAGCTTTTTAACTATCTTCTGTTGTTGGTCAATAGTTTTCAGAGTGGTGTGGTGTTGTTTCTTTCCTAGGGCCTTGTCATAATCCAATATAACTGCGGCTTTCACTGCCTGGAGAACGTGTTCTTTGGCTGGGTTATTAATTTGTTGAGGCTGAAATTTGAAATCTTCTGGTTTTCTTAGAAAAAGCGGCTTGTTAGTTTCGTCAACTACAATTAAAAATAATGCACTAATATCTTCAAATATATAATAATAATTAATTGAATTTTCATATAAGAACAACAATTTAACAAAGATTAAAATATTTTTCAGTATGAGTCACCTCCGTCCAACTATACTCAGCTACATTGATCGGGCAGAACAACTGAAGAAGGTGCTAAGCAGTAAGTATCTAATAATTTGAAACATAATTATAACATTATATCATCGAGAAAAGACAATTTATTACACAATATTATATACATCCGAATAAATAGTATTCAACTAAATTTGGCGCTAGATGATAATTGATAACATCAGAGTTCAGACATACTATCATGAATATTCTTTAATGGAGTAAGAGAGTAAGTGCAATGTGCATATATGCTATCAGCTAGCTGGTATATAATGGTCCACCTGACCACACTGTCACTCTAATTGGCACAATTGGCAAAAGCACCCAGGCGCCGTTATAATATTATAACGGTATAATCTGTCCAAACCTAGGATGCACTACATGAAGAATTCGTTATAACTTTGTTCGAAAAGCGGTTCTTTTGCAATAGTCAAAACGCGACAACTAGCGCTGGATGGCGACAACTAGCGCTATCCAGCGCCAGTTGTAGCCATCCAGCGCTAGTTGTCGCTATCCAGCGCTGGATAACGCTGGCCAGCGCAAAATATATATGTTCGATAATTGTCGCTATCCAGCGCTAGTTGTCGCCATCCAGCGCTAGTTGTCGCCATCCAGCGCTAGTTGTCGCTATCCAGCGCTAGTTGTCGCTGGCTATGCGACACTGTCGCACGCGATAGTTTGCGATGGCCAGCGTAACTGGCCATCGCAGAAAACAGTTCGATAACTAGCGCTGGATAGCGACAACTAGCGCTGGATAGCGACAACTAGCGCTGGCCAGCGCTGGCCAGCGCTAAGCGATAGCCAGCGCTGGCCAGCGCTGGCCATCGATATCCAGCGCAAAATTTTTGCGCTATTACTCGTCAGCTAGCGCTAACCAGCGCTGGCCAGCGCTGGCCAGCGCTAGCTGACGAGTAATATCGCAACTATATTGCGCTGGCCAGCGCTGGCTGACGAGTAATACTAATATCGAGCGTGCTAAATCACTCTACAGTCGATCTTCGAGATTGTTCTAAAAGGGCCCCCGATGGTTGTGTCCAACTTCAATCGATGTATTTTCGGACGCTAATTCCGAATCAACCCCCATGGGCCCATGACATAGGGTTAAAATGCTCTCCTGACGAGATATTGGCGAAAAACTGTACATGTATCGATCACGTGATATGACCGTATAAGGAAGTTAGTCTAATTTCTCGTTATTGTTAGGGTTTCAGCATATGTTTTTGTTAAGGATTGGGTTAGGGTTAGGGTTGGGATCAGATTAGAGGGTTGGGGTTTCGAAAAGTCGTTCAGAACCAGCTAGAGTCAGAGAATGGGTTAAAAAAGGCACGTGACAGTCAAGTGTAAAGTGATTAATCATCATCCGAGTAATATCGCAAGTATATGATTTTGATACATTGCGCTGGCTAGCGCTGGTTACCGCTGGCTAGCGCTGGCTAACGCTGGCTAGCGCTGGCTAGCGCTGGCTAGCGCTGGATAGCGACAACTATCGCTGGCTAGCGCTGGCCAGCGCTGGCTAGCGCTGGATAGCGACAACTAGCGCTGGCTAGCGCTGGCCAGCGCTAGCTGACGAGTAATAGCGCAAAAATTTTGCGCTGGATATCGATGGCCAGCGCTGGCCAGCGCTGGCTATCGCTTAGCGCTGGCCAGCGCTAGTTGTCGCTATCCAGCGCTAGTTGTCGCTATCCAGCGCTAGTTATCGAACTGTTTTCTGCGATGGCCAGTTGCGCTGGCCATCGCAAACTATCGCGTGCGACAGTGTCGCATAGCCAGCGACAACTAGCGCTGGATAGCGACAACTAGCGCTGGATGGCGACAACTAGCGCTGGATGGCGACAACTAGCGCTGGATAGCGACAATTATCGAACATATATATTTTGCGCTGGCCAGCGTTATCCAGCGCTGGATAGCGACAACTAGTGCTGGATGGCGACAACTAGCGCTGGATAGCGCTAGTTGTCGCCATCCAGCGCTAGTTGTCGCGTTTTGACTATCGCAAAAGAACCCGAAAAGCATTAATACAGGGTTATGCAAAAAAATGTTGGATTTTGAATGGTTATAATTTCGGAGACAAATACAAATTTCACTCCATTTTTGCATATTCAGTTCATAAAATGATGTCCATGCTACCGTAAATAAACCATACATCTCGAACTGTTGATTCCTTAAGATGTAATTATAAAAAGGCATCATGTAGCCGGTGGGCCCGACATGATACGACATATCTCGACACGTCGGGGTCTGTCGGGATATGTCGGGGTTTGTCGGGGTTTGTCGGGGTGTGTCGGGGTTTGTCAGGGTTTGTCGGGTGTGTCGGGGTTTGTCGAGCCTGGAGGTTTTTTTATTTATTTTTATTTTTATTTTTTTAAATTTTTATTTTAATTTTTTCAAATTTTTTTTTGAGTCTCCCAACAAAAAGCCGAGACGGAGTCATCAAGCTTTACGTGGAAAAACACTACACAAGAAGGCATCATGTAGCCGGTGGGCCCGACATGATACGACATATCTCGACACGTCGGGGTTTGTCGGGGTGTGTCGGGGTTTGTCGGGGTTTGTCGAGCCTGGAGGCTACATGATGCCTTATAAAACTTAATCTTACATTTATTATTCTAACTGTTCTAAATCCCCAGTGTCCCCCAAGGTTCAGGGAGGTTCAGCGCAGACAGAGGACAGTGCGCTCATGCGCAACATAGAGTTTCTTATGGAACAGGCTATACTGGGTTTGAATCTTTACTTATGTAATAATAATAATAATAATCTTTACTTATTTGTAAATCATGGCTTTATTTTAAAGTTGTATTAATCTTGGCTAGAAGTTATCGTTTCTTTACTGTCTCTTTAAAAAGTATATAAGATGAACGGTTTAACCTTAAAATTTAAGTAATTCACTCACATCATTTTATTAACCGCGTGCAATGTTACAAGGTTGAAATACACCCGTTTAAATTAATCACGATGTTAATTTAAATATAACAACACATAACATAACAACACATAACAAGCTACTAATAATCCCAGAGGATGAAGCTGGTCACACCCTTACCGCTCTGGAAAGGTACAAGGATACTGCTCAACTCTGTCTTCGATCGGTAAGCCATTTCAAAACATAAATGTACAGTAAAACCCCGATTTACCGCGGAGTTTGGGGTAAATCGGAGTATGCGGGAAATCGGGGTTTTACTGTACACTGTATCCACGAATCAATTACTTGCTTATTGGATTTATAGTAAACTTCCGGTAAAATTTACGATTATTATTATTAAAAGATGAAATCTTAATAAGTAACATTTATTTTAACAGTCTCTTTTAATTTGGAGTTCCTCTGTGCAGTGGACACTGGACAGTTTTAAAAGTAAGCACTAAATAAGCAAGAAATTTGGCAGTTGGCCAAACTTCTGTACTTATCGTAAAACAAGTACAGCAGCATTAGAATAAGTACAAAATTCAAATCTTCATAATGCCAAACTAAATAAAAGTATGTATGTACTATGTATCGTACTAAGCAACTTTGTTTCTTCTTTAAAGTTCAATTGCATTATACTCACTTCAACTGAGTTATAAACTGAAAGTTGAAAGTTCTCCTCCGTTTCATTACTCCTGATTTCCTTCACCATTCATAACAGTTAAAAAAAACGAAGTATTCTGTTGTGTTCCGGAAGGTTTTGTATTTTCATCAGACCCACCTACTTTATCACTTACTCCAGAAAATCCTCGCAACTTCCCTGAAACCCCTGCAACCCTAGCTTTGATAAACTGTCTGAAACTAGGAATAGTATTGCTGTATATAAAGAAATTACAGCAATAGTTCAGCATATTCAGTGACTCAAACGTTCTGAACGCAGTTGGGCTGCTCCCTTCATTAATAACCCTCACAACTATAATAAAAAGGTTATAAGGAATGTTAGAGATCCCGTACACTGCTGCTGTGGCTATCACAGTCACCATACCCTGCCACCTTATATCCCCTCCACTTTGTTTAGCTGCTTTTCTCGCGTGCAGTAGGTAAACTATTATACAAATAGTTGCCACAATTAGGATTAGAGTTGGAATATAAACTGCTAGTACTGAGAACAGATAGATAATGATCTTGTCAGCTTTGGAATACTCAGAGGACAGCCCAAAGTTCATGTTATATTCAATATAGGAGAAAACAAGTCCGTATTCATCAAAATACACACGAGCCGCAGGAATAACAACTGCAAGCACCCAGGCAGATGCAACACACGTGATATGTGCATGTGTTGTTGTCCAGCTTCTAGCGCTGACAGGAAACTTCAGTAGCAGCACTTTGCTACTGACAAGCGTGCAAATCAGCATGTTGTTGGCTATAACACTACTGAAGTTCAGGTACACGTGGATGTAGGCTACTGCCTCTCCTAGGACCCATTTGTTGGCAATGAGGGATACCATGGTGGGGAGCACGATGGTTAAGGAAGCTAGGATATCACAAACTGCAATATGTTGCATTATGACGACTAAGAACTTGTTTAGTTTTATCGCGTTGTATTTTACTGAAGCTATTAGAATGATGGAGTCTCCAATTAGTGAGGATAGAAGCACGATCATCAGCCAGGTGATCCAGAGACACCTTTCTCCAGTGCTGTGAAGTCCATACTCAGTGTAGTTGGTGGAGGTGACCATTCTGCTATCTAAAAAAGAATGATAAAGCCAATATCTATAATTATCGAATTAGCACTATGCAAGGGGAAGAAATATGCAAGATAAATCAGTAAAAACCCAACGAAATATCAATGCAGCAATAAAAATAGCTCAAAAAGTAAAAATGTAACAAATAAAATGGAACACTCCGAGAATTTACTGGATAGGTACTCAAAGTTAAGTTTGGGACTAGACAATCAATTTGGGCTAGTGAAATATTGAACAACGCCCAAAAAGTCTCCAATCGGTGACGATAGAAGCACGATCATCAGATAGGTGACCCAGAGACACCTTTCTCCAGTGCTGTGAAGTCCTTACTCAGTGTAGTTGGTAGTGTTAGATCCTGGAAAAATGAAGGCCAATCAAGAAAATTTGCTTAGAATTAACATAATTTTCAAGCATGTGCATAAACGCCCCTCAAGTAGTAGTAATGATTATTATTATCAAGATATAGCAATCAATAATATAGCAATCAGTACATATTAAATCAGTACACATTAAATATGACACATTAAATATGCAGGTACCACCCGTATTCACACTCAGACCTGAGTTTAGTTATTTTCCGATACGAGATTGGGGACGGGTTCTATAAACAAACAAACAACAAACAAATATGGCACCTTCATGAGCCCAGCTAATACTTATTACTCATGTGGTGAGCCACATTATATGTAGACCCAACATTTCTAACCAGTGCAGCTGTATGCATAATTAAACAGATGGAATGCGTTGCAAACCTACACTGAGCTAGTACCATCAGCTACTGTCATTGCTCTTGTAATATCAAAGTTTGTCTAAGGTGAATCTTCATCTGTTGTAAATATAATTTATATAATATATTAAATATAATAATTGCGTTTTCTACAAATAAGATGATCAAAGAAAATTCAATAGAAATCAAATGAAATTGAAAGATTTTGCAGGATACTAAGCGCTGATGCGGAAATGCTTTACAAAAAATGACACTAAGAGAATGTTGCGACAAATAATTAATATGCTAACCCAGAAATAGTGATGTAATCTATTTTGTATTACCGTATACAGGCTGATCTAAAATCGATCATCGCAGTATTTATATCTTAATTTCCTTAGACATTATTTTCTGGGGGCTGCCTTACATAGAGTTTCTAGTTTTCTGACATTTTTATTTCAACTTCAAAAAAATGAAGCCGGGTATAAAACAGTACTAACATTTTAACAAATGTAGCAAATATGCCATGCGACAAACCATAAGTTATGTCACAAGCAAAATATTATGTTTAATCGTGATTTGCTGCTACTTTTTTATAAACACAGTACTGTAAATTATGCCAATGAAAATTGTTATATCTTAACCTCACATGTTACGAACAACCCCCCCCCCCCCCCCCCCCCCCCTTACACCAATCTGAAGCTAGATTTGAGAAATATTGCTCCACTGTAGAGTGTAGTGGCAAGATTAAAAAGGATTCACCGTAGATAATGTTTCATGTTTTCACGGATATCAATTGCATCCGAAGGGTGAATGTCAGCTTCAATTGGATCGATAGCTAACGCGGGAGGCACACCGCCCTAATACCAAAATTATGACAATATATTAAGCACAGATGATACTGGAGATAAATTAATACCAACATTATGACAATATAAGCACAGATGATATTGGAGATAAGTTATCGTATTAATCTGTATACTAATTATAATTTATCTATTTAATTATAATTGAATACCAGAGATCTGTCCAGCAGCTGATAGGCACAACTCGATAAACATTTTGATTTTCTTGCTGTGGCACCCATTTTACCTACATTTCATCAAGGCCACGTCAAAGACATCTAATAGGGTCTCCCCGGTGCATATTGAGTAGTACTTGGGACAGTATTGCAGAGTTAAAAGAAATGCATCTTTTTTGGGGTGTTTTTGGCAGACGCAACATATAAGTGCAGTGGGTGCTGAATAGCACTGTTATCCTGATACCGCATTTTTCCTCGACATCAAAAAGCAAGTATTACTTTTAAAAATGAGGAAAAACAAGCATAGAACAAAAAGGTATTCCCAGACAGATTATTATTAATGGATGTTATTAGATGGCAAGTAATACTATGGATAATTGAGATAAAAACGAAAGAGGGTGAATCTTGGCAACTGAATAACTGAAGCTGGATCGCAAACCCTCAACAGATTGAAATTGAGTCACTTAATTGTTACGTGAACATGATATAATTTGCAAGCACTTTATACACACATAGAATGTTACATCTTGAATTCTCAGGAAACTCGGTGTTATACATTAATCCTACATTAAGTTATTTGATGCTAAATAATCGTACAATGTAACGTTATATAATACTAAGATAGTACGCTGTTGAATAATCCAACCTGAGACTGAATATCTGACAAATTGTTCAACTTAATCGTGGTGTTGTTTCCTCTAAATTTGCCGCACATAAAACAATTTTAGGCAGGTACCGGGAACGGGATCGCACTAACATTAAAATGTTGCATCTGGTTTTTGGTGACCAAAACTAACGACTACTACGATAGCTACAGTTGTGTAGTGGGGGGGGGGGGGGGTGTCACCCCTTCCTGTAGTTATTGTTAGTTATCACTGCAAATTCCATCGACAATTAAAAGATTAAGCTGGCAAAAAGAAATCTAATAATAAACACACTGTTTTTAGCAATGTCTACTACAAAACTACCTGATTCAATAACCGTAACTAGACACTTGTAACAGTTGTAACAGTTGTATCGGGAAGGAGTAAGTGGTTTTCTGCTCTTGTGATGCACAGTATAGTAATAGTACTATGTTTTACAGTATGATCTACCGTGCATTTAGCCACTTAACTGATTGGCTTCCTGGAACTGTAGCTGTTTTTGTTGCTCTATTAGAGAGATTAGGCAGGAAAACAAGGTCCATTTATTATTTACAAATTGTTCATAGGTTGTCAGATCACTGGATAACTGTTCTAAGTTATGGGGAAGTATCAATGTAACACTGTTACATCAATGTAACATTGGTATTATAATTATATGATGTTAACAACGGAACTGATCAACAAGGGGAACAACCAGTTTTTATGCAGAAAAGTTACGAAATCGTAGGTTTATTATTAACATGTATCTCACTGAAGATGTCAGAATGATAAAAGTCTCCGTTCAGTTCGTATTGAAGCATGACTTTGATAACAGCGGGAGATAACAGACAAACGCCAGACAGATATTAGGTAGATTACTGATAGTCACTACCCAACAGCTCAACGTTGAGTTTAAAACAACCTGACAGTTATTATTATATAGCAGCAACGAATGAAACGTTGTGTCGTCACGAGCAGTGATTTATTTGACAATGTACCACACATCTACAGATTACAAATTTTCAAGGGACCGAGAGTGCCCATTGTCATGACAATATACGACAAACTATGACAATATACGACAATACATGACAATACATAACAATATGTGACAAGATTCGACAATAAACGACAACACAATATGACAATATATGACAATATATATTATACGACAATATATGACAGTATACGACAATATTGACAATTTGTGACAAACCTTGGGAAAATAGGCACTCTCCGTCCCTGCCCCTACAATCCACCAAATAATAGTTATGATTGCGACAAATGATAGATTACCAACTTGGTTGTCATATATAATAAGGACGCATATATTACCTATGCAGTTAGTGAATTGAATAGTGGATTAGAAGGTCCTTAGTCCCAACCCGAACCCATTCTTTAGCAGCAACGAATGAAAGGTTGTGTCGTCATAATACAGTGATTTATTTTATACTGTAGCACAAATCCTCAAAATGAAGGTTATAATGATTATGACAAATGATAGATTACCAACTTGTTTGATGCTGTATCACAAATCTACAAAATAAAGGTCATTATGATTGTGACAAATGCGTCAAGTGACAGATTACCCAGTTGGTTGTCATGTATTATGCATCTATAATCCCCCATTAAACAGCATTGTCTTATAATTGATAATATTATATACTAGAGACTATGACTCTATACAGGTTACAGACTAGCGATCATAATGCCGACACTCATGTGCTGTCAAAACAATGTTTATCATTAGAACGAAGGAATTGTTTGTTTGTTTGTTTATAATTGAATAATACAAAGGGTTAAAGCTCTCTCTCTCTCTCTAACGCATGTCTAGTCGGTGGTTAAGCTCAATTTAAAATCCTCATTATAATAATGAATTATGTTTGGAAATCTCTGAAGCTTAGTTCAAGGTAATTATTTGTTATTGTTCAACTAGTGTAACCCGTGCCTACGGCCTGGACTTCATTATCGCAGTTGAAATGCAACAGTATAATAAACGGTACAAAGGTTGAAACGGTGTTCAGTCAAAACTGGCCGCATTAGAGTAAATTTAATTCATGTATCCAATAGTTATACTTAATAGGCAATCTTGCGGCTTCACTGCCAAATGAACTAATTATGTACTAAAGTTGTAATTAGGATAGCTGTTTATGGGGAGAGAGAGGGAGAAAAAGTAAGACAAGTATAGTATCACATTTGGGGTAAAAACCAGCAATTAAAACCATTACCACCGGCCGATTTACAAAATCTTAATCATTTGGCTTCTTCAGAGTATTTTCGAAACTTTACCGAAAAAAACAGTCCCATAATTCTTACCGTTTTTTTTTAACACGGAAATTTAAAACACAGTACACACCAGCACACATTTTGGGATTATTAGTATAGATTGTATTTTTGATTAAAACAGACAAACACCTTTTTCAGGAACAATTGCAATTGGGTTTATCCAAGTTTGTGACCTGTCCGTGAAACTTTTGAGTAAAAAATGATGGAAATAAACATCAGCATACTTAAGAAAAGGGAGTCTCTCTCCCCAGCAGCAGGAGTAGGGGAAATGGGGACGCGTTGTGAAAGCCACCGTAAGGAAGGCTTACTGTCAACGCCGACTAATCAAAAGAAGAAGACTTTCTATCATAATGCAAGATAAAAATGAAAACTTTGATATACAAAATAATACACATTTTGACACTAGTGATATTGGGAATTTCTTCAAAGTAAACCACTCGGCTGATAATCAGTAATCATTTTGCAGCTCCTAAATTATTTGCGATGTTTGCATTATACAAGGTTGTGAATCAGCTGTATATTCATGCTTATCCAGCTGTTTTGACATTTTCTGTGGCGCACATCTTAAAATCTTCGTCCTGATAAACTCCCTGAAGCTAAGAACAGTCAGACTGTAAATAAAAAAGTTGCACATAATGTTAAACGTAGTCAGGGTCTCCGCAAACCTTATCAGCTGACTCTCACATGGGATTTCTTTTGTTGATGATACAAACACCATGAATGTAACCCGGTCCGGGATAACAGATATACAGTAAACTGTTGCTGTTGCCACCACTGTAACAATCCCTTGCCATCTCCAATCCCCACCGATTCTCCTCGCAACGTTTCTAGCTTTAAACAACATAACCACTGTTAGAATTGTCGTGACAATGACTATCAAGGCGGGAATGTCATATGTGAACACGTTGAACGCATTCAGAACAATTTTATCAACTTTTGAATACGCCGAGAGTGCTTTAAAGTTGATGTTATATTCTATAAAGGAAAACACCAGTCCACTTGTGTCCAAACCAAGCCGAACTGCAGTGGAGATCAGAGCAAGGAGCCAGATAATAACACACGTGACGTGCGCCTTTTTACGGGTCCAGTATCCTGACTTGAGAGGAAATGTCACCAGCAGTAACTTACTGGTAGTTAACGTACATATCAGGATGCTGCTGGCTGTGAAGGTGCTGGAGTCGAGGTAGACATGGATATAGGCTAAGGTATCTCCTAGAACCCATTTGTTAGCGATCAGTGAGATCATGGTAGGGAGGACGTAGGTTAAGGACGCTAGGATATCACAAACAGCGATATGCTGCATCACAACTACCAAGAACTTGTTTAGTTTTATCGCATTGTATCTAATTGAAGCTATCAGAATGATGGAGTCTCCAATCAGTGAGGATAGAAGCACTATCAATAAGTATATGACCCACACACTTCTTTCTTCCGTGTTATGAATACCATACTCAGTGTCGTTTGAAGAGGTTATCATGTTTCTGAAAATATTATCATCAAATTATTGTATTGCAAAAACATCATTTTACTGGTGGTGTCAAAACAGGGCAAGTTGCTATTCAGTACACAATGTATTTACAAGTACAAATCCGAGCTAAATATAAAAATCAGTTCAGCTTACAGCTTACACTATCAAAAGGAGTAGAAGTACTAATGGTATTACACATCATATCAACCGAATCGATGAACAGTTACAACGGTATGTTATTCACTTCATCATTAACATAGATTAAAAACTGTGTTTTTCAACTGTATAAACTGACAGTGGCTGTAATACTAATATATATATAATAATAACCCAGAGAGCTCGAGATCACAGATGACATTAAATATCAATTTTAGCGTTTGTTTAAGAACAAAAAACAGGGCAAAATTTCTCTCGGGAACACAATAGAATTACACGTAAAAAGGCCTGAAATATACAAATTTATTTACCGAAATAGTGAACTGGTGAACAATCATAAAAATGGTAAACAGTTGATAGAGAGCTGCGTAGTGTATATAAACATCACCACAGACTTGAAGTCGCCACGAATTTTTGTATCCATAGTAACACGTCACGTGTTCAATATGAGCCAATCATATTGCACACTACATGGTATTGGGGTGAGAGGATCTGGTGCATTTCTTCCCGGGAGAATTATTAAAATGTAGTGACGTTGAATAATATGGGGATAGTGCTGCTGTGTATGCAATCATCATAGACATAACTATGGTGCACGTGCCTTGTAATACTAGTTCATTAACTATTAGTTTTTTAGGCCGCAAAATTTGAGCTTCATCTGCGTAGAAATTTGTGTGCTCGTATAGTTTGTACTTGTAGCGTGTTTAACGTCAGTTTAAGATACTGCACTTAGCTATTGTTGACGTTGCCAGATTGTATCTCGTTCTCGCGGGCTATATTATGTCATATAGCCCGGCGGGCAGCAACATGTCAACTGCTAGTGCCTTTGTGGGCTGTATCATCAGCGGGCTGAAAAAAATGCCGGGCCTTTTTAATAGCGGGCTGCACGTGCCCGCTGTAGCAAAAAGAGCACACTGGTGGATATATGATAGTGTATCTTTTGTCATATCAGCAATAATATTAGAGGGAGACACACGAGTTGCATCAACTAGTTGGAAGTAGAGCTGAAGAGGCCTGGTAACTAATAGTTAAGTACACTTTAAAACGTTGGAAGTAGAGCTGAAGAGGCCTGGTAACTAATAGTTAAGTACAGTTTAAAGCGATCTCCTATCCGGTAATCTGGAGGAGCTCATGTATGACGTCATAGTTGTGACGTCATAGTTGTGCGATAACTTCAGGATGTGGTAACGACTGGCTGAATTTTTGCATTTTAAACCACAGAGCAGGTAATCGTTGCTGAACGATGAATAGCAAAATTCATCTTCAACCTTTTTGGAATAGTGGATAGATTTAGTTAGCGGGTAACAAAATTTCATATACAGCTGATGCCTAGAATTCTGAAGAAATTCCAAAAACAACACCAACAATAATGGAGATAAAGGTAAAAGGTATACAAAGCATTATACGTTCTTACAGAGTATGAGGAAGTGAACGTTACAGTGAAGTGCATTAGGTGGTGTACTGATACAGGGGACAATACTGCTTCGTATAGTCTATTGTGCAGGTAAGCGCGTGGGTAGTGGGTACTGGCTATTGGCTAAGGGACTCGTTAGCAATTAGTAGCCACTAATTAATTAGCAGCCACTAATTGAAATGACACACTTAAAAAAATTGACACTATTTAGCTTTGATAAATTCAGTGATACCACAATGACAACGAAATGATTAAAAAAGATAAATACTCAAGAAAATATCAATATTTATTAATTGTCTCCCAAACTCTCACAACTCCCAAACTCTCACAACATATCAGAGGTTTGAACCGTGTCCACTAGATGATTTTCTATTACATTTTGTTCGTCTCCCGTTGATGTTTCAGTTTGTAACCCACTAGAAAACCCGATGCATCGTCCCAATCTCCTGATTATATGGAAAGCGTTTAATCTGATGAAGTTTCTGAAGCTAGGTACTGTCAGACTATAAATATAAAAGTTGCACATGATATTTAGTGTTACCAAAGTCTCCAAAATTCTATCTCTGAGGATGGTATTATGAGGCGCCTCTAAGAAAATAGTGAGAGCTCCAGGTATTATAGAAACGCAATAAACCACAGCTGTAGCCACCACAGTTACAATTCCCTGCCATCTTTGATCACTTCCAGTGCGCTTTGCCACCTTTCTTGATTTCAGCAAAAATATCACTAGTCCGAATGTTGTCAAAACGACGATAAAAGTTGGAATAAAAACCGACACAGCATAAATCGTATACATAATCACTAAATTTGCCTTTGAAATTTTCTCAGCAGGTGCACCATAGTTGATGTTGTACTCGATGAAACTAAACACAAGTCCGTTTTTATCAAAAGCCCAGCGAACTGCTGGAAGAATAAAAGACAACAACCAGACACTACCACAAATTACATGAGCACATTTCTTTGTTAGCAGTATACTTGTTCTTCTTTGGAGAGGGAACTTCAATAATAAGAGTTTGCTGCAAGATAGGACACAGATGAGTATGTTGCTTCCTGAAAAGGCGCATGAGTGCAAGTATACTTGGGCATAAGCGAGGATATATCCTAGAACCCATTTGTTAGCGATCAGTGAGATCATGGTGGGGAGGACGTAGGTTAAGGACGCTAAAATATCACAAACTGCGATATGCTGCATCACAACTACCAAGAACTTGTTTAGTTTTATCGCATTGTATCTAATTGAAGCTATCAGAATGATGGAGTCTCCAATCAGCGAGGATAGAAGCACTATCAGTAAGTATATGACCCACACACTTCTTTCTTCCGTGTTATGAATACCATACTCAGTGTAGTTTGAAGAGGTTATCATGTTTCTGAAAATATTATCATCAAATTATTGTATTGCAAAAACATTATTTTACTGGCGGTGTCAAAACAGGGCAAGTTTCTATTTGGTACACAATGTATTTACAATACTCAGTGTAGTTTGCTGAATTGACCATGTTTCCTTTGAAGAATCTCGTATAGCTAAGGTTGAGAAAAGAATTAACAAAATACCAGCACAAAACTTGAATTTGAAAACACGAAAGTTTAATATTTGGAATATCTCCAAAACTAGCATATGATGCACTGTTCGAAATTCAAGAATAATTAAAAACAGTACGATATACTGGCCATAATCCATAAATCCATATTGTTGAACAACTTGAACAAACGAACCATCGTTAATTCGATTGGTCGTTGCATTGTAATATAATATGATTTAATTCTTCGAAGCAGAGTGATAAAATGGATAGGTCAGGGAATTTCAGCAAACAATGCTCAACTTTGTGAGAGTGGCATCTGTGCTTGAGCTATGGGCCAAAGGAAAAGATTCGTCAGGTTCTATCTTGCTATGACTGCTATGATTTGAAACAAGCTCAAAAGGTGGAGTGATAATTTACTTTTGAATTATCTGAAGCTTGCATTTCAAAGTGCCAGGTGTTTGCCTTATATATTACTTTGCCTTATACTGTTACTGTTGTCCATTTATCGTAACTTAATGTACATTGGAGGTTTTTCTGGAGCACAGTTTCGCAGGTGTGCTTTAATAGATTTTTAAGTGTCATGTATCAAACGTTGTCGGCAACAAATACCGTGTTTACGAGTAACTCGAACTAGCTTATTTCAGAGCCAAAAGGACTGTAGTTATAGATAAATGCAGTGTGTGCTTCATATTATATGATGTTGGACCATCAAAACTTAACAATTTCCAATTTGATTAGAAGCCGATTCCTTCAAAGGGCGGCAATATAGTTACTGAGCTATAATCACAAAGGGGGACCTGGGATTAACTAATCCTTGACTGCAGCCTGTCTACAGTTGTATACCTACCACATCCACCTCAGAAGTTAATATTCCTACAGTAGACATATTGAGGAGACATATTATTATATCTGAGCAATTCTGAGACATGATAATGATATTAATTCTTGGAGCAATATCTCCTGATCGATGCAGATGGGATTTTTTATCGAGTCTGTTAAGAGACAATTGAGATTTGAGACTTGAGTCTGCACATAAATTGGTTATGTTACTCCAGTCATTTGCAACGCAAATAGTTATAATTGGCTATCCAAACTTTCATGAAGTATATCAAATAAAAGAAATGTTTTGTAATATTCAAATCAATCCTAAAGAATTAAAGTCAATGAAATACATAGCTTATCATCAGATTATTAAAGATAGCTCCAATCATACTGCAAAACAAAACAAGAAATAATGGCTCGGTAAAGTATCAATATTATCATAATAATATTAAATAATATTATATATACATTTATATAATATTTTCATAATAATCTTACTATCTTACTATATATAAAGCGAGACGATATATATATATAATATATTTATCTGTGCCATTTTACTGACACCACGGCATCAACTTTAACGCAAATTTCCGCAAAAACCGTAAAATACATACAACTGAAAATTTTTTGACTGGGTCAAATGCTTTAATGGCCTCCAAATCAGCATGAAAAAATAAAAAATTGGCCAAGAGGTAGGAGTTTTAGAGCCCAAAATTTGGTACCCCAGGTGGTGTCAAAAACGCGAATTAAATAGGTAATAATTATTTTGGTCTCTTGAGTCTTGACACCATTTTAGGGTTATACGGGTTCCTGCTAGTATAATATAAAGCGAGACGATATATATATATATATCTGTGCCATTTTACTGACACCACGGCATCAACTTTAACGCGACTTTCCGCATAAACCGTAAAAGATATACAACTGGAACTTTTTTGGCTGGGTCAAATGCTTTAATGGCCTTCAAATCAGCATGAAAAAATAAAAAATTGGCCAAGGAATAATGATTTTAGAGCCGAAAATTTGGACCCCCAAGTGGTGTCAAAAACGCCAATTAAATAGGTAATAATTATTTTAGTATTTTGAGCTTTTGAGTCTTGACACCGTTTAGGGTTATATTATACGGGTTCCTGCTAGTATAATATAAAGCGAGACGATATATATATATATCTGTGCCATTTTACTGACACCACGGCATCAACTTTAACGCGACTTTCCGCATAAACCGTAAAAGATATACAACTGGAACTTTGTTGGCTGGGTCAAATGCTTTAATGGCCTTCAAATCAGCATGAAAAAATAAAAAATTGGCCAAGGAATAATGATTTTAGAGCCGAAAATTTGGACCCCCAAGTGGTGTCAAAAACGCCAATTAAATAGGTAATAATTATTTTAGTATTTTGAGCTTTTGAGTCTTGACACCGTTTAGGGTTATATTATACGGGTTCCTGCTAGTATTATAAATGTGTAAACCATTCATTTAATCGTATTATAAAACATAGAAAGCACTTTATTACAACAATATGGCGATGATGATTGTTTTAATTACCTAACTGCGATATTAACATTATATCTGAGGTTTGGGTAGTTCGAGGTGAAGCATTTCCTGTTACGTTGTTTAATGTCAAGTTTTCTACTTGATGTATTTTAGTGCATCGTGCTTTCATCCTTCTTGATATTTGGTGAGCTTTTGATGCAATGAAATGTCTGAAGCTAGGAATTGTTAGGCTGTAGATATAGAAGTTGCATATGATATTTAGCGTTATCAAAGACTCAAATATTCTATCTCTGAGGTTCGTGTCGTCAGGTTGCTTTAAGAAAATAGAGAAACTTCCTGGTAACACAGAAACACAATAAACTACAGCTGTAGCCACCACCATAACGATTCCTTGCCATCTTTGATCACTTCCAGTCCGCCTTGCCACTTTTATAGATTTCACCAAATAGAACAACGTGCCCATCGTTGTGAGAATGACTAAAAGTGTTGGGATGTAAACTGTCATTACAAAAATGGAATGCATAATAACTTCATTTGTCTTTGAAGTTTTCTCGTTAGGTAGACCATAGTTCATGTTATACTCAAGATAACTGAATGCAAGTCCATTTTCATCAAATGCCAAACGAATTACAGGAAAAATAACAGCAAGAAACCACGCTAAGGAGCACGTTATATGGGCATTTTTCAGAGTCCAATAATTAAGTTTAAGTGGATACTTTAATAACAGTAGTTTACTAAAAGATAAGGTGCATATAAGAATGCTTGTTCCTGTGTAGCTAGTTAGGTCCAAGGATGCGATGATGTAGGCTAAAGCATCTCCAAGGACCCATTTGTTAGCGATCAGTGATATCATTGTGGGGAGGACGTAGGTTAAGGACGCTAAAATGTCACAAACTGCGATATGCTGCATCACAACTACCAAGAACTTGTTTAGTTTTATCGCATTGTATCTAATTGAAGCTATCAGAATGATGGAGTCTCCAATCAGTGAGGATAGAAGTACAATCATCAGCCAGGTGACCCAGAGACACCTTTCTCCAGCGCTGTGAATCCCATACTCAGTGTAGTTGGTGGAGGTGACCATTCTGCTATCTAAAAGGGAATGGTAAATAATAATAATATCTATTATTGAATTATAGTCGGAAACCAACCGTTCTAAAAGGCCATCTCGTTAGCTTTTCGTGTTAAAAGCTATTTCTCGACGGTTATCAATTGTCTAGATGATGCTTAAAACATTTGAACTTCATGGCATTTTTGTACTCAATGCCATGAGGACGTTTTGGGACACACTTTCTAGGGTTTCGCGGTCACTCGTATTTTTGTATTTTGGGCCAGGAAGATCGTAGAGATTATTCAGATACATCTCGGACTATTAGCACCATGCAAAATTTAAATAAAGGGGGAGAAATATCCAAGATAAATTAGTAAACAACCCAACGAAGTAAGGAAATATCAATGCAGCAATAACTCGGAAACTAGAAATGTAACAAAGGCAAGAGTCGAACAGAATTTGTGTGTGCTCGGTACTCAAAGTTAAGTTTTGGAGTAGACGATGTATTTGGGCTAGTAAAATAAACATATTTTTTAAAGAACGCCCAAAAATAAATCACCCATGCCATACAGTTTATACATGTATATGTCGTTCAGACTAAAGATTGCAAGGTAATAAGATTCCAAGAAACAAAACTAACTATTTCAAATTGTTACAATAATTACAAGTTACAACATTACAAATCTATTACATTTATTGAGGATGTTGATTTATAGGGGTCCTAATCCCCCTGTATCCCCAACTGGAGTTACACTTTCTCAACGTTTGGTTGGTATATGTACAATGACCACAAATAAAGCCACGGTAACTGCACTATATACCCGCTACAAGGTGTTAGAAAGTAGACAGGGAATTGATTTCGTATTATCTCAAACTTTTCAATCAGCAACAGACCAGGTGGTATTTACCTTACTGATGCTCATTTATCTTGCAATTACCCAGCGCACATTGGTAGTTGCTGGAGAAAATATTTCGCAGGTGTCCTTCGATAGTATTGAACTGTAAAATATCAAACATTCTCAGAGACTTATGATTAGAATTAGGAAAAGCTAAAGATCTAAGAGTTTTAAACTAATTACAACACTACAAATCTATTACATTTATTGAGAATTATGTAACGTGATGGAAATATTTTAAACGGGTAATATCCTGTCCAAATCCAGGATACATAACATGAAGACTTTGTTGTAACTTTGTATGAAAAGCATTAATAAGACAAACCGTTCCCATATTACATCAGCAATATTAGTAATTTTCAGACCACCATCAGAAATCATACACTATGTTACTGTGCGAAAATGGAATGCGCATCAGCATTTCATTTTCAAACTAACCAATCAGAGCACATCATACACGACACTTGACACAAACTAACCAATCAGAACACAGTATTCGCATTTCGGCGAATTCCGAAACCAAATCCCACAGGATACTGAGAACTGACGCAATAGTATACTCTACCCTAAAATAAAAAATACATACCGTACCGTGAACTTAATAACAGAAATGGCTCTCCTATTCAAATGGCTCTCCTATTCCAGATTAAAAGTTTAGATCAACACGAATAACATGATGTTTTGGCGAATTATCGTAGACTATGTTTCTCATTATGGGGTGTGAGAAAGTTTAAATCAATACAGAATTGACGTATTGTACCTACTGCCATCATCTAATATATGTATTATATGTCCTAAATATATTTTAGATGGAAGCTCTCAAATTCGCTTCTGGATTTCGCAATCCGCATTGTATCATGATATTGTGAAGAAGTTATATTTAGCAAACAGTACAGTTAATTAACGAAACGTGATCTGCACATTTCTTGAAGTGTTCTATTTCTCAATCACACAATAAGCACTAAAATTTGAAGTTTACTGGATACAAATTCTGCACAATCATAAGTATGGGAGAGTGTATCATTCTGATAACTTCAATGAAGTACAATGCGATAAGACTAAATATGTTCTCAGTTGTTTTTAACCACAATAAACGCTGGCTTGAGTCTATTACTCAACGTCAACAGGCATTGTATGATGGTTCATTTGCAGTAATGGGGCCACCGGCCACGTTTATGGAACACTATCATAGCTTTACCCCATTGGAGACCATCTGCTATTTAAAAATTTAAAGCAAAGCTATCAGCATTTCTTAAATCGTTTCCAGATACAAATGCAAATTTTGAAGCTCTCCAAAGATGGTTCATGGTTGCTTGTCGCTAATATTGGAAAGTTTGGAGGCGATGTATTCTCAATATTTGTGGCACATTTGCGGCACGCTTGCATTGGCCCCATCTATATCTGACCGTTTTTGAGTGGTTCTACGTATGTGTTTGGTATGTAATGATAACAGTATTTGCTATAAAGGTAAACCTAGAACATTATATCTAAATTAAACCATCACTTTTAAAAGTTGTGACTAAAATTGCGGCACAAAAACCGAGAATACATCCTCTGAAAGTTTCCCGGAAAGGGTCTACTGTTTGAGGAATCTGGAACGCGCTTTGTCATAAATTGTCAAATACTCGCGCAACATCTTATCCGAAAACATTGCGCGCGCGAAAAATAAAAATGTATCGAAAAATTAGTAAAAAACCTCAAGTGTGTCTGTCATGTAGTGAATCATGAATGACACAGGGATCTTCAGGATTATGATCTTAATTTTCTAAAAAAATTTTAAATTACATACCTGTAGCCTGTCACTGATATTCACGTTTTCAGAGATCGAACGTCAGCATGCAGTCCACTATTCAGAAGCTCAGTCTCCGAGCTGACCAGAGTTTACACAGGTAATTTAAAATCTTGCTGGTTTTAAAGGGATTAAGTCTTCTATGTGATTCTCTCAGAAGAGATTTGAAATTAAAGTATTATTCAAACACAAGTATTTCTTCAAAGTAAAGTAAAGTAAAGTAAAGTAAAAATTATGACATAACATCATCACTATCACTAATGTATACAAAATATCATTGCACTACATGGAAAAATATACAGTAAACTATTTCTCCATCAAATTTAAAAGTAATAATTTATCAAATATCAATCATGAATAACAACAACATTAAAAAATGTAATTTATTCATACTTCCCAGTGGAGTAAAGATTTATAAAACGTTTCTTTGCTACATAAGGATGAAACCACAGATAATCATTGTGTTTTTCCTTATTAATGATATAACTGGTACCTTCAAAGCCATTGAGAATCGTTAACATATTACGTAAGCCAATCTAGGAGGAAGACTTCTTAAATTCCTACACTAGTGTAATTGCTACTCAATAGTTTTGTGTAAAGCAGCTTACGGAGGTGGACAAATAAAATGGCCGAAACTTTGCTTACGAATCTAACTTACTTAATGTCAATTTACGTAACTTTTCCTCAGAGCAGAAGAGTTGACAGGTGTAATACAGGAGGAGACAAAAGAGAAGGAAAAGAACACGCTTAGTAATGATACCGGTTACGTGGGCTCCTCCAGCGAGAGTGGTAGGATTACCACTTTTTTTAAAAGAAAAAATTAACCAAAATCGGTCATTCGCTAGTACTGTCGTCGACGAACTGTTGTTGATCCATGAATAATTTCATAAATCGTATTTTTCTCCGATAATAAATTGACATCAAGTCTTGAAAATTATTCGAGAAGAATTTCTCGAATAATTTAGTTGCAGCGTGCCACATGGCTATCTAAACTGCAAACCGTACCCATTGCTGAGCAATAATAGCATTTAAAGATATAATGTCATGTTCCCGTTAAAAGTAGATTTTTCTTTAAACGAGGTATCCTGAACAATGTCAGTGGTGTGTCACTGTTACTTGATATCACTCCTACCGCATTATTTCGTACTTGATACTTCATATAAAACAAACTAGATGCACTGCTCTCAATTTGATACAATTTGAACTAACTTAAATTAACTTAAATTTGCTTAACTAACTTTATTAATTTGCTAACAATATCTCATATTACTCACCCTCACCAGAGTCAGCGCCCCCCACGATATCACGGAGAGAAGAAGTTCCCCGAGTTTCTGACGAAACACCCCCAGAAATAACCCCCGGATCCAACTCTACCGACCACACCAGTGTTATCAGGAAGCTGAAACCGGAGGAAGTAGAACTTCTCAAGAAGTCCTCTTACATTAATAAACAGCTGTTCTTACCCTGGATGGATTCAGATAGGTCAGTTGTAATAGTATTAGTACAATAAGTAGTAGTATTAGTAGTAGTATTAGTACAATAAGTAAGTTTTGGGTGAGGTTGTTGTGTATTTCGGTCCTCGTTCACTTACGAAAAAAATGTTGGGCTTTTTGAGTTCTACTTTATTTCTCGTAAAGGTGGCGAAAAGGAACGAGTTGGGATGTGTGTTAATAGAAATGCGGTATAAAATTTGTAACAATTCTCTTTAATACCATTTACAACAGCCACTTATTCTTGCAGATTTGACAAATTTTACTACATCGATAAGTTCACCGATAAAAACGGAAACCTAGGCTTGGCAGATAAACAGAAAAAGCATTTTGGGGGTAAGACAACGATATTTTCACTGTATCCGCAATCGCTAGTAGAACAGTGCGAACATGTTGATCAATATGATTGGTCGTTGAATGGAAATTGGAATTTTGATATTTATTAAATTAAATTTTAAATTATTTAAACTTAAATTATTAACAATCTACTAATTGAATTGTAGATAATCTCCGTAATTCAGGTTGGAAGAGAATAACAGAAATAGCAGAGGAGCCAGCTATAGTGAAACTCCCGTCCGCCTTCAGTATACGTCAGACTGTCGTATCAGACTGCTCTTTTGTAGCGTCCCTCGCGGTTAGCGCACATTTTGAGAGGCGGTTCAAGACCCAGATCGTCACCAATATCATCTACCCCCAGAATAGGTTTGTAGATCGTCACCAATATCATCTACCCCCAGAATAGGTTTGTAGATCGTCACCAATATCATCTACCCCCAGAATAGGTCTGTAGATCGTCACCAATATCATCTACCCCCAGAATAGGTTTGTAGATCGTCACCAATATCATCTACCCCCAGAATAGGTTTGTAGATCGTCACCAATATCGTTTACCCCCAGAATAGGTTTGTAGATCGTCACCAATATTATCTACCCCAGAATAGGTTTGTAGATCGTCACCAATATCATCTACCCCCAGAATAGGTTTGTAGCGCATCATTTAAAAAACCAAAAATTGTCAATCACCAAACAAAGAGATAAGAAACACGGCTACAGTCTCGACGTCTCCAGGCGTGAGTAAATGGTGCCACCGTGGTGCCACCATGGTGGACTGCAACTGTAGGCGTGTTTCTTATCTGCTTGTTTACTGATCGACAATTTGTGTTTAAAAAAAAATATTAAAGAAAGGAAAAGGTAAAGAAAAGGGGAACTGAATTTAGTCCTCATATATTTCTCTTATGATTTTCATATATTTCAGGAAAGGCTTCCCAGTTGTAAATCCAAGCGGGAAATACGTCGTCCGACTCTGGTTAAATGGAGTCTATAGAAAGGTAACGTGTAACGTGTAACGTGTAACGTGTAACGTGTAACGTGTAACGTGTAACGTGTAACGTGTAACGTGTGACGTGTGACGTGTGACGTGTGACGTGTGACGTGTGACGTGTGACGTGTAACGTGTGACGTGTGACGTGTAACGTGTAACGTGTAACGTGTAACGTGTGACGTGTGACGTGTGACGTGTGATGTGTAACGTGTAACGTGTGACGTGTAACGTGTGATGTGTAACGTGTAACGTGTGACGTGTGACGTGTGACGTGTAACGTGTGACGTGTGACGTGTGACGTGTGACGTGTGACGTGTGACGTGTGACGTGTGACGTGTGACGTGTGACGTGTGACGTGTAACGTGTAACATGTAAACTTTATGTTGTACGCACACACCGGAAGGAGGATTTGTTTAGTCACCTGTACGTGACGCCCGAATGATAGCTTGCAATTAAAAACAGCACAATTTAATTTAAGAATGAAAGAAATAAAGGGACACTACAAATTATAAACAACTCCCTCTGTCACAGGTGACATATAAACAACACTGTATTATTAAACATTTTACAGGTTACTATAGACGACTACCTCCCCACGGATAGACACGGAGATTTGCTGTGTTCCTACAGCTCCAACAAGAGCGAGTTCTGGGTGTCACTCCTCGAGAAGGCTTATCTCAAGGTAACCTAACAACTTTAACCTAACAACTGTAACCTAACAACTGTAACCTAGCAACTGTAACCTAACAACTGTAACCTAACAGCTGTAACCTAACAACTGTAACCTAACAACTGTAACTATAGCTCAAGGTAGGGATACATGTCACTCCTCGAGAAGGCTTATCTCAAGGTAGGGATACATGTCACTCCTCGAGAAGGCTTATCTCAAGGTAGGGATACATGGCCTCCGGACTTTGATCATGAAAAAGTTCATGGTTTTTGGGTTTAATCCCGAAAAATGTGCATGATTTTAATTTGCTCCAAACAAAAAAGTGAGATTATAAAGAGCTGAAGTTGCTAAACTTTTAACATTTTTTCGCTAACTATTATTTGACTATTTCGGAGAAGTTCGTGTTTATAACCAATGTACTAATGTACTAATGTACTAATGTACTAATGTACTCATGTACTAATGTACTCATGTACTAATGTACTCATGTAATAATGTACTCATGTACTCATGTACTCATGTACTAATGTACTAATGTACTAATGCTCTTATGTACTAATGTACAAATGTACTAATGTACTAATGTACTAATGCTCTTATGTACTAATGTACTAATGTACTAATGTACTAATATACTAATGTACTAATGTACAGGGTGGGCCAAAAGTCACTGGACATACGTTGGCCTTAATAGCTCAGTCACTGATTGCCCAATTGAAATAATTCTTTCTGGTATGAGGAATTTGTACCACTGGTTCGAGGAATTTGTTAAATCGAAAAATATTCGGGATCATTTTTTTCAAATGAAGGTTCATTTTTGCATTTATTTGATAGTTTGGATAGTCGGATCGAACTAAATTTTATTGAATTGTGTTTGGCCATTCGAATTACGTTTGTCCTTAAAAAAATTAGAACTGTAGCTTCTCAGATGACCGAGATATGAAGCATAACGCGTTTATTCATTACGTGTGATCAGGTGATTGGTTTACCTAATCACGTGATTAGATGAACCCGTTAACCACCCGTTAACCACATAATCGCCCAGTCAATTTTTTTAACGAGATACAGAAAATGCTTGATAACTTCGTCATTTCTAATCTGTTTTGCCTCATCTTTTCAGATCATATGCAACATTTAATACTCTACCGTCTCTGAAAAAATTAGGCGTTCAACATGTTCAGAGAAAACAGTATAGGTGTTTTAATATTGAATGGGCGTGGTCTAAAATATTCGAATTTTCAAATTTTGACGCCGGAATCCTCGAACCAGTAAATACAGTATGCCATCTGCAAAGCAACAGCTTTCAAATATAAAACATGGTGGAGCTATTAAGGCCAATGTATGCCCACTGACTTTTGGCGAACCCTGTATTAATGTACTAATGTACTAATGTACTAATTCTCCAGGTGATGGGAGGGTACGATTTCCCGGGTTCCTCCAGCAACGTGGATCTAACAGCGCTTACTGGCTGGATACCGGAGCGGGTGAATGTCAAGAGAACTGAAACTAAGATAACTGACAGTCTTTATCTTCGTGAGTCTACTGTTGTTAGAGCTTTTTTAGAATTGTACACAAAATATATAGTTTACATATTTTATTGTACAAAGAAAACTTTTTATGGGTCGCTCCCCCAAGGTATAACTATCATTTTCACAAATAAATCCTCCAAAACATACCGATGCATTTGTAAATTAAGTTAATTATTGTAATTAATTAATTAATTAATTGATTGATTAACACATGGTATGTCAGGAATGCTGGATGGACACAGGACGGGAGATGTCCTGATGACGGTGGCTACAGGAGCTCTCTCCAAGGAGGAGTGCGATAGGACCGGCCTTGTTGAATGTCACGCTTACGCTGTGAGTAGTGAGGGGGTTTGCGAGGGGTTTTGTAAGGGGTTTGTGAGGGGTCTTGTGAGGGGTCTTGTGAGGGGTTTTTGTGAGAATTTGGGTATTGGGTACCAACTTACCTTTTAAGTTGGCTACTTGGGTTAGTGCTTTATAACTAAAACTGGTAATCGCTCGAATAATATATTATGAAAATGTATGTATATTTTATTATGTATTACAAATAAACACATAAATTCATGCATTTATCGCACGTTTGAATCCGTATCAAAATTGAATATAAAACGTTTATAAAACAGGTAACGTAAACAAAGCCCTCAGCTATAATAGTCAACTTATTGATGTAATTATAATAGTATTTAGATACTGCTTCACATGATATCAAATAATGTACAAATTCTATTTATAGATCTATGTACAAAGTTTAATTACAAAGTCTATGTATAAAATACAAATTTCCAATGCTATAAAAATATAATTGTTCTCTCAAAATAAAGGGAAAATCAGCAAACTGGCACAATCCTCTGAGGGCGCCCTTCAGGGCTTCCGTTGTACGTCACTGGATTAGTTTTTACCGGTGATTCACGATGGCAATGAAATGCGTACAAGGTGCAAAGCATCACATCAATGTGCAGTGGTATCGATGCCAGAAGGGCCCGGTAGCTCGGAGTCACGAGTAACATCTTCTTTGAGACTCCCCGAGAACCGCACATTTTTGCCTGCCCTGTTAGCGGCACTGGCTGCTGGAAGGCTTGAGGACCGTGTCAGTTTAGCCGCCCGGGTTGCTTGCGGAGGGGCCCGGGTTGCTTGCGGAGGATCTCTAACTGGCATGTGATGTGCGGGAACTGGACTATCATACTCATCCGACTCCTCGTAGTCCGTGCAGAGCCATTTAAAGGAAACAAACAGTAAACACACTCCAGTAAACAACCCTAGAAGTATCATCAGCGAGGTCTCCAGGTGAAGTGCTCCCTCTCTGGGGTCCTTTTCTGAGTTAGGTGGTCTCCAGCCTTGCTGTTGTGGAGACCTCCTTCTCGAGTTGTAGTGAGACTTCCGTGAGCGTCGCCGCGAGTCGTACCGGCCAGATGGTCGTCTGTCCCTGATTGAACAGGGTTAAGAATATGAGTGGTATAGTAATCTTAAAGTTTCAAGGAGTATATCTATGATGTTAGCGTTAATCTGGAAATTCAATACAACTACAAGTACAAGGACTTAGGACTCTTGGCATAAAACTCAGACATAACTTTCAGATCCGAAACATATTACTCCAATTTAAATTTCTTACAAATAAATTATCGTACTGTATATAATAATTGCTGCTTCTCCCACTGGGTTCTGTGACAGCTTCAGATAAGCTATTATCTGAGTAGAATAGCAGGATTGCTGTTATCACTGTCATCACTAACAGCCATTCTGTTGTTCTCATTCTATCTTGGTGATGGGTTTTATTTCAATTAAGATATGAAAATATTATTATATTCGCATCTTTTGGATTAAAATTTGGTTCAGCGTTTGTCCTGATTGCAAAATTTGAAGATATAAATGCCTGATCTAATGTTATATTCCGTTACTTATCAACAAAGAAAACGTTTTATACAGTAATCTTCAACACAAGTGGGAACGTATGGGTAGTGTCCGAACACTAGTGAAATAGACGTATATTGTTAATATGGTGATTGGAGGGCTCGAACACCTTAGAAAATATCCAAAAAATCCTCAAAGCTACTTCAATAAAAAACAAGTGTATGATTTAGAATTCCATTAATGAGTTTCAGTCTCATCTCTCCACTAAATTCAAGACTTAAATAGTTTATTATAAGAAGGCGGTCCATCGTCAATATCCGAGATCTGTGTTGAAGGTTTCTTATATCCTGGCTGTGGAGGAGAAGCATCTGTGACGTCACTTTTATCTGTGACGTCACTTCTTTTAGTGACGTCACGCCTCTCTGTGACGTCACTTCTCTCTGAAGTCCCCTGATCTGTGGGCTCTGTGAAGCTTGTCTCCGCATAAGACGGTGGCTGCTTTGTGGAATGCACCCCATTTGGTTTTAGCAGATCACTTTCTGTGACGTCACTTTTATCTTCTGTGACGTCACTATCAGGTTCATCTCTATCCGATAGTGTGGAGTTTGATTCACTTACTGTGATCTTTGGATCCGTACTTGGATCCGGTTCAAAACCATAAGCTCTGCTAAACCAAAGGTTTGAGTAACGCTGGGAGGATTGAGCGGGGTTGTGCTGCGCTGGATCTGTTTGGCACATCTTAATTATACAGCATAATATCCAGAAAGCAAATATTGTAACGGGTATTCCTATGCCTAGGCCCAGTACTTGCACTGGATTTAAAGCATGTTCGGTATCATCGTAGTTTATTCTTTTGGTTGAGCTGTCGTAGGACAATCTTCTCCTCTCTCCAAAACTGAAAGGTGAAAATTGGGACTGTTAGTGTTTATAGAGGAACTTACAGAGGAATTTACAGAGGAATTTACAGAGGAATTTACAGAATATCTGGATACTTTTGAATATTGTGAAATGGGGCCAAAATGGTCCAAAAAGATAATATTATCCATTGCTGACATAAATTTTACCCTTTTTTTTCTAGAAATAAAACAGGGATCCTAGCTTCAAATGTAACTAACGATTTGTCGGTGCTTCGTATCCGGGAGTCAGTGTGAGTGGACCGTCTTCTCGAGTCAGAGTAACTTGTCGCACCAGGAGGAGGAGCAGAGTCTGACCGCTTCCTGGAATCTGAGGACCGCCGCCTGGAGAGATCATAGTAGGATGATCTCCGTCGGTCACTGGGTGGAATCACGTGACTTTAGTAACCATCTAGTAACCTAGTAACCAGCTAGTAACCTAGTAACCAGCTAGTAACCTAGTAACCAGCTAGTAACCTAGTAACCAGCTAGTAACCTAGTAACAAGCTCGTAACCTAGTAACCAGCTAGTAACCTAGTAACCAGCTAGTAATCGAGTATGCAACGGTTGAGTGATTATCTGTCACAAATTGGAAACTGGTTACTAGATCTTGATTTTGGTAATCTGGTGGGGAAACGTGACAGCGACTAACCAATCAGCTTCCAGCATCGACCAATCAAATCTCAGAATTACTGTCACGTGTCAATTTCAAATGTGTCATATTACTAAAACTTTCCTTACGAGTAAACGTTACTGGCACTTCTTCTCCTAGAATCTGATATATACGCTTCTGATAAGCCGTTATCTGTGTAAAGTAGCAGGAGTGCTATTGTCACTGTTATTACCACCATATATCCTGATAGTATCCTCATCCTGCTACACATGGAGTAGTAGTGGTAAGTAGTGGTAAGTAGTGGTAAGTAGTGGTAAGTAGTACTGGGGTTCATTTGAGATAGTGTAAACGCGATAGCTAGCTGGATGGCGACAACTAGCGCTAGTTGTCGCTGGATGGAGCTAGCTATCGCGTTTACACTATCGCAAAAGAACCGTTACTGGCTTTTAAGGGATGATCGTTATTATAACGATATGGTTGGGGGCTTCTAATTTAATAATTTCACTAAACGATTACAAATTGATTACAAAATAAATAATCTTTCTTGAGTACGTGCAACTATTAAATAAAATCATAGTTTAAATCATGGTGGTATAAAAATCTCCTTTTTTGGTTTAAATCTACAACTAAACAGCGGATAAACAACAAAATAACTGACCTGTTTGAATAACTTGGCCGAACCTGGTGGTTAAGGTAGCGATCCCTTGTCTCCTATAGCAACCTGGTGGTCAAGGTAACGGTCCCTTGTCTCTACTTGCAAACAACCGCACTTCTTTCACAGTCCTTACGACGCTCTGGCACGCGCTGGTATGCAAGCTCACTGGTCACAGGTATGCAGGGTTACTCCTCAGCAAGGTCAACCTAGTGTTACTTTTGAAGGTATGACGACGAGAGAGGCTCTACCATTCACACCAAGGTCTAGTGGACCCCCGGTTGGCATGGTAATTGACGTCACGAGGGACGGAACAATTCCAGTGTTGGCCAATGAATAGCCAGGATCACAGTAACGTGTCAAAACAAATATGGTGCTCCACATGATAATGCCCATGTAAGACTTTCTTCAAGCCCCCACATGTTTTGATCCCCATGTAATTTGATGAATTGGGTTTCTAGCAACATATGAAACAACACGAGGAGGGTCAACGAGCCATTCTCCAGTCTGTTTCAAGCTGGAATGAGAGAAACTGTCACATTGTTACACTGTTACAGTCATATGGACGGTTTGATGTAATTAAAATTGAAACAAAGTCTGTCGTTGAATGTTTGACGTTTATGACCTTTCAAGCAGAGAAAAAGTTTCAGCTGAAAGATTCATCCTTATATAAGCTACTTGAGCTTATATAAGAGTCTAAGCTAATAAAAGATCGGATACACCCTCCGAAACAAGCCAACACCACTATAATATGTAACTAATTGTTACTAATATGTAACTATACAAAACACTAAATATCACGCACGTCACGACACGTCGCAAAACTATTCCTCATTATATACAGTTGATATATAAATCAAGAGGCTTGCATATAATGAACATATTGCGGGTATTACTGGTTCTGTGTTGTGGTGTAATCCTGGCTAGCTAGTTAACTCTAAACTCTAAACAGTATGTGTTGGTTAACACTGTGCGTAACTAACTAACCCGCTACACACCCCCCCCCCCCCCCCCCCCCCCCCCAACACTGCCCAAACCCAAAACCTCGGCGTGTTAAACGCATCTGAAAATAACGAAGTATGCAAGTACCTCACATGATGTGACAACACGCACGTCACGCATACTAGTTTAGTGACGTCACGCATCGTAAAACAGAAGTATTTCTCATGGCTAGTTTAGTAGTTTACAGTAAATTCTGATATTATGTGTCTAAATTATGTGTCTAAATTATATGTCTAAATTATATGTCTATTCTGGTATTATATGTCTAAAGCCCGAAGCATAGAAATCCCCTTCAGTCGCCAAATTTTGAAAACACATCGGAAATAATATGCCGAGGAACTGATCAGATTAAAATGGAACTATTTGTGCCAATTATTGGTGTGTGGTTATTTCGCAGTGTTATTTATTTTGCAGCCATTTTATCAATGTTAATTCCACTATTGACGTCGTGTGGAAATAACTAAGTATTTCAGCCATTTTTGAAACTTTCCTGCCTTAAAACGCTGACGTAGTTTGCGAACCCTCCCGTGGGAGTCGTCATCATATAAAATGAGAACTGGTACTTCCACATTTCTAGAATCACGATGCAGTAAATCCGCTTCAGTGATTTTTACATGTGGCATGGTTGTTACTTTGCTGGACACTAAATGTGTATCTAATGTCAGCGGTGGTGGAGTTAGGAACATTCCAGACTGTTTCCAGTAGAAGTTCCACTACACCTAGCATCGTTTCTAAGTGTGATGTGATTTAAAGGGGGAAATGCAGGAGCAATTCATTTACAACGTACCTATGTCACAATAAATTTAGAATCTGTAACTTCGGTTGGGCTCCCGGTTGTAAGTTTGTTAGATATTCGTGGTTTTAGGGTGAGTTGGGGCTTCCAGTTTCCACTATTTGGGAGCCTCTTTAGTTTGGGGCTAGTTTAGTTTAGGGTGAGTTGGGGCTTCCAGTTTCCACTATTTGGGAGCCTCTTTAGTTTGGGGCTTGTTTAGTTTAGGGTGAGTTGGGGCTTCCAGTTTCCACTATTTGGGAGCCTCTTCAGTTTGGGGCTAGTTTAGTTTAGGGAGAGTTGGGGCTTCCAGTTTCCACTATTTGGGAGCCTTTTTAGTTTGGGGCTAGTTTAGTTTAGGGTGAGTTGGGGCTTCCAGTTTCCACTATTTGGGAGCCTCTTTAGTTTGGGGCTAGTTTAGTTTAGGGTGAGTTGGGGCTTCCAGTTTCCACTATTTGGGAGCCTCTTCAGTTTGGGGCTAGTTTAGTTTAGGGTGAGTTGGGGCTTCCAGTTTCCACTATTTGGGAGCCTCTTTAGTTTGGGGCTAGTTTAGTTTAGGGTGAGTTGGGGCTTCCATTTTCCACTATTTGGGAGCCTCTTTAGTTTGGGGCTAGTTTAGTTTAGGGTGAGTTGGGGCTTCCAGTTTCCACTATTTGGGAGCCTCCTTAGTTTGGGGCTAGTTTAGTTTAGGGTGAGTTGGGGCTTCCAGTTTCCACTAGTTGGGGCTTCCAGTTTCCACTATTTGGGAGCCTCTTTAGTTTGGGGCTAGTTTAGTTTAGGGTGAGTTGGGGCTTCCAGTTTCCACTATTTGGGAGCCTTTTTAGTTTGGGGCTAGTTTAGTTTAGGGTGAGTTGGGGCTTCCATTTTCCACTATTTGGGAGCCTCTTCAGTTTGGGGCTAGTTTAGTTTAGGGTGAGTTGGGGCTTCCAGTTTCCACTATTTGGGAGCCTCTTTAGTTTGGGGCTAGTTTAGTTTAGGGTGAGTTGGGGCTTCCATTTTCCACTATTTGGGAGCCTCTTTAGTTTGGGGCTAGTTTAGTTTAGGGTGAGTTGGGGCTTCCAGTTTCCACTATTTGGGAGCCTCCTTAGTTTGGGGCTAGTTTAGTTTAGGGTGAGTTGGGGCTTCCAGTTTCCACTAGTTGGGGCTTCCAGTTTCCACTATTTGGGAGCCTCTTTAGTTTGGGGCTAGTTTAGTTTAGGGAGAGTTGGGGCTTCCAGTTTCCACTATTTGGGAGCCTCTTTAGTTTGGGGCTAGTTTAGTTTAGGGTGAGTTGGGGCTTCCAGTTTCCACTATTTGGGACCCTCTTTAGTTTGGGGCTAGTTTAGTTTAGGGTGAGTTGGGGCTTCCAGTTTCCACTAGTTGGGGCTTCCAGTTTCCACTATTTGGGACCCTCTTTAGTTTGGGGCTAGTTTAGTTTAGGGAGAGTTAGGGTTTCCAGTTTCCACTATTTGGGTGCCTCTTTAGTTTGGGGCTAGTTTAGTTTAGGGAGAGTTAGGGCTTCCAGTTTCCACTATTTGGGAGCCTCTTTAGTTTGGGGCTAGTTTAGTTTAGGGAGAGTTAGGGTTTCCAGTTTCCACTATTTGGGAGCCTCTTTAGTTTGGGGCTAGTTTAGTTTAGGGAGAGTTAGGGTTTCCAGTTTCCACTATTTGGGTGCCTCTTTAGTTTGGGGCTAGTTTAGTTTAGGGAGAGTTAGGGCTTCCAGTTTCCACTATTTGGGTGCCTCTTTAGTTTGGGGCTAGTTTAGTTTAGGGAGAGTTGGGGTTTCCAGTTTCCACTATTTGGGTGCCTCTTTAGTTTGGGGCTAGTTTAGTTTAGGGAGAGTTAGGGCTTCCAGTTTCCACTATTTGGGTGCCTCTTTAGTTTGGGGCTAGTTTAGTTTAGGGAGAGTTAGGGTTTCCAGTTTCCACTATTTGGGAGCCTCTTTAGTTTGGGGCTAGTTTAGTTTAGGGTGAGTTGGGGCTTCCAGTTTCCACTATTTGGGAGCCTCTTCAGTTTGGGGCTAGTTTAGTTTAGGGAGAGTTAGGGCTTCCAGTTTCCACTATTTGGGTGCCTCTTTAGTTTGGGGCTAGTTTAGTTTAGGGAGAGTTAGGGCTTCCAGTTTCCACTATTTGGGTGCCTCTTTAGTTTGGGGCTAGTTTAGTTTAGGGAGAGTTAGGGCTTCCAGTTTCCACTATTTGGGTGCCTCTTTAGTTTGGGGCTAGTTTAGTTTAGGGTGAGTAGGGGCTTCCAGTTTCCACTATTTGGGTGCCTCTTCAGTTTGAGGCTAGTTTAGTTTAGGGAGAGTTAGGGTTTCCAGTTTCCACTATTTGGGTGCCTCTTTAGTTTGGGGCTAGTTTAGTTTAGGGTGAGTTGGGGTTTCCAGTTTCCACTATTTGGGAGCCTCTTTAATTTGGGGTTAGTTTAGTTTAGGGTGAGTTGGGGCTTCCAGTTTCCACTATTTGGGAGCCTCTTTAGTTTGGGGCTAGTTTAGTTTAGGGTGAGTTGGGGCTTCCAGTTTCCACTATTTGGGAGCCTCTTTAGTTTGGGGCTAGTTTAGTTTAGGGTGAGTTGGGGCTTCCAGTTTCCACTATTTGGGAGCCTCTTCAGTTTGGGGCTAGTTTAGTTTAGGGTGAGTTGGGGCTTCCAGTTTCCACTATTTGGGTGCCTCTTTAGTTTGGGGCTAGTTTAGTTTAGGGTGAGTAGGGGCTTCCAGTTTCCACTATTTGGGAGCCTCTTTAGTTTGGGGCTAGTTTAGTTTAGGGTGAGTTGGGGCTTCCAGTTTCCACTATTTGGGAGCCTCTTCAGTTTGGGGCTAGTTTAGTTTAGGGTGAGTTGGGGCTTCCAGTTTCCACTATTTGGGTGCCTCTTTAGTTTGGGGCTAGTTTAGTTTAGGGTGAGTTGGGGCTTCCGGTTTCCACTATTTGGGTGCCTCTTCAGTTTGGGGCTAGTTTAGTTTAGGGAGAGTTAGGGTTTCCAGTTTCCACTATTTGGGAGCCTCTTTAGTTTGGGGCTAGTTTAACATATGTTGTGAATATTTTACATTATGATTATTTACTGTTCTTATCTTATCTGCTGCAGCCTTGTCCTAAATACTTAAATAATTACGGTTGTTGTGTCAGAACAAAACAACAAATATGCGGGTGGGAGTACCTGCCATATCCTGAATATAGATAAATTTGACAAGTCCTTGCGCCTTCTATCTAATTTGATAATTATCAATTAAAAGATAAAATTTGTTAATTCCATATCCCGCTTTAGGTTGACAGTACCTCATGGCCAGAGTTACCTTTCAAAAAACACATTGGCTTCTCAAGCACTGGGCTGTGCCTGAAATATTTGGAAAAGGATCCCTAGCAAGTGCAGTCAGGGACCAGTCCAGATTTGCTAAAAAACTGGTAAAAACACCATTACCTGCCTTAAACCCACTCTTTGCATTTTCCTATCGAACCAAATATGAGAAATCCCCAGAACTAAAAACCACCAGGACAATCGTAGATCTTTACGATGGTGGAGCTGTGGGATTGGACAAGATGGAGCTTCACGACACACCTATCAAGGAAACCGATGCCAGCAAACCCATCATCTTAGTGTTTCCCGGAGGAAACGAGCATACAAACTCCACAAAAGTGCAGACTCTGTGCGCATCTTACCTGAATTCAGGCTACGGAGATATCTACATGTGCAACTACAGAGGCAGATCCAACACCCCTTTCAGGACCCCTCAGTTCAGCCTACCATACGGTAAATATAATGAGGTTGGAGCTATAGTCACCTATCTGAAAGAAATGTTTAAAGACCGACCGATACTCTTGGTGGGGGACTGTTTTGGAGGCTATTGTATAGTCGATTATCTTACATCCACTGAAGTCAACTCTAGTGTTGTTGGAGGGGTAATTCACAGTGTACAATGGAATGCGGAATCAGCCAACAAGAAGATGATGATTGACCCCAATTACTCCCTTTATGTGAAACCATGGGCTAAGTACACTAAGAATTTACTGGTAGTCGGAAAGAAAGGGAACGAAGAGTTTGCCCAACAAGTGTATGAAAAGATTGGCAAGGAAAGATTCGAAGTTTTATCCTCACTGTCAATGGAACAACCCTACGATGTGCATCAACTTTACAAGATTGGTCTCTCTCATTTAGCAGAGGGTGCATTCCAAGACGAAGAAGATTACATCAACAAAACTTCCCCTCATAAAAAGATTGAAAGATCATCTCTCTCACGGCCCTTAATTGTTATCAATGCAGATGATGATCCTACTGCTCCGATAGATTTAGATGATATAGAGGTGATGGAGAGGGACCCTAACTTGTGCTTCTGGTTGTTTGCTTGCGGAGGGCATTGCTCTTATGTTAAGCACTTGTTTCCTGCCGATAACTTTATAGATGAAGCTATGGTGGAGTGTTCTGATATTTTGGTCAAGAACTTTGGTTGAACTTGTAGATTATACAGCCATACATGGTTGATTAGCTAGGGCTGCGTTTATTCGGCCAGTAACAGAGTGCGAAATGAATACACCGTTTTATAAAACACCGTTTTTTTTTCAACAGACTTATCAGACAAATTTCCTGGTCAATAAAATCAAATTCTTTTACATATTTTAGATTTCAGTTGTAATGCATGAGTGAACCTTTTTGCAATATAGACATTTCTAGCTTTCCTTTAAAAACTTAAACAGATCGTTTTATTCCCACACATCTATCCGTTTAATTAAATAAAATTAAAATAATCTCAATATCAGAAGTAATCCACGAAACCGCTGTAAAACATAATTAATATCACCGTACTATTAAATAGGTCCATCGACGTCGATATACCTCAGCCCTCAGGTCTTTTTTCTAAGTCTACCATCATTTTCGGTGTCCAGACCTTTCTCCGGTCATTTTTTAAGGGCAGCGAAAAATGAATACCATACTTTCGTGTTGGGACCCATGTTTAGAACATCCTTCGCATCCTCCAGAACTTAAAGAATTTTTCATAAAAAGGCGGCGTAGTTTCGAGAGTAGAGAGTTGCTGTGAGGTTCTTGACGATCTGAGTCTGACATGACAATTGTAATCAGTCTTCGAAATGTATAATCCTTTTATAGTCTGACTGTTGCGGTACGTCTCGGTCCCGGAGAGGTAAGATTTGTGTGTCCGGTGCCGTTTCGGGTATACGGGATATTCACAGCACTATGCAGGGAAATTCGAGAACTATGACAGATTTTTGTTACAAATGTTTGTTGCCGATTTGCATTGAGACGTTGAGCGGAATATATAGCCAATTGCTCCTTCGTAAATACAAGAGGAGCTCCAATCTTGGACGCAAGGAGTATTAATACTGCTTTTTAAGCTTTAACATTCTTAGCAGTTGATTTAGATAAACGATTGATGGGCTGAAAGCTATTCAATTTTGGCATATATCCAAATATAGGAAAACCGTTTTTGGGCATATTGTTCTTAGTTTAATTTAATAAAGCTCGACATACGACTTCGGTAGACCATTAAGTACAAGAAAAACTCCCTCTGATTAGATAAAACGATAATAGAAATAACATCTTGTAAAGTTATAGTTATTCACGATCACATGCAAACTAATTAAAAATATATCGCTAAATTCAGTACCTCCTAGGCAGATCAGCTGCAGTTACCCATTGTACCTTTTAAATCAATTTATAAATTCAATGATAAATCAAATGTAAAAACGTAAAGCACTGATAGTTAAATATCAACCAAATTTTCCTACATTTTTTCACTAAATTTCCTACACCATAGCACTATACTAAAAAACTCTATTATTGTCATGGTCAAGACTGATCTATGGAAGCCCGAATCTTAGATCAAGTTTCCTGAGTTTGTTTTTTCCAGTTTGTAAGAGTGAAAGTTTAGACTAACTGTCTAAACTACCCACTTGTGGCTTATCCGCTCCATATTCCGGACCCTGGTCCTGGTCCTGGTCCTGGTCCTGGTCCTGGTCCTGGTCCTGGTCCTGGTCCTGGTCCTGTTCCTGGTCCTGGTCCTGGTCCTGGTCCTGGTCCTGGTCCTGTTCGTGGTCCTGGGAATTATCATTCGAACTTCGGGAATTTGAACGAGGGTTTATCTGGTCCTGGTCCTGGTTCTGTGATATTGGGTTCATGTTAGTCAAATTCAATGCTGGAGCCTGGAAGCTGATTGGTTAATCACTGTCGTGTGTTTAAAAAATATGGTTCACCTTCGCTTTAGTATCAAGAATGAGTTGTTTAAAATCGAGGTTTGGCATCTATTTCTGGTGAGTAACCTGGAGGTGTATCTTTACTCTGACTGTTGTCTCCAGGGATGTTAAGTTCATCGTAAGACGGTGGTTTCATTGAATATTCCCCACCTGGTGCCGGTGGAGGATACGCTCCACCTGGTGCCGGAGGAGGATATGCTCCACTTGGTGGAGGGTATGATCCACCTGGTGCTGGATACGCTCCACCTGGTGCCAGTGGAGGATACGCTCCACCTGGTACCGGTGGAGGGTATGCTCCACTTGGTGGAGGGTATGATCCACCTGGTGCTGGATACGCTCCACCTGGTGCTGGATACGCTCCACCTGGTGCCGGTGGAGGATACGCTCCACCTGGTGCTGGATACGCTCCACCTGGTGCTGGATACGCTCCACTTGGTGCTGGATACGCTTCACTTGGTGCTGGAGAAGGGAATGATCCGCCTGGTGCCGGTGTAGGAGATGCTCCATATGATGCTCCCACATGATCTTCATATTTAGATTCCTGCATTTTTTTGCAGCAACAGTACAACAGGAATAACGCGACTACTCCACCCACTATTCCTGCCACTATTTTCCAGGGTACTTTACCCGAGGAGCCTGTATTATTATCTATATGCCCCCTTCTCCTGTTGTATGAGGGTGTTCTTGAGTCGGTTGATCGTCTTCTTGAATCGTCGAATGATCGTCTTCGTGAATCGTATGTACGTCTTCTTGAATCGTAGGAAGCTCTTCTCCTGTCCCTAATTAATTACATTGATTAATTAATTAAATGCGTTACGTATTAAATGGTGATGAACGGTTTGAATGAGACGAATAATTAGAAAATATATAAGAAAACAGAATAGGTAATGAGTAAAATGTAGGATGGCATATTTTGTTCAAAGATCAAGTTTATATTTCAATTGTAAAGTCCCCCCCCCCCCCCCCCTATTTGATCTTAAATAATTTAAATCAATCAATTAATTGAACAACTAATTAATAAAACTCTCCCTACGTGTAGGCAGTTCCACTGCTTCTTCTCCGGGAGTCTGTGTAAGCTTCTGACAAGCTATTATCAGTGTAAAGTAGCATCATTGCTATTACTAATATTATTACCGCCACACATCCTGATATATTCATCCTGCTCTTTTTTGAGGAATTAGTTATTAGTTAAATAGATATATGAACAACTTTTGACAAACGTTAGTATATGAATTACGACACAATGCTACACTGATACATTAAATTAAATAGGTAATAATTATTTTATTTTCTTGAGTCTTGACACCATTTAGGGTTATACGGGTTCCTGCTTGTACTAGTAACTAGGAATGCCAGAACAAGTCCAGAGTTATGGCTCCGATCCCAAAAAAGAATAAAACAAAAAGAAATTAAAAATAATTATTATGAAGGTTATATCGACTGTGGTTATATCGACTGTGGGGGGGGGGGGGGGTGTCACGTCCGTCTATGTCCGCTTGTCTCATAGAATCCAAAAAGGACAGGACATAGGTGGACATAGGCGGACATAGACGGACATAGGCGGACATAGGCGGACATAGGCGGACATAGACGGACATAGGCGGACATAGGCGGACATAGGCGGACATAAATGGACACCTAAATTGCTAAATAAAATGATCAATTTTTGCTGTTATAGGGGGGATCATGTTTTTTGTCCGTTCGGTACCCTATATTTTCAAAACGGACAAAAAATAGAGCGGACAAAAACGGACAAAAATGGACAAAAACGGACAAAAATGGAAATAACATTTAGATGCTTCCTCCTCCTACTCTTCCTCCTCCTCCCCCTGGGTCTTCCTGATCTTCCTCAGTCCTCTTCCTCCTCCCCTCCTCAGTCCTCCTCCTACTCCTCCTCTTCGTCCTCAGTCCTCCTCATCAGTCCTCAACAGTCCTCCTCCCCAGTCCTCCTCCTCCTCCTCCTGAGTCCTCCTCCTGGGTCCTCCTCCTGGGTCCTCCTCCTCTTCATCCTCCTCCTCTTCCTCCTCAGTCCTCCTCAGTCCTCCTCCTCATCCTTCTCCTCAGTCCTCCATCCTCCTCCTCAGTCCTCCCCCAGTCCCCCTCCTCCTCCTCCTATTCAGTCCTCCTCCTCCTCCTCTTCCCTCTCAGTCCTCAGCCATCCTCCTGGGTCCTCCTCAGTCCTCCTCCTCAGTCCTCCTCCTCCTCTTCATCCTCCTCCTCTTCCTTCTCGGTCCTCAGTCCTCCTCCTCCTGGGTCCTCCTCCTCATCCTTCTCATCAGTCCTCCTCCTCCCCAGTCCTCTCCCAGTCCCCCTCCTTCTCCTCCTCCTATTCAGTCCGCCTCCTCCTCCTCCTCCTCAGTTCTCCTCAGTCCTCCTTCTCATTTCTCCTAAGTCCTCCTCCTGAGTCCTCCTCCTCTTCCTTCTGAGTCCTCCTCCTGAGTCCTCCTCCTCCTCCCTCTCAGTCATCCTCCTCAGTCATCCTCCTCAGCCATCCTCCCCAGCCATCCTCCTCAGCCATCCTCCTCAGTACTCCTCAGTCCTCCTCCTTCTCAGTCATCGTCAGTCCTCCTCCTCAGTCCTCCTCAGTCCTCCTCCTCCTCCTGGGTCCTCCTCCTCCTCCTCCTCCTGGGTCCTCCTGGGTCTTCCTGATCCTCCCCAGTCCTCTTCCTCCTCCCCTCCTCAGTCCTCCTCCTACTCTTCCTCCTCATCCTCAGTCCTCCTCATCAGCCCTCAACAGTTCTCCTCCTCCCCAGTCCTCCTCCTCCTCCTGGGGCCTTTTCCTGGGTCCTCCTCCTGGGTCCTCCTCCTCCTGGGTCCTCCTTCTCCACCTCAGTCCTTTTCCTCCTCCTCCTCAGTCCTCTTCCTCCTCTTCCTCCTCCTCAGTCCTCCTCCTCCTGGGTCCTCCTCCTCCTCTTCATCCTCCTCCTCTTCCTCCTCGGTCCTCAGTCCTCCTCCTCCTGGGTCCTCCTCCTCATCCTTCTCATCAGTCCTCCTCCTCCCCAGTCCTCTCCCAGTCCCCCTCCTTCTCCTCCTCCTATTCAGTCCTCCTCCTCCTCCTCCTCCTCAGTTCTCCTCAGTCCTCCTTCTCATTTCTCCTAAGTCCTCCTCCTGAGTCCTCCTCCTGAGTCCTCCTCCTCTTCCTTCTGAGTCCTCCTCCTGAGTCCTCCTCCTCCTCCCTCTCAGTCATCCTCCTCAGTCATCCTCCTCAGCCATCCTCCCCAGCCATCCTCCTCCTCCATCCTCCTCAGTACTCCTCAGTCCTCCTCCTTCTCAGTCATCGTCAGTCCTCCTCCTCAGTCCTCCTCAGTCCTCCTCCTCCTCCTGGGTCCTCCTCCTCCTCCTCCTCCTGGGTCCTCCTGGGTCTTCCTGATCCTCCCCAGTCCTCTTCCTCCTCCCCTCCTCAGTCCTCCTCCTACTCTTCCTCCTCGTCCTCAGTCCTCCTCATCAGTCCTCAACAGTTCTCCTCCTCCCCAGTCCTCCTAAACCTCCTGGGGCCTTTTCCTGGGTCCTCCTCCTGGGTCCTCCTCCTCCTGGGTCCTCCTCCTCCTGGGTCCTCCTTCTCCACCTCAGTCCTTCTCCTCCTCCTCCTCAGTCCTCTTCCTCCTCTTCCTCCTCCTCCTCCCTCTCAGTCATCCTCCTCAGCCATCCTCCTCAGCCATCCTCCTCAGTCCTCCTCCTTCTCAGTCCTCCTCAGTCCTCCTCCTGAGTCCTCCTCCTCCTCAGTCATCATCCTCAGTTCTCCTCCTCCTCCTCCTAGGTCCTCCTTTTGGGTCCTCCTCCTCCTCCTCCTCCTGGGTCTTCCTGATCCTTCTCCTCCTTCTCAGTCATCCTCCTCAGTCATCCTCCTCAGTCATCCTCCTCCGCCATCCTCCTCAGCCATCCTTCTCAGCCATCCTCCTCAGTACTCTTCAGTACTCTTCAGTACTCTTCAGTACTCTTCAGTCCTCAAAATGTTTGTCCGCTAATGTCCACCAATGTCCGCTAATGTCCACCAATGTCCATCCAAGTCCGCCAATGTCCGTCCGGGTCCGCCAATGTCCGTCCGAGTCCGCCAATGTCCGTCCGAGTCCGCCAATGTCCGTCCGAGTCCGCCAATGTCCGTCCGAGTCCGCCAATGTCCGTCCGTGTCCGCCAATGTCCCAAAAAACACGTCCGTTGTCTCATAGAATCCAAAAAGGACAGGACATAGGCGGACATAGACGGACATGACACCCCCCCCACTGTGGAACCATTGAGAAAATCAGCTAAGAATAAAAAGCACCATGCACGACTTCACGACTTCTCGCTAAAACGTAAAATGATCGTAAGTCGTTTAAGGAACAACTGATGAACGATCATTTCTATTGATGACAGTAATTTAAAATCACTCAAATCACATCCCAGCAAACAAGACAGAACTCATGTCGAACATAGTTCCGTCGTTTACATGAAGTATTTATCAGTGATTATTGATTACCGTTGCCATGACCACAGCTGAAGTCGCGACAATTGCCAGCCCACGTGATCAGCTGACCAGGCCTAGATAAAGTGTGACGATTTATAAGTGTATTAAACATAAATTTGTCAATGAGAGGCCTTACACTCATGTCTTGACTATACATCAATTGATACACTGTACACTATACATTGTACATGCTATTGGTGTTTCGGCTACACGAATATATAAAAAGTTGTACCCTCAGAACCCTAGGGCTTCAAGGTTCTATTCAGAAATACATACATTTACTAGTACTAAGATTCCCGCAAGTTGAACAAACTAGCAAACTAATCCAACTTTCGAAAGTACGTGGTCCTTTTTTGTAGTAACTAATTTGACAAGTACACCAGTATGGCTTGTAAAAAGCTGAAAACGAGGTCAAATATCTACTTTTAGCCCGAGACATTTTATTAAAGTTTAAACATGTGCTTTCTAAAGCCTCGCCGTAATCTTAACCCAAACTCTATTAAAATAAAATGGAGGATATCGAAAGTGAAAATTTAAATGTCGTCTCTCTGAACCTAAGAAGTGTGCTCAGAAGTGAGCTGTTGTCGTGGTAACTGCACTGGTTGTCATGGAGCTGCTACAGTAGATTATTAGACCATGTTGTTTTAGTATTATACACACGAACTTGATGACAGCTCCGAATTACTATATATAAACATTATATATATAATACTATATATAATTACTATATATATAAACATTATATATACACTGGAATGCAAAGGTGAGGGAGCTACTTATTGTTACATTGCTTTGTTACATTGCTATATACAAAATTAATTTTTGAATCGTATAAAAACTAGATTACAACATGTTTACAACAAACGCAGGTCTTTACACAGGGTTTATTACAGCCACAACTGAGTAGTGATTTAATTAAGTAAGTAATGAATTAATTACAGCACGGCCACGAAAAGCTCGCACTTTAAAGGCCAGCTTTCGCGGCAGAGTTATGATTTATAGGCACATAGCAACGAAACATAACAACGAAGCATAACAACGAAACATAACAACGAAACTGACCGTGAAGAAGAGAGAGTTGGGGAGAGCACAGTCTACGGGATTCAGCTCAATACCCAAGTGTCTGATTGATATATCATGTTACATGCCAACAGCACACGTACGTGCTATACTGCTATTGGTGGGATTACACGCTGTCTCATGTTAGAATTTTAATCGTAGTACTGGTGACTGATAATGATATAGCTCCTTTTCCTCTCCAGCCCTGTGGTATATAATCAGGGAAACTACTGATATGTAGTCAGAGGGTTCTGTATCTGCTGGGATCTTCTAATTCGCTAATTTCACCAATGACTTGAATGAGTCTTTGCTAATGACCTGTGGGCTGTATCAAATTACTTTCAAGCTGTGGAATGTGCCACCTGCTCCCTGGTGATTTAATCACCAGCTGCGGGATGTACCGTAGGGTGCTCCCTCGATTTGCTGGTCTTCGAATAATTGTCCCATACATGATAGCCGACAATTTTCCCTAAACGGGGATACCAAGTTTTTTTAAATTGGGGAATCAGGAATGTTAAGGATCAGAGCAAGTCGGGAGTAACGTCAGCGATCAATTCCGCATCAAGCGACGAAAAATCACCATTTTATTATTTCTTAGGCTTCAATCACCAAGGATATAATTTCGAATTGAATTCATAGACGTAACCAAACATTACAATTTCACCCCTCCATGTTTAGTAAGCCATTTTACATTAACTTTTGTATAGAAATTACAGTAAGCCTTCCCTTTACATAATAATAACACATCAATGATTCCTAAATTCTCAAAAGGCTTACATTTTCTGATCTTACCCTCCCTCAGGTCCTTGATCTGAAGAATGTAAACGGTCTCCGGATGATCCAGCTGAAGAATCCGTGGTGCCATCTCCGGTGGAAAGGCAAGTTTTCTCCTCTTGACAAAGAAAGCTGGACTCCAGAACTTCAGGTAAATTTACAATTTTATTTTTATTTTATCTGTATCTTTTTTAAATTTTGAATTTTATTTAAATTTATTTTTAAAAGATGCTACCTGCTAAAACCCATGGTATCCTTTTAACATTCACCAACTTAATTTGAAGTTTAGTTATTACAATTAATTCATTAATTTAGTCAACATTATTAAATAAATAATAAATAAATTCTAACATTTATTACACACTTCGACATTAAAATATACCCAACAAAGATGTACATTTAAGTCATTCAAGCGAGACTTAGTGTGGAAATATCAGGATTATGCACTTCTTTATTACTTTATTAGTTCAGAATTTATGGACAAATATTGGTATAAAATTACCAAAATTATTCACTTTCATATCAGTTCAGACATTATAGACAAATATTACTAATATTATCAAAACTTCAAAAGCTAGGAGGAAATAAAATGTCTTTAGGGCATTTTAAAAACATTCTACTGATGATAATGATCTCACTGAGTAGGGTAGTTCATTCCAAATTTTTGGTCCAAATAAATTGGTTTTTTATATTTGTTGTTTGAAATTCGCAGACTGTGCAAAAGAAAAGGTTAAATGGTCGCGCAAAATTTTTAACGAATTTTAGCTGGTCATTTCTCATAACTTTAAAAACAATAAAATTTGACTTATATATTGACTTTTATCAAAATTATTGAATTATACTCCATAATATTCACGCAACCGTTCTGTAATAGTGATTTTCAGCGAATAATTTTAATTTCACTTTTAGCTGAAAAAAGCAGTAAAACAATTTGATTTTAAGACAATTATAACGAAAATGACTAAGACATATTATTTTATACTTGATAAATAGTTTTGAAGACCATGACGTAGAATGCAATCTTAATTTTCATAATCGATAGAAACATATTGTAACAAATTATACATTAAAGAGAGAAGTGCTCTTTTAAAAAGCATAATTCAAATAAAATTTTCCTTGCTTTTTAGAGAAAACAACAAAAGCACTAACTACATAACTGCCATTTGCTGACAAAAGTGCTTAAAGAGCACTCAAAAATCCGAGATTTTTAAAGCACTATTGTTACATTTTTGACAAATTTCGGCGGTCTTCAAAAACAATCAAGGCGATTAAGATTGGTTCTAATGGTTTTCAGAGATAGTTTTTCACCCAAAAACTACATAACACACATGGCAATCACCAGTCCAAACACTCCAGCACTAATCACGTGATACTAACTAGCCAATCAGAGCACAGTATTCACAAATTCACACCACATGACACTACATAACACACAACATGGCAATCACCAGTCCAAACACTCCAGCACTAATAACGTGACTCCGTCCGGAGTTTCTATCCTCCGGGAAGCCAGTCACTATGTCATGATCCTGATCCTCATTATACTCGTCCGTGTCCTTCATTATCTCATCTTCATCATCGTTGGCATGGCTACTGCCCGAGTTCGAATCAGGATAATTCATATTTTCGAAGCGATCCAGCGAGTCTTGGACTTTATCTTGCGAGTTTTGGTAGATATCTTGTATATCAGATAAGTCGGGTAAGTCAAAGTCTCCTTGGCAGTGGAGAGTCTGCAGGAGGGTGACAACCAAGACGATTGTCGTCAGCATGGTGCTTAATAATTATAAGTAGGGTTAGTGTAACGTTAGACAATAGACATGCCTCTTTTTAAATTGGAAAAACTTCAGACTTTGTGAGTCTAAAGAATTTGGAAAAGAATTCGGCTTAATCTATTGTAATGAATTTTGTAAAGTTTCTGTCCGCATCTGTCAAAACAGTACCATATTACCATACTATACTTTAAAATTGAACAAGAGTCTCACACCGTAGAGCCTCACGCCGTAGAGTCTCACGCCGTAGAGTCGTACGCCGTAGAGTCTTACGCCGTAGAGTCTTACGCTGTAGAGTCTTACGCCGTAGAGTCTTACACCGTATAGTCTTACGCCATAAACTCTCACGCCATAGAGTCTTACGCCGTAGAGTCTTACGCTGTAGAGTCTTATGATGTAGAGTCTTACGCCGTAGAGTCTTACACCGTAGAGTCCCGGTCCCGGAATAGCCTGTGCTATCTTACTATATATAAAGCGAGACGATAGTTTTACGTGCCATTTTACTGACACCACGGCATCAACGCGACTTTCCGCAAAAACCGTAAAAGATATACAACTGAAACTTTTTTGACTGGGTCAAATGCTTTAATGGCCTCCAAATCTTAATCAGCATGAAAAAATAAAAAATTGGCCAAGGAATAGTGATTTTAGAGCCCACAATTTGGACCCCCAAGTGGTGTCAAAAACGCGAATTAAATAGGTAATAATTATTTTAGTCTCTTGAGTCTTGACACCGTTTAGGGTTATATTATACGGGTTCCTGCTAGTGTATATAAACTAGCTGCAAAAATCGGTGGCTGAAGAATTGGTGCAAAAATTAATTAAGAACTTGAAAAACCTCTTCTAAAAGTTCTACTCCTGTTAAATATTCTCGGGCAAAGTCCGGGGCAACTTCAGCTAAGGTTACACCAAATGCAAATGACCATTCTTCCACAATTGAGATACTTCGATCCTTTCACTATCCGTGACCTGGTCATGTGACCTGGTCATGTGACATAACCACGTGACTTCCAAATGACAATAAATATGTGCTTTTATCATCAGACAATTGGGGGATTGTTTTCGAATCTCGATGGGTGTACGTTTATTGACTTTATTTAATTGAAGGTTTTTGTGTTCTTGAGTCGTCTCCTTTGTCGGTTGAACGGACCAAAACTCAATTGTGGTGACAATAGGATTGGCTTACTATAATTATTAACCATGTCTGACTATTGTTTGGCCCGTCAAGATTTCTCAAGGGAATCATGAATACAAAAGGTGCAGATTATTTTGAACGAATGCATTGCCATGCTTTCTTCTAGCCGTAAGACTTACTGTCTCATGTTAACAATGAAGTCTAGCACTACAGTAAGTTCTTTAGTTGAAACGAGAGTTATTTATAGTAGTTGTGTCAAGACATGAAGGTAGAGTAAGGTTTATTAATAAATGAAGACAACTTGTCCATTTTCTCTGCGTATGAAAGAGTACCGCTCAATTACCACACAATCACTGTTAATAGCCACACTGCCACACAATTACCATTTAATTACTGATGATTCTATCGTAGCCCGCAAAGGCAACGTATATAAGTGCGGTGGGCGCGAAATCGCACTGTTGACCTAATACCGCACTTTACAGCACTTAACATTATCTTCACAACACCAACTAAATGACAAAAATTGAGGGGAAAATATCATTACTTAACTATGTATTGCTGAGGTAGAAAATATCGTCCAAATAAATTGGTTAATTATATTTGTTGTTTAAGAAATTCGCAGACTGTGCAAAAGAAAAGGTTAAATGGTTGCGCAAAATTGTTATCAACATAGTATCAATATACTAGTGTAACCCGGCCTCCGGCCGGGATTTCACTGCCGCAGTTAAAAAGGGTAGGAGTAATTACCCGCTGAGTCAAAACCCGCATTAGGTGACCCAATAGTTTCTTAAACAATAATCTCATAATCAGTTATTTCTTGTGGATAATTAAGTCATTATAGCCATGAGGCACCACATTCCATGATCATAAGGTCTGAACACCGACTATTACACCTCATCACTCCCGTCTTGAACCGCTTTCCATTTTTATTTAAATCGTTATAGAAATTAAGGGGGGGGGGGCCAATGGATATTTTTTTGTGAAACTTGATTTCGAGATAGCAGTTGACCAACAAACTAAGACCAGTGACCGAACTTTTGAGGGGGTCCCGGACCCCAACCGCCAAACGGTGCGCGCAGGGCAGCCACGCCCATATTTGGTCCAAATTAGGCCCAATTTAGCCAAATACCCTGAACATGCCCAAAACCAAGGTTTATAGTGCTCTACTTGTAGCTAGTAGTCTCCTGAACTCGTATATGAAATTTCATCAAGATTGGACGAAAAATGACTGAGTTATGAGCCAAAAACCATATGCCCATATTTGGGCATACGCACCAAATTTGGTAGATTTCGTCCCATAAATTGGTCAAATATCAATATTTTTGAATGAAACTTACTTTATATGAAAGGTAAGCCTAAACTACATATTATCTGTAAGTTATAGCTTTATATCTGTTTAAATGTGGATACTAAGGCGAAAAAACCACAAAAAATGAACTAAATTGCCCATATCTCGGTTCGCGATATTCGCGGAATTGATCTCATTAAAATTGTAACAACTCAATCAGTTTTCAAAATTTTTGCATGAAATTTTCGGAATCGACTCGAAATCGCATTTCCACCTTATTTTAAATACGGATTTTTGATTTAGGCCTCCAAAAAAATTTGGCGGCCAAATTCCAAAATTATCTCACAAAAATTCAGAATTTGGCCGCCAAATTTTTTTGGAGGCCTAAATCAAAAATCCGTATTTAAAATAAGGTGGAAATGCGATTTCGAGTCGATTCCGAAAATTTCATGCAAAAATTTTGAAAACTGATTGAGTTGTTACAATTTTAATGAGATCAATTCCGCAAATATCGCGAACCGAGATATGGGCAATTTAGTTCATTTTTTGTGGTTTTTTCGCCTTAGTATCCACATTTAAACAGATATAAAGCTATAACTTACAGATAATATGTAGTTTAGGCTTACCTTTCATATAAAGTAAGTTTCATTCAAAAATATTGATATTTGACCAATTTATGGGACGAAATCTACCAAATTTGGTGCGTATGCCCAAATATGGGCATATGGTTTTTGGCTCATAACTCGGTCATTTTTTGTCCAATCTTGATGAAATTTCATATACGAGTTCAGGAGACCACTAGCTACAAGTAGAGCACCATAAACTTTGGTTTTGGGCATGTTCAGGGTATTTGGCTAAATTGGGCCTAATTTGGACCAAATATGGGCGTGGCTGCCATGCGCGCACCGTTTGGCGGTTGGGGTCCGGGACCCCCTCAAAAGTTCGGTCACTGGTCTTAGTTTGTTGGTCAATTGCTATCTCGAAATCAAGTTTCACAAAAAAATACCCATTGGCCCCCCCCCTTAACCCTTGTTAACTCCGCACCACACCCGCCTATTATATTTGAAAACACGCATTGTCGTATGAACTCTCTCTCTCTCTCTCTGCAGTCCAAACAGACCCCAAACACTAATTACAGTCCCCCTCCCCTAATAAGCTTATGGTATAACATTACAGCGAATCTTCCGGGCTAATCCAATTATGACGCTACTTAAATGCAGCTATAACATATTATACAGCAATGAGAGAGAGAGAGAGAGAGAGAGAGAGAGAGAGAGAGAGAGAGAGAGAGAGAGAGAGAGAGAGAGAGAGAGAGAGAGAGAGAGAGAGAGAGAGAGAGAGAGAGAGAGAGAGAGAGAGAGAGAGAGAGAGAGAGAGAGAGAGAGAGAGAGAGAGAGAGAGAGAGAGAGAGAGAGAGAGAGAGAGAGAGAGAGAGAGAGAGAGAGAGAGAGAGAGAGAGAGAGAGAGAGAGAGAGAGAGAGAGAGAGAGAGAGAGAGAGAGAGAGAGAGAGAGAGAGAGAGAGAGAGAGAGAGAGAGGGGAGAGAGAGAGAGAGAGAGAGAGAGAGAGAGAGAGAGAGAGAGAGAGAGAGAGAGAGAGAGAGAGAGAGAGAGAGAGAGAGAGAGAGAGAGAGAGAGAGAGAGAGAGAGAGAGAGAGAGAGAGAGAGAGAGAGAGAGAGAGAGAGAGAGAGAGAGAGAGAGAGAGAGAGAGGGAGAGAGAGAGAGAGAGAGAGAGAGAGAGAGAGAGAGAGAGCAAGCCCTGTAACTCTTGCCGTTCTGCTCAAGCCATTTTATGTAAAATTTGTGGTAAAAAACCATCAATTAAACCACTTACCACCGGCCGATTTTTAAAAAGAATGTGTATGGGCTTCATCAGAGTTTTGTCGGCACTATACCGAAAAAACCAGTCCCGTAACTCTTACCGTTTTTTTTGTATAACCGACCGGAAATTACACACAGACGATCAGACAGACACACACACACACACACACACACACATTCTGGTGTTATTAAGGTGATATTGAATTATACTCCATAATATTCACGCAACCGTTCTGCAATAGTGATTTTCTGCAAATCATTTTAATTTCACTTTTAGCTGAAAAAGGCAGTAAAACAATTTGATTTTAAGACAATTATAACGAAAATAACTAAGACATATTATTTTATACTTGATAAATAGTTTTGAAGACCATGACGTAGAATGCAACCTTAATTTTCATAATCGATAGAAACATATTGTAACAAATTAGACATTAAAGAGAAAAGTGCTCTGTTAAATATCAAAATTTAAATAATATTTTCCTTGCTTTTTAGAGAAAACAACAAAAGCACTAACTGCATAACTGCCGTCTTTTGGCATAAGTGCTTAAAGAGCACTAAAAAATCCGAGGTTTTGAAGCTCTACTGTTACATTTTATGACAAATTTCAGCGTTACAGGCGGTCTTCAAAAACAACCAAGGTGATTGGTTCTAATGGTTTTCAGAGATAGTTCTTGTCCCAAAACTACATAACACACAACATGGCAATCACCAGTCCAAACACTCCAGCACTAATCACGTGTCTCCGTCCGGAGTGACTACCCTCCGCAAAGTCACTCCCCATGGTTACTATGGTTACTATGGTTACTATGGTTACTATGGTTACTATGGTTACTATGGTTACTATGGTTACTATGGTAAAACTACATAACACACAACACGGCAATCACCAGTCCAAACATTCCAGCACTAATCACGTGTCTCCGTCCGGAGTGACTACCCTCCGCAAAGTCACTCCCCATGGACTTCCTCATGTCCTTTATTATCTCATCCACATCCACATCATCGTTGTCATGGCTACTGCCCGAGTTCGAATCAGAATAATCCATGTTGTCGAGGCGATCCAGCGTGTCTTCGTATACATCTTGCGAATTTTGGTAGATATCTTTTAAGTTGTTTGGAGTGTTCATATTGTTGGGAATGTAGTCAGATAAGTCGAAGTTTCCTTGGCAGTGGAGAGTCTGCAGGAGAGTGACAACCAAGAAGATTGTCGTCAGCATGGTGCTTAATAATTATAAGTAGGGTTAGACGTTAGTTTAACGTTAGAAATATAGTAGTACTAGTGTAACCCGGCCTTCGGCTGGGATTGCACTGCCGCAGTTAAAAAGGGTAGGAGTAATTACCCGCTGATTCAAAACCCGCATTAGGTGAGCAATTCTATTCGGAGTACCCTCACGTATCCAATAGTATCACCTTAATAATACCAAGAAATCCGTGTGTGTGTGTGTGTGTGTGTGTGTGTGCATGTTTGAAATTTCCGAACGGTTATACAAAAAAAACGGTAAGAGTTACGGGACTGGTTTTTTCGGTATAGTGCCGACAAAACTCTGACGAAGCCAATAAGCAAATTTTATAAAAATCGGCCGGTGGTAAGTGGTTTAATTGATGGTTTTGTACCACAAATGTTACATAAAATGGCTTGAGCAGAACGGCAAGAGTTACGGGGCTAGCTCTCTCTCTCTCTCTCTGCATAATATTATGTAGCGTGTGTATTACTTGGCGTATATATATTACATGGTCATGTAATACTATAAACGTATTAGGGGAGGGAGAGCTCAAACGGTCTGTTTGGACTGTAGAGAGAGTTCATACTTTCATACGACAATGTAATGCATGTTCACAAATATGATAGGCGGGTGTGGTGCATGGTGTTAAGGGTTAATTTCTATTGATTTTTGTTTTAGATACTATCTTTTAAGGATACTATTGGATACGTGAGGGCACTCCGAATAGAATTGCTCGCCTAATCCGGGTTTTGACTCAGCGGGTAATTACTCCTACCCTTTTTAACTACGGCAGTGAAATCCCGGCCGAAGGCCGGGTTACACTAGTTTAAACAATAATCTCATAATCAGTTCTTTCTCGTGGATAATCAAGTCATTATTAGGCACCACATTCCATGATCATAAGGTCCGAACACTGACTATTACACCTCATCACTCCCGTCTTGAACCACTTTTCATTTTTATTTAAATCGTTTTAGAAATTTACCCTTGTTAACTCCGCACCACACCTGCCTATTATATTTGAAAACACGCATAACATTGTCGTATGAAAGTATGAACTCTCTCTCTGCAGTCCAAACAGACCCTGCAAACAGTGCCCCCTCCCCTAATAAGATTACAGTATAACATGTCAGCGAATCTTACCCCACTAACCCAATTATGGTTATTACTTATGCAGCTACATTATATTATACAAAGAGAGCCTCAGAGCCAGTCCCGTAACTCTTTTCGTTTTTAATTATGTCGCATTAGTGGTACAAAACCATCAATTAAAGCACTTACCACCGGCCGATTTTTATAAAATTTGCTCATTGGCTTTGTCAGAGTTTTGTCGGCACTATACCGAAAAAACCAGTCCCGTAACTCTTACCGTTTTTTTTGTATAACCGTTCGGAAATTTCAAACATACACAGTACACACACACACACACACACAGATTTCTTGAGATTATTAAGGTTGATAGTATAATTATTGTGAGTATAAAGAATTTGGAAAAGAATTCTTACCGAGAACAGTTTTATTCGCAGTTCGGCAAATAATTCGGCTTAATCTATTGTAATGAATTTTGTAAAGTTTCTGTCCACATTTGTCAAAACAGTATCATGTTACCATACTATACTTTAAAATTGAACAAGAGTCTCACGCCGTATAGTCTCACGCCGTAGAGTCTTACGCTGTAGAGTCTTACGCCGTAGACTCTCACGCCGTAGAGTCTCACGCCGTAGAGTCTTACGCTGTAAAGTCTTACGTCGTAGAGTCTTACGCCGTAGAGTGTTACGCCGTAGAGTGTTACGCCGTAGAGTGTTACGCCGTAGAGTCCCGGTCTACACAATACCAACTAATTGACAAAAATTGAGGGTAAAAAATCATTTCTTAACTATGTATTATAGCTGAGGTAGAAAATATCGTCACAGGGACAAAAAGTGAGCAATAAAATAAAGTTTCGACCGGTCTTTTATTGGCAGTTATATAGTTGTCACCTGTTCATTAGAGGTATTCACTGTTCATTACAACACCTACTTCTCGGGGCCCTTCCAAAAATAGCTTAAACGCCTTCATACAGACAATGTAAATGTTCAATAAATGAGTGGTTCTTCGAGCGTTCATTTTAATGACCGTTCAAAAGTATGTCCGTTGACGCAATATCCGGTTGAATAACGTCCGATATCACCTATGAAAGAGTACCACTCAATTACCACTCAATTACCACAAAATCACTGTTAATAGCCACACAATTACCACTAAATTACTGTTGATTCTATCATAGCCTGCAGTGGCAACATACATATATAAGTGCGGTAGGCGCGAAATCCTAAGATGAGAAATACGTACGGTATGTACCTTTAAAAATAGCTGTACGGTACGTACTTTTAAACTAGGGCTGATAGGTACAGTGCTTGCAATTGCGAAAAAATGCACAAAAACCACGTTCACACGACAAATTTCATGGAAGCTGAATTCGCTCATCGCTGCATTTCAATTTATTCCATTAGATTTAGAGCAGTTGTACAATACGTGCGCGAAAAAATGTTCCAGAAGGGTTGGACCATGTGACATTGGATTTGGCGCTTTGAACTATGTTGGTTGATAAAGTTGGCAGATGTTGTTTACGCGATTTTGAGGGCATCGGATCCTCATTGTGTGAAACAAACTTTAGAGACTACGAATATCTTATGAATAAAAGAAGGCTGAGGCTGAAGCCTCAGCTTGCTAAAAAACTAGTGTTTTTTACTCCAATAAGCACATTAAAATGTGATACTGATTTTATCTGTCACTGCTCATTTTTATCTCTCCCTCAAATAAAATTATTATAATACTAAAGGAACATTGCAAGTACTCAATGACTTTAAAAAAAGTATGTTACATTTTTTTCCAAAAAAGGCTGTACCCTATAGGGCCTGTACAGTACGTACCTTTAAAAGTTGCTGTACCGTACGTACTTTTAACTTTAAGCCCAGTACCGTACGTACTTCTCATTATAGGCGGAATCGCACTGTTGAAATCGCACGGTGGGCGCGAAATCGCACTGTTTACCTAATACCGCACTTTACCGCACCATCGGCCGTTATTCGTTCTATCAGATTTATGTACTTTGTACTGCTATGTACAATGAGATAATATCGACATGCCCGTAACTATGGTTAGTATCAAACTTTTTTATGACGTAACATTAAACAAATTTAAAAGTTGAATTACTTTTTAAAATCAGGAAATATTATATGCAGAGTTCATTATAATCATTATCATCAAATAGCAATACAAGTTGATAATGGATTGACAAAACATACATAAAAACAACAACTTGATTTTTAATACTATCGATATTTGATTAAAAAACAAATGAGGGTGAATCTTGGCAAATAAATAACTCAAGAAATTGAAATTGGGTAATTTTAGGTTATGCACATGTCATTCATTGTAACTTTTTATTACCAAATACAAACACCTTGTCTAGTCATTGACTACTGATTACATGTATTTAATTATTTATTATACACAAAACCACACAATATTATATTGTAAAGTTATAAGGAGGAATCTCACAAGACAAGAGAAACGCCATCTTAGGACGCGAGGAGGATTAGGATTTAGGAGCTCTCTCTCTCTCTCTCTCTCTCTCTCTCTCTCTCTCTCTCTCTCTCTCTCTCTCTCTCTCTCTCTCTCTCTCTCTCTCTCTCTCTCTCTCTCTCTCTCTCTCTCTCTCTCTCTCTCTTTCTCTCTATCTCTCTCTCGCTCTCTCTCTCTCTCTCTCTCTCTCTCTCTCTCTCTTTCATCTTAGGACGCGAGAAGGATTAGGAGCTCTCGTGCCTAAGGAAAATTCTTTAGATTTATACAATAAATATACATCTTTGATTGTCAGGAATCTCAGTGATAGACAATAAACTTGTAAACTATGCTATTGACTAATCCAATCTGAAAGTACGTACTTAAAGGCTGCAAATTTGGCGAATTGTTCAGTGTTTTTCTGCATATATCACATATGAAAGAGTACCAACTACCACTCGATTACCATTCAATTACCATTCAATTACCACTCAATTACCACTCAACTACCACTCGACTACCACTCGATTACCATTCAATTACCACTCAACTACCACTCAATTACCACTCAACTACCACTCAATCACTGTCGATTCTCTCATAACCTGGTCTTGACATTCCCCCAAATGCAGACTCCCATACTCCCCTATCATTAAAGAAAACAGCACAAGCAATGAACACAGCCTGTATAACAGGCTCCATGTTACTGCACACAAATATAACGTAATAATCCGGGGAGTAGTGGAACTTGGTGGTGTTGAAGTAGAACAGAACGAGGTAGGTGATGGTGGCCAGGAACCACACAACATTCCACACCACCATGATGTGGACCAATCTGAATTCTCTCCCAATCTTTTCTCTGGTGTCCACGTCTAGTTCCATCTCCAGGGGTCTAAACTTCACTCTGGTCACCACGTAGACACAGGGTGCTACAGCTGTGATAATCAGGAGCGGGACCTCAAACAATAGTTTGTAGATATGCCAAATTTTATCGGGAATATTGGTGCCATATCCTGCAAGATACGTCACGAGTAGAACCAGTGCAGCGGTGAAAGCAGCCAAGTAAAGCGAACTTAGAGCAACGATTACTGGCTTCCAGAAACTTCTTGAACCGTGAAGGATAGTCCAACCAGGGTCGTGTATGTTCTTGTACTGGACCATCACGATAACCGCTACAAAAGTCGTGATCACGGCCCCGTCAACGTAGCATGCAATGTTCAACACCTCCAGGAGTTCTCTAGACCAGTCAGAGTGATCGGCCGGGTCGGGGGAGTAGCTGGGATCCAGTAGTCTGTACGTAGTTGGCACACCTCTTATCATCATGTAGATCCAGTATGCTATCGCCAGCCGGAAGTAGAACCTGTGCGACCAGGAAGTCCGATTGTTCTTGTAGTAGTAGATCAGATAAGTGTTTACGAGAAGCCCAACTACCACGGCTACTAGGAACATTCCCCCACATGTGTAGTTCATTATAACATCAGTTTCTGTTCCATTGTGGACACGTGTTCCATTCATTGTACAGTTTCCAAATATTCCCATATCTTGCTTACTGGGAATATGAGATTATTTAAATTAAACTCTTTAAATCGCAGAAAATACCGTTGAAGTATTTACGGTGGGACCTAGAAATGGCAAACATTTTGGGTAGCTGGAAGCTACGGAGAAACCGCCAGATATGAACACCAAAATAAAACATTAACTTATAAGTTATTTTATTTAGATATAAAACAAAGCTCGAAGGTAAGACAAGCAGAGGCACGATCTCAAGTTAACAGAATTATACCGTGTTTGAGTAGATAGGTATTTGGTTTGTTTTGTAATAAAATTAAATGTTCCGGATCACACATTAAGTACTACGTCTTCTGAAGAATTAGTCAGATATTGTTAGACTTAGTCTGAGTCAGATATTGATTTAATAACCGACCCGTTAATTTCGAGCACATATGTGATCATTTTTAATAAATTGTTAGCAACAGAAACGATTGAGAAATTTCCCAGATCATTTTCCATATGGTTCTGCTGAACATAAGAGGAAACATAGCAGAACTCTGTCACCCTGTTAGTTGGTAAGGAGAACATTTTGACAATATTTGGTTGGCTTTATACCGAATTGCAATAGAAATTAAACTTTTTTTCATAAAAAATCTCGGTCCCGGCTTAGTCCTGGTCCCGGAAATTTCTATCTGGGCAGATGATACTGTTTTTTAAACGTTCGATCAACAAAAATACGGCCTACTCCTAACTGAGGTGTTTATTCGATTTTAATGTCAGTTTTGGTTTCAGTTTCAGTTACAATAAAATGTTGCATTCCTGGATGTGAGATTAGTTCAGACTTGACACGAATAAAACAGTCACGAAAGAGCAAACAATTTATGATCGGAAAACTGAATTCTAATTACTCAAATTCGGTATAAAACAAATATTTTATCTCATGTTAAAATTCGTTCAATTTGCACAATAAAAGAAGCTTACTAATGTATACATATTCTATGTTGTCTTCATTTATTTCAAATATTCTGATTATATCATAATACATAGTCGTGAAAATAATATTTCTAAATATACGTATCTAAATATACGTATCTACATCTTAGAAATATATATAAAATCTATCAGAAATTGACTTTTGAAGAATCCTTGAAATTCGTGAATTTCCATTATCTACACTGCCTATTTTACACCATGATGTTCGTTGCAACCACCAAGCTAAGGACAGCCGCACTGACTCCAATCTGAGATGAACCTCCGTGATGACCATCATCATCATCACCATCATGATCATGATCATCACCATCATGATCATCATCATCACCATCATGATCATCATCATCACCATCATCATGATGACGATGATCATTTTCATCACCATCATCATGATCATGATCATCATTTTCATCACCATCATCATGATCATGATCATCATTTTCATCACCATCATCATGATCATGATCATCATTTTCATCATCACCACCATGATCATGATCATCACCATCATGATCATCACCACCATGTTCATGATCATCACCATCATCATGATGATGATGATCATTTCATTCCCAGTATAACTTTTCACCGTATGCTTCAAATTGCAGAGTTGAGCTAATTTTCGCCTTTTGTGCATCACTAAACCCGGTGAAATCTAAGTTTCCTGTGTTCATCCCCTCTTTGATTTTGTTCAGCTGGTCTTGTGTGAGACTTCTGTCCATGTTTGCCAACACTCTCACGATCTCATCCTTCGTGTCATCCGAGAAGGAATTGAAATTGAAATCACCAATCTTTTCCAGAAGGTCGTTAACGTCGTTGATGTTGTAAAAGGCGTCGTTGAAGCTGTCGGTGTCTGTGACGTCACCAAAGTCAACACCCATTATTAGGTGCACTGAGCAGACTATCAGGATCACGAGTCGAACTGCTGCCATTATTTTGCTTTCCTGGTTCAAAGTAAGTCAACTAGACCTTTAATAGTCTTAGTACAAGTGATACTTAGTTATCAGTCTAATCCAAATGAAAATCCGCGGAACCGAATACAACAAGGAAGCGGTCTATAAGGACCTAATCACGTGACCCCAATAGGCTCACGTGACACGACACTTAACCAAATAAAGCCCCTCAAGGGTGGTGAACCTAATTATCAGGTAAGGAAAACCTAATCCCGAAACTATAAACAATCTCCACAAGATTCCCAAGTAAACATTACTTGACAGGCATTTAGTAAGGTAAACACATAATAATCCTGAGATTCGCTGTTAATATCCTAATTACACGCGAAGTTACACGTCAATACACGAGGGTACAACATCTGGTTATAGTATAGGTAAATGATTGATCAGAACAAGTAGAATATCAAATAAAATTACCGACTAATACTTAACGTTCAAATAATGTGTATTTCTTATCGCTATGTTCTCTGGCACATTACCGCTACAGCATTTATAGTGTGGACTGTGGGACTGTTAAATGCAGAGTTGAAAAATACGTGAGATAATTTTTTAAATACGCCGTATTTTGCGTATTTTTGCTTAGAAATAAAATACGTCAAAAATACGTTAAAATACGTTTTTCTTGAAATTTCATTCAAAGACTAAAGTTATGTCATTCGTTTGCATTTTTTTTTTCAGACACATTTCTATTTAACTTCAACGCTTTAATGCTTTGGTATAGCACGTGCCCAGTACTCTGAAGTCATATGCGAGGTGAATTAAAACGACAGAGCTACGCGAGTTTTGATAAAATCGTAAATTTATATAAAGCAATAGTGCTTATTACTTTATTGAAGCTATCAATGGTACAATAACACTTATTACGTATTTTATTCAACGAAAATAAAATACGCCGTATTTAACGTATTTTTGATATTTTATAAAATTCGTAAAATACGTATTTTTCAACTCTGGTTAAATGTGTGTTGTGGGAGGGTTTAACTTTACAGACGTTTCCAGTCCTGACCCGCGCAGTGCGTGTCCCCTTCTGACCTGCGCAGTGCGTGTCCCTTCCTGGGCTGCAAAGTGACCACTGGAAAATAGGTGAGGTCGCAACGTGAAACATTAAGGTTTAATTAACCTGGTACACTATTAGTCAGTAGAAACCCTGTATGTATACCAAGTAGGCTGTGACTCATTAGTCAAAGAAAAGCACTAATACAACTCATTCCAAATATCAAATTAAAGAGACAATAAAACAACCAGAATCTTTATGTAGTCTAGAAGTGTACTACACTACCTGTCCTATTTTAGCGCGTGAGGCTTGTTGGCTCAGATCCAATGTTATATTCGTTACTTAATGTTAGTTAATGTTATATTCGTTGTTACACAGCTCAGATAATAAGATCAGTTTATTTATGTTCCTCAAAAACTGCCAAATAAGTAAAAGAGTTAGCTGGAAGCTTGCATAAACCGCCAGATAAAACATAAATTTATAAGTTATTTTTTATATTAATACAAAATAAAGCTCGGAGGTAATATAAGACAAACGGACGCATCATTATACTGTGTTTGAGGTGTTAGGTCATTGATTTGTTTCGTAATAATATAAGGTTCTGGAACACACATTAAGTTCTGGAACACACATTAAGTCTCTTCAAAAATTAGTTAGATATTTTAGACTTAGTTTATAGATATTGATTTCATAACCGACCCGTTTTATTAAATGAATAACAAACGGGTCCCGTTATTAAATAAGTCTCTCTAACGTTAGTTGAACGATAGGTTCTACGAGGGATATCACGCTCTTCACTTTACGGTGACAGACTAAAATTTGATTCATCCCCCAATTTGAGATTAAGAATCATTTCGATCGGAATTGTCAAACAATTTTTAATGGTTATCCTATCGTATCATACTTACAGTTACTGTTCATGTTTTATTTGTCGTATGTGGAATTTTTCGCTGATATCGCCGATATAATTTGTTGTTTCATGTTAAAAATAAAACATTCGTTTTACAACAAATATTCTCAAGAAATACATCCAACATTAAATCATTAAATTTAAAACAACAAATTAATCCAAATCTGCAGCTTGCAAACAAACAGAAATTTTGAAAAACCCAAATCTCTTCCAAAATTAAAAATCAACCACAAAAAATGAACTAGCCTGTTGAAAAATCCAAAACGGAAAAATCCACCACTGAAAATGTCCCTACACCCAGCACATCGCCACAACCCGAAAGAGGTAGCACCCCCACCACAACCTTCCAGCCCCCCCTCCCTCGCAGACTCCCAACGCAGACTTGATAGAAGAACTGTTCATCATGTCCCCGCCCAAGACTCCGACCACTCCCCTCCCTTTTCAAGTGCTGTTGACTCCTCAATCTGCCCACTTGTAAAATTCCCCCCGCTATTTAAAGCATCCAAAAAGCATCAATCTTTTCCCTGGGCAAAAAAGAAATCAAACCCCTAAGAAAATCCCTACGTCACTGACAAAAGTTACCAAGTCCGTCCTGACTCCCAAAAAACGCACCCAGTTCTGGATATGTCCCCCCATCACTCGTCCTCCTACAAAAACCCGGATAGGAGGCAGAATTGTTAGTGCTTTTATTCCGGGCATCGTGGTTACTTCTCTTTCCCGGGATACTTGGTGGTTATTTTTTTGGAGTTGGAGATTTTTGGAAAAAGGTTTTTTTTCTTAGTTTTTGACGTTCACGATCAAAATTTCCGCTAATTACAATTGGCAATTTTTTTAAAAAAACCTAAAATCGAAAAAAACCCAAAATTTCAATTTTAAAAACGTTCAAAAATAAAAAGCAGAGGAAAAATAAAAACGCCAGCTGTTCGATGGCTGTTCTAAACACGGCCACAACAACATTAGTGAATGCAAATAAATCGAAACTTTAACTAATTTTTGCTTGCTTGTCGTAGAACGCAGACACGATATTATTATTAAGGGAAAACATGTATAATGTTAAAAACTAAAAGGCAAGGGGTTCCGTTACTGTAAAAGGGGAAATTACTGAAACGGAGACAAATTTTAAACTTTTGCCTGATTGAAAAATATCAAAAAATTTAAAAATCTGTAATTGTCCCTGGGCGGGGGCCCTTGACTGATTTTTTTTCCCCCACCCTGGTTCCCCTGTATTTCGCGGCGAAGGGGAAAAATTTTAAAATTACGTTTCTAAATAGTCGGGCCAGTGTCTGGTAAATTTTTTGCTTGAAAAATTAGCAGTCCATTTCAGCAGCAAGCACTGTTCAAGATGTTCTTGTTGGTCACGTAATTCAATTTACAAAGGAAAGCTCGCAATTTAGGGCCCTTTTCGTAATTACGTAAATTTTTAAAAACGTTTTTTTAAACCATTTCCTCTGTTCATAATCTAAACCTTTTAGCTAAGTCTTTTTTAAGAACATAAAAATGGGAAATATATTTTTCCATTTTTTACTCATAAAAATAGTATTACAGGAAAACAAACCTGGGTATTCATTTTGTACTGGAACCCGGCCCGGTTTTTGGGCCCCCCTTCATTTTTTAAAAACCGGCAAAATTTGGGGAATTCTGAAATTGGGTGGGACAAGTATTTCGAAAAAAAAAAAAAAAATTACTCCGAAAAACACAACAAACGAATAAAAGTTCAAAATCTGATTTTAACCAAACAAGATAATTCCAAACAAAACGAATTCCCATTTAGAAATTTAAATTTTGTTTATCTTCAGAAATTTCGTCTTTTAAAAAAGGGCTAAGAGCAATCAAAAATTCTTTCCCGAAAACATTTTTCCTTTTCCACAAACGGGGCAAAACAAAATTTACACAAAATACATGGCAAAAACCCGCGCTCATAAATAATACCAATCCGGTTTAAAAATAACTTTAAACTAGTTTGGGCAAATTTAAATTTTTTGTCCAACTGACCAATATTTTTAAAAGTGGTTCTGTAAAATTTCGGCTTACTTAATTTTTTTGGGTCTCCTGGCCTGATTAGAAGGGTATTTTTTGGGTATATTTTTTTACTATTATATTGATTAATATACAAATAGAAAGGACCCCCTTGGTCAAACAATTTTTCAACATGTAAAAAAACCCTGATATCATCATGTCCTGAGGGAGGAAATAAAAAATTTTTGAATTCATAGCTAAAGTTTACATAAAAAGAGCAGACGACGCCACCCACAATTAACATATTTAAACTTAATTTTTTTTTGCTATTTGTTAAGTCTTTGGGTAGAAGCGAGAAGGTATCGCATAAATTTTTTTCTGGGCCGAGTACATTTCGGCACAAAATATGAATGATAACACCTTTAAAATCCCTCGTTTATTTATTTAGCAATTGTACAAATCAATTGATTGTCAATCTGATTTTGCGAACATAGAAGAAAAATTTGTATTAATTTTTTAATTTTTATCTGGAACTCTATTAATTGGGGAACTCTAACACGTTAGTGGAGCTAGGTGATAACACCTAAATAACACCAAATAAAACCTTAAAAAAAAAAACCACCTAAAACCACTGAAAAACACACCTAAACCTAAACGCCCCTTGTTATTTTTATTTAAGTTTGCTCAAACTTTATAAACTTTCTATATAACTCTAACTTCACTCAGGCCAGAACATTTTTACGAAGGAAACATCAAATGAAAGGCTGTTTTATGTGTTTTGAGCAGAGGTCATTTCAAATTTTTCCTGGGTTGTATAACCATGAGCTGGTTTAAACCTTCTAAGATTTTAAAATGTTGATAAAACAAAGTGTCGTTTATAAAGCTTGATCAATATATAATTACAATTACATTATATCATTTTTCTAGTCATAAATTGAAAATGTTGAGTATAAAATTTTATTGGGTTTTAAACCCAAAAATCTCGGTCCCGGATTATTCCGGGGGCCCGCAGAGTTACCGTTTTTAAACGTTCGTCAAAGAAAAGCGGCCCCAAATACTCAATCAAAATTTTTAGTTGGTGTACAGTGAGAAAGAGAAGATGCACCAAATAATTTTGTGGTCATTTTTATAACTTTAGGTTTGTTTTGATATCAATATAAGTTTGTTCAGCTTCAGTTTTGTTTTAATTTCCCGTTTCACTAAGATTTTCCGTTCCTGAAAAAGATTAGTTCAACTGAACAAAAAACAGTTTCGATAGGTAAACGGGAAACAATTAATGAAAAAAACTGAATTCAAAAAATATTCGGTTAAAACACGAATCTATCTGATTTTAAAAATTAAAAAAAATTCCAAAATTTTTAAAAATAAAAGCCTTTGTAAGCATATCAAAAACTTTTTCCAAGTTTTTTTTTGGGTTTTCAAATTTTTTAAAAAAGTTTGGTTATTATTACATAAGTATCACAAAAAGTAATTTCTGAATATATCTACATTTTGAAATATAAAAAATCTATCAAAATCGACTTTTTTAAAAAAATCCTTTAAATTCGTAAATTCCACCACTGCCTGTCCTTTTACATCAAAATTTCCCTGCTACCACCAAGCCAAGGGCAGCCCGATGACCCAATCGAGGTGAAACCCCCGTGATGACCATCATCATGTCATGATCGTCCCCTTTCCCAAACACCGTATCTTCAGGTTGTGCCAATTTTGCCTTTTGTGCACACTAAACCCGGGGAAACAAAATTTTTGTGCTCATCCCCTCTTTGATTTTGTTCAGCTGGTCTTTGTGAAACTGCTGTCCATGCCGCCAACGCTGTGTCGACCCCCGTTTTATCATTATTTTCGAGAAAAACTGAAATCTATATCCCAATTTTTTCCATAAGGTCGTTAAAGTCGCTTGTGAAGTTTACAATGCTTTTAAAATGGTTTAAGTGTGAAGGGTCTTTTGAAGTTGTCCCCAAAACGGTCTTAAGCACCAAAATCGTGTCTCCAAAGTCACCAAAATCGGTGTTCCCCCGTCCCCAAAGTCAACACCCATTATTAGGGTATAAGCAACGGCAGATACCAAACGACCTGGCCTCATGTTCTTTCCTGGTTTTGTAAAGATTTATTTAAAAAAGTAGAAAAATTTAAAAAATTACGACTAATACTTAAGTGAAAAATTTGTACTTTTAACGCTTTTAAGGTTTTTCCCCCCCCCGACGGCCCCACCATTTTTTTTTAAAATATAAAGTATTTTTTTCCCGTATTAATGTTTGGTTACTTTTGGCTTTTACCCCCCGAAGGAAATGAAAATTTCGGGTGGCAAGTAAACAAAGGTTTAATTAACCCCTTTTTGATTAAAAAATTTTTTAACCTTTTCCTTTTACCTGGCCCCCTTTTTCAAAGAAAAACAAATACCCTTTATTCCAAAAAACAAAATTGGAAAAAGCAACCAAAATTTTGTTGTTAGGGTTTATATTAAGGGGCCCCTTAGGGTTAGGTGGTTAAAATGTTTTACTGTGGTTCGTGGTTCTTGGAAACGCGGTTCTGTGACTAAAACAGACAATACAGGTTTTAAAATTAAACTTTTTAGCTCTAAGAAAAAAATTCATAAAAGTCAACTAAAAGCAAATAAATAAACTATTCGGGATATCTTTAGCTCATACAGAACATTCAACAAACACACTGTTTTGTTTAAAAGAAACTGCAGGGGGTTTTTGTTTGGGAAAAATGCGACAGATTTTTATAAAGTACCCTTCACAATGATTTTCCTAACTTTTATTAAAAAAGTACGAGAATTTTTCGTGTCGGTTTATTGTAAAAATATGATTTAATTTTTATTTTAAACCCCAGAAGGAACCTCGATCAAAACCTCCCAAGTTTAAATTTAACACTTAAATTTGAATAACTAAAAATAAAATACTAAACCTTTTTTAATATTCCTTTTAAGAATGATATTTTGGCAAAAAAATTTTATAAAACGAAAAACCGAAAAAAAAACTCAAAGGTTTTAAATCCAAAATACTTCCCCCCGGAAAACATTCCCCCACATTAAACCCCACAATTTGAACAATGGAATGTAATGTCCCCCAAAAAAGTCTTAAAATTTTAAAAATGTCCCCGAATTGAGACTCTTTCTCGGGCAAATGATTTTTTATAACCCAAATGAAGGGCGATAAGTAAAAAACTAAATATCCGACTTTAATGAAACATGATCTTTCCGTGTTTTCCCTAAAATCTCCTTTAAGTTAAACATTTGTAAATTGGCCCTCTTACCTTCAATACCCAGAGCAAACAGCAAATATAATAGTATCTTGTTCGATTTTACAAAACTGTTTTAAAGTAGGTTTTAAAAGTCTGGAAAAAGCGCAAATTTTTTTCGGCAATTTTTGGACTATATTAAAATGGGGTTTATTTCCTTTTAAAATTAAAAAACTTTGTTGAAAAATTTGGGGGTCAAGGGGGGAAATTTTGGGAAAGGGGTTTTCGTTTTTTAAAAAAAAAATTTTAATGTTTAATCCCCAACGTCCCCAAAAATTTAAACAAAAATTCAACTTCAAGGTTCCCTTTCATTAATTGTTAAAAAAACAATAACCCCCGCAGTTTCCTCATACCGGGGAGGTTTGGGGAAAGGTGGAAAAAAAAATAATCGGAAAAAGGTTTAATTAATATTTATCCCGAAACCCGGGAAAACCTAATGGTCCTTTTCAGACTCTAATCCTTATTCAAAACATTTTCAAGGCAAGGGAAACCCATCCATGTATCATTTTAAACTAAAAATTCACCCTTATATGGGGAACCCCCCGCTATTCTGCGTATCGTAATTTTTGGAACCCAAAAATTTTATTCTTGTAGAAATTAATTTTTTAAGAACCCTCAGTTTCCCCAGACAAAAAACCAAACACTGCACTCGAAACTAACATGCCCCCCCCCCCCCCCCCCCCCCCCCCACTGGTATGTAGATCTATACCGTTCTATGGACTAGCTACTGACTAATTGTAAGCCTTTAAACATTTATTACCGCTAGTTTCAGTCATAAATGCCGTCTAAACATACTGCTCAAGTGTAGCTGTATAATATGTGCTAGAATTAGTCATACAATCCATGATCAGAGGCACATATTAGGTGCGGTAAAAAAATCGAAATTATGCGGTACCGCACCCGACTATAAAGGTAAAATGTGCGGTAAGGTGCGGTAAATTTTTACCAATTATGCGGCAAATGTGCGGCGATTTTTTCGAAATTTGTGCGGTTTTCTTTTGCATTTTCTGAAGGACTTTGGAAATTCTAAACGTATAACCGCCGCTCTTATCAAAAATAGGTCTGTTTATGTGTTACTGAGGGTGTAGTTCTTTACTAAGACCATAATTGAATGTTGAGATTCAGTTATCTTAGAACAGTGACTTGATCTGGTAGAGATCAGGAATCAGGATACAGTTATTTGAAGACGCCTCTTGATAGAGTCGATCAGATCCCATGCGTGATCGCAAATATGTGACACGCTTGTTGGCATTGATCGTCAGTACTTGTGAACCATTTGATCCAAGATCCATTAAGCCCACTATAAAGCCAACGCTACAACGAATTCTTCTATTATCACCTACGAATGATAACTGATACACTGTTATCGAAGTACGGTAACGACGAGGGTTCCATAATGGCCTCGGTCACGGTCCCGAAAGGGCCTGGGTCACGGTCCCGAAAGGGCCTGTGTCACGTGGCCTAAGCATGAGTTCCAAAAGGGCCTGGGTCACGGTCCCGAAAGGGCCTGGGTCAGGGTCCCGAAAGGGCCTGGGTCACGGTCCCGAAAGGGCCTGGGTCAGGGTCCCGAAAGGGCCTGGGTCAGGGTCCCGAAAGGGCCTGAGTCACGTGGTAACTGGGTCACGTGGCCTAGGTATGAGTTCCAAAAGGGCCTGGGCCACGGTCCCGAAAGGGCCTGGGTCTGGGTCCCGAAAGGGCCTGGGTCAGGGTCCCGAAAGGGCCTGAGTCACGTGGTAACTGGGTCACGTGGCCTAGGTATGAGTTCCAAAAGGGCCTGGGTCACGGTCCCGAAAGGGCCTGGGTCACGGTCCCGAAAGGGCCTGGGTCAGGGTCCCGAAAGGGCCTGAGTCACGGTCCTAAAAGGGCCCGACTTTTAACATATTTTGGTTTTTACACTCGAAAATCTTAACGCGAAAATTTCAAAATTATGCGAAATTACGCGGAAAATGCTAGATTATGCGGAAATATGCCGATAATTACAAAATGTGCGGAAATGTGCGGAAAACAATAAATTATGCGGAAGTGTGCGGAAAACGGTAAATTGTGCGATCCCGCACCCATCGCACCTAATATGTGCCCATGTCCATGATGTGCTTATTTACGTGATGCGCGTAATGTGCGTGATGTGCGTTATTTACGTTATTTGCGTGATGTGCGTGATGTCTTGTTCTCCTACTCTAAGTTTTAACGTAAGTCGCACGAATTTTAAAATAAAGCTTATCAAGAAGAAGAAAGTTAATGTGCTAAAGTGAGTTATTATATTGTATATGCATGAAAATGGATATATCACGAAGGAACTGAAAGGAATGATGCAGACAAGAAAATTATATGGATGAAAATAGTGCTCAGCTAAGTAAATGCGCTAAAGTAAGTCATTATATCGACATTACTGCATGATAATGGATATGTGGACGAAAATAAGAAATTGGATGAAATAAGGATTTGCTAACTGTATGAGCGTTGCATTTAACTTTAAGAACGAATTTCAAAATGTATTCGAAATGATTTGTAAGATTGTCATTGCAGACCCGAGGGGGGGGGGGCATTATGAGCCAAAAATATTTTTTAGGTTTTCTGAAGTTATCTACATTCGGAAGGCTGTGGATGTGATTGGTTTCATATACTTATATAGCTTTATAGAAAACGTGATATTTGGCCCGCAAATTTGAAGGAAAATAGGCGAATTTGGTCTTCAGATTTAAAGGAAAATGCGCAATTTGTCGCAGAGAACTGAAAAAATCGCTATTTTTCGCGAGGCCAGGATCTGAAAAAATCGCGATTTGTCCCGGCAAACGTGAAAAATCGCGATTCCGCACAAGCCCCAATTTCCTTTTGTCTTTGCCCCAAAATTTTTTTGGAGAAGCTCCAAAAGTTCAGGCTGTAGCGCAAAGCGCCAAAAAATATTTCGAAAATCATTCCTACACCCCTGGTGAGTAGATATAATATAAGTAAACTACTCGTCACTTAATTGAATCAGTAACGGTCCCCGTTGTGCAGGTGCTGTGGGTACATTGAGTACGGTCAGTGCTAAATTTTGTACAGAACCCCAGGTTTATTGGGTAAATTGAGTACGTTCAGTTTTAAATTTTGTAGAGTTCCATAGGTTTATGATATAAAGAACAATTTATTTGGGTTTTAAGAATTGTGCAGAGCATGATATGTGTGTTATAACACAAATTCTAGAATCAACCGGTATCTTTTGTGCAAATAATACAAAATTTTTTCCACATGTCAACTGTGAGCTATATTCGTTATTTCATCATCCGTTCTGAAGTGCTCATAACTAAATTACAACTCCTACAGATCTGTCATCAGGAATTTGATGTGATATAAGATCATCGATGTTCTATGAGAAAAATTTGTGCTCTATTTCATTAACTGTTCCTACTGAACATATAACCAAATTACAGTCTCATCAGGTATTGTCCAAGAACATAGAGCAGTATGAGATCATAGATCTACCCCAACCAGTGTATACTATTGTAATTACGTGAACCAACGCCCGGAACATTTAAGCTATGATTACAATGTCATAGTTGAAAGTCAATTATCTTATAACGATCTGTAAACTGTGTAAAAGCTACAAAAGAATTTTATCACATATGTCTACAGTAAGGTGAGCTAGTGCCGGTGCACTAATCAGCATGCTATCAGTTAGACTTTTCGTTCCACATGTTCCGCCGAAGGAGTGTTGACTTGTTGAGCAGCCGGGTGTGTTCCGCAGAAGCAATATTAAGAGGTAAGGATCTGTCCTTCATTTCATTAACTGTTCTGAAGTGAACGTATAACCAAATTACCATCCCCCCAGTTATTGTTAAAGAATTTCAAGGCGATATGAGATCATAAAGCGTGCAGAATCACTGCTGGGCTTTTAACATGTTTCCTATGATAATAACGTCACAGTTAAAAGTCAATTATCCTATAACGAGTTTATAGTGAGGTACACTAGAATCTAGTATAAATATGAGCCTTCTCCTCCAAGTAAAATCATTCTCAATGGGGGCTTAACAGCTCCGGATCTCAATGATAGCTCTTCATTCTATGATGAACTGTTGTCTTAGAGATCCACTCACCCCATTCCTCCCTCCCTCCCTCCCTCATCATAGCTTGCGTTTACAAAACTCAAAAATATTTCAAAATTGCTGTGGTATAGTTGATAGTAAGAGTTCATTTAGCGAGATCTGAGCCTATCTCCAGTGCCATGAGTCAGCTATATCACAGATTGGGGTTGGCTCTCAAGAAAAGACGGAATCAGGAGAGTATTCTCTCCACACTTGTCAAATGTATGTGGGGACTCCCACTAAAATGAGTTATGTAACGCACAGTTATGATAATGGAGACCTTTTCTATGTCCATCTGTAATTATACGCTATGTGCAAGCTTCACTCACTATCAGAGTAAAAGTCTATAAGGATAAAACTCTGATAATTATAGTTCACTGTAGAGTTAGGCTTCCTGATGAATATCGAGGTATACTAAGTTGAGAAAAAAACAAGTGATACACAGTGTTTGATAATGAAGCTAAAAAGTATTTTATCAAGTCTACATCACAAAATAAACTGTAATATCTCGCATGCGTTAGGTTAAAAGAAAAAATGAGCGCTTAATTCATAATTTATATCCTTCAAGTCTTCGAGCCAAATATCTAGCTTTTGCAAGTGAACAATATCTGTAACGGTGTAATTTAAAACAACCCGGATTATCGAGCTGTGCTGGGTACTTGAAGTCAAACAGAGAATAAACATCAATAACTTCAGTATCTGGTAGGTTTCTAGCTAAGAAACAACGTTCAATTTCTCCTGCACAGTATATTCTACAATGCTGTATCTCCTCAAGTATTTTAGGATATACCGCCGTAGGGAGGCAACAACTTTCGTTATCGGTTGGTGAAAAGCCATTCAAATTCCGCTGAGAAAACTTTGCCATGTTCATCTCATCTGGATTCAGGTACATGGTATCTGGATTCTTGAATTGAAAATGCTGCTCCTGCTCATTTGGAAATATGAGAGTGAGTTCTCTGAGTATAAATCCTCCATTCTGAGTACTGAAACCCTCGGTAGCTGTGATAACGAATTCAAAGTTCATCTTTCAGAAATGATGAGATCTTTTCAGGACAGAGTCTTTATTGAAAATGACATGTGATTATCATGTGACGGGGAACTCATTACTAGGATTAACATGTCTTGAGCGACTGGGGAAGTATCGGCGCAAATTCATGAAGCGATATCCAATGTTCCGTTCAGATTCTTGCAGCCCCATCTTTTTTCACTTTCTTAAAAGCTCTGTCTATGAAAGAATGGTTGAATTCGTTAATGTAACGTCCGTAGAATACTATTTCTGCTGAGCACATTTGCAACCACAGACGGCCAGCATTGACATAATTATTTTTGTCTTTCAAAGGGTTATCACTGTGGGGTAAAAGCTCTTGCACTTGATCGTAATAAACTTCTATATCCGTTAACATGGGTCCTCTTACGTGCTCAAAGTGAATTTGCAGCTTCTCTAAAAGTCCACGTTGATGACAAATGTGTAATAGAGGGCTCTTTATTTTTGATTCACACGCTGAGCACTTGAGAGCAGACATTTGTTCACATTGTCGAGCAATCTGCTCAGCAAGAAATCCCAAGTATACATCATGAAAATAGTTCATAGCTGCAGATTCTAAAGTGCTAATCAAGAAGTGAGCAGTATAAACAGATTCAGCTGTTTTTAAAACTCATAGTCACAAATGTAATAGACTAAATTTTGATATAAAATTGAGTCTATGTTGCTACAGTCTGCAAAGAGTTGTTCTTGAACAATAGTTGACTTGCAGTTTTGATACAGATCCAAGTAACAAAATGGCTGAGTGTTCAAGAAAACACGCTTGATAAAGGATTCCATTATAAATTCATAAACGTATTTTCCAGGGCAAACATGTCTTTTGCTGATTTTTTGCAAACAATATCGGCAAAGCTTGTTCTTTTTGGTGTTGGCATTGTGATCCTGTATGTAACTTTTTATGGTCATGACTTTGATTTTTGTACTTCGAGCATCTGCTTCCATTTTTTGAGTAGAGTCCATACATTGACAGCACAAACAGAGGAGCAACAAAGTCCATTATGAATTTTGAGAAATGAACCTGTTTCCCACTTATCCTGCTTATATATTCGATATTTGATGCGAATCTCTGGAACAATTAAAACACAACTCTACTGAATAGATTTGTAAAATGCATGCACAATCTTATCATTTTTTTCAAAATCTTTGGTATATTCATTTAAAAAATCCTCATACTCTAAACCCATAGATTTGACATAAAGAAAATGAATACAGAAAAAGCCACATGCAACGCTATCCCATCCTTGTACTCTAGTTGTGCTATAAGTTATTTGTTCAAATGATTCAACAATGTCTCTATAATGTTTTGGTAGGGTAGCATCCTCCCAATCGCGTCCAAAGCTGTCAAAGAATGAGATCATTTCTCCTTCAACAAACCATGCATTCCAGTGCTGTCCTGTTTTATCGTGTTCATCGGTATTTGTAATAAAAGCGTATGTTTTCTTTTTGGTTCTTGGAGCAATACATGAGGGGTAGGTTCCGATATAATATTTTTTAGTCACACCGTTTTCTTCAAGGATTCTGTTTATTTGCAGTGTTGATAGAGGCTTCATATCACAAGTAGAAACAACACTGACAAGTATATGCTAGAAATGATAGACTGTTGAATCTCTAGCTGCTTTTATTACTCGATTATTCTGACCATACGATCGGCATCAATTTGAAGTTGACGGTCAAAGACTGCATATACTATGAGAATTAGATCCTCCGGTATATCCTCAATTCCCAGATCAATTTCAAGGTAGGTCGATGCTTTCTCTTGGAGATTTAAATGTCTCTCTGTCAAGCTGCTTCTGTCAGCACCAAAACTCATTCCAACCATAAAGTTCAGATGAAAGTTTGTGCTATCAATCAGACAATTTCCCTTAGAATCCTTTCCAATGGTACGATAAAGCTGTCTAAAATATTCTCCACAGTCCTTATAGACGTAGTTGTGATCCCCAAGCTTATCGATAGTACCAACCTCCAGTGGATCATTAAAGTATGGCACACCATTGCGGTAAAATTGGAATTTCTTGAATCCATGGAATATAAATGGATTTGTGTTTGACCGTCCATCGAAATCTCTGCTCCGTTGTAGTGCAAAAAATGCATATGGAGGAAGAGTGTCAGAGAAAACATCAGACATTCTGATAATTTTACTGCTCTGTGCTACAGGTCTGATTATTATTTCAGGCCTTGAAATGAAATATGGGATAGGCTCTTTCTGAAGTCTCTCTTCAATGAGACTGTGTATTTCATCTCGTACTCTGTAGTATGTTGCAAGTATGTAGCAATCTTCAAGCACAATACTATAGCCATGAACATCATCACCACAAAGAAGCAAAAACTCATCTTTGTTTTTTGTTAAACTTATCCGTAACTTCATATTGGTCGGAAGACACTTCAGAGTATTAAGCAGGGGGCATTGGAATTTAGAATTCAGAGTAAGACTCTGTCCTCGATTGACCAGAGCACTACGTTTGCTTGCAGCAGGGTTCACTTCAGTTGGAATCCAATTATTTACTGTGCTGGATATATAATTTTCCAAAGCCACCTCCAATTCATCGCCAGACAATCCCGAGGTAGCTAACACACTTCTTTGCGCTTCTATTAACAAAGCTTTTGGAAGGGATGAAGCATTCCAAAAGGCTTCTTTCTTCTTCTCGATTACATCCTCTCCGTTCTCCTCCATATCTTCAATTACCATGTCATCAAATGCGCTCTTATGACTTTCATCCCACTTCCAAAACAATCGTAAGTCTTCTTCAGACTTTTTAGACACTCCCTCATCCATTAGAAACGCTTCATTATAGAAAAGAAAATCTTCCCGATTTTTTTCCGAATTTAGAGCAGTGTTGAAAAATGTTTGATAGGCATAGGCGTTCTTCATACTCTGACATAGCTCCGTACGATCAGAAACGATTACAGAGACTTCACCCCAGAGACTGTTTGCAAGATTATTTATTATGGAAACATTCTTATTCGGTTTTGGAAAGTCCTCACCATCTTTATGTAGTTTTAACTTGGTAACGATATGCAAATCTGTGAGGAGACCCTTTGGTTGAGGAGGGAGGGTAAAATTAATGGGTCCATCATTGAATAAATTAGTAACCGGCCATACTTTCAAATCATAGGTTTCTTCAATAGAAACCTGTGTAGGACGATCGTTCCATAGTAGCAAGGAAGATGAAACAGATTCAGAACTATTTACAAACTTTGCCATTTCTTTGATTTTCTTCTCTTTTTATGGGGTCTGTGAACAACAGTGTTTTTAATTTCCGTTGGATTGATACGATTGGAAAGTTCAGTAAGCTCTTTTGCTCCACGTTTTGCTCCAGCAGTGATTAACTCTTTTCCAGCAGCTATAGCGATTGGTTTTGTAGCCTTGGCTATTCCTTTTATACCACTGCTTATCAAGGGTAATGCTTGTTTCATAAGGGCGCCGAACCAATTTCCCAATCCCTCACCTTGCATTCCGTAAATGTAGCGATCCATTTCAACAGCACCACCCTTTTGCACGAATACAGAGCGATATGCTCCACTTTTTAGAGTTTCTGGTTTGAAAATTTCCATGGTTGCAACTTGTGTAGAAGTACCAAGCTCTGATTTATCACCTTTTTATAGGTCGGATGCTAAGCGAAATGACAGTCTTGAAATTTGGGTTGAACTTGATGAACTGTCCTTTTATATCTCGAAGCTCAATCAAAATTGTCGAAAATTGCTTTATGTTGATTGGCACAAAGTTTGGGTGTGTTGGTTCATAGAGTGACCACTGAGGTGCAGTTTTAATCGGTACCATACCCAGGTTTCGGGACAATTTACCATTAATGTAGGAATTCTCAATAATGTTTGCATAAACAAATCCAGGAAAATCGCTACAGTGAAAGTCGCTATCATTTATCGTAAATCTCTCTGAATATTGATCTTCATGCACTCCCATTAGCGTCCAAGGAGTGTTCTGTACCCCCTCGATAACCATGTATAGATTAGTGATTTCGATATTGATAATACCATATTGCTTGTCTATAGTGGCAATCATTCCATCTCTCTTCTTTACAAGTCGTACCTTTTCTTTTATCAAGTTGGAAATCACCCAACACAATGTAAATACTGAGCTGTAGCTTCCTTCAGGAACAATTACCATTGAAGGTTCAGGTAATTGCAAATCCGTCAATGTACTAGACATTGCACTAGGTATTAGAGTCTCAGATTTCCCCTTTTTCTGTTTCAATGCCTCCATAGAGAGCTCGCGAGATGCATAATAGAAGTACACTTTATTATTTCCATCGTGAATGTTGTACACCTCACCATGGTATAAAGAAGTTAATGCCATTTCACAGTCCTCAGTAAGTTTGACAGGCTCAACTTTCGAAATAAAGCGTGATGGATTCCCATCTTGGCCTCCAATAATAACAATCTTGCGTATGTTGTCCATCTTATTCGTTGGATGCAGATAAATCTTTTTGCTTTTATAGACAATTGATACTCGGTGTTTAAAATGTAATACCATTTTTACGAAGTAAACAATACATTTCTTCATAACATTTGGAAAACTCACCATTGCAACAATCTAAAACAAAATCGTCAAATTTAGCGTCCATTACTCTACTTCCCACCGTCACCAACCCATTCTTGTTCCGTGCAATGTTGGCTTTTGCAATTTTCATCATAAGTTTGTCCAAAATCTTCTTTGACTCTGCATTATGCACATTGTCTAATCGTGGAACAAGACCCGATGGTAGTTCAATACTTTTATTTGACTCACTGAGTCCTTCTGTTGGAAGGAGCAAAAACACATCTTCACCATTGTTTGACACACCGTCTCTAGGAGCCAAGATAAATCTTGACATTTAAAGAATCGATTGAACTAGTCCAGCAATTACCGGTAAAACTGTAGACAGAATAGATGATAGTGTACCGCCACTTTGTCCAGAAAATTTCCTTTTTATATGCGCACCCTTAAGACCACTCGTGGATCGAATAAGTCTTCTATGCTTCCCAATTTTTCTGTCTTGGTGACTTGAAAGGTGTAACTTTTCATCAGCTAGAAGTTTGAATATCATATTGAGAACTTTAAATAATTCAGATGGAGCATTCTGTAAAACCTTGAGTCTGTCTTTTTTGCTACTAGATGATAGTTTTTCTAAAATGTAGCGGTGTTGTCTCAATGAATTGGCTTGTTTCACAGATAAACGCTTGGAAACCATTGCCACCAGTCTGCTAGCACTGTTAATTCTTCGGGAAGTTCAGGGGCAAAACTCAAAACAATAAATCCTCTGGGTTGCTTTGAACTCCTTAAATAGGCATTGGTTATCCTCTTTAAATCCTTTCCACAGAAAATCTGCCTTGCCAACGTGTTCACTTGTCTGAAATGACGCTGACTATTGAAAAGCACAAAATAATGTGCATTTGAGCTCATCATCCTGAACATCGGACAGTTTGGAAATAAGTTCTGTGTTATGTAGAAAGTGGAGATTGATCGGTGATGAGAACCGAGGATGAAGCAGTTCGCCATCTCCTTGTTATCTCCGCTTAAGATCAAGTCATCCACCACAAGGAGACTGGGCTCTGAAGTGTTCATTTTATCAAAATCAAGACCTTGAATAAAAGTAATTGCTTGTTCTTCAGTTTCATTCCATGTTTTCATAAAGTCTTGTTCAATGCTATACATGTAATATATGTTTTTAGGCATCGGATGTACTAGCTTTTGTCTTATTACCTCTAGCATGAACTGGGTTTTTCCTGCCCGAGAGGGTCCGAAAATGATGCAGTTGTGAGAAGCAAGGAATTTCACAGGCATGATTTATGTGTTGAACAGATCTTGCTGGGCTATCCAACTGTTTGCTTCACTAGGATATCCTAGAAATTTCACAAGGTATTCAGTCTGTCCGCTTCTTTTACGAGTGCTAACAATCCTCTCTATTGGCCATATACCATCAGATTTGTCAACCAATTGAATTTCACTGTTGTAAAATGAACCCTTAATTTCCTCGCCTTTATAGTCCTTCAATCCATATGTAACAGGATATGTAGTTTTCACTTCACTTACTTCAAAGATTTCATATGAAAATGTCATTTCATAACCTTTTTGAAAGATACCCTTCTTTCTAGTTATTCTAACAGAGTCACCCACTTTTAATAATGCTTTGGTGTGCTTTTTCTCCTTTACAACTCTGGGAAAAAGATTCTGTCTAACTTCCCTCTCATTAGCTAGACTTACATTGTTTGGAGCGAATAATGTGGAGCTATGTTTGGTTTTATTATAACCATCGATAAGATCCTGTAAAATATCAATCCACCTGTGAGACCCTCGAGCAGTGAAATATCTAAACATTCGAGTTTTTAGAGTTCTGCAAAATCGCTCAATGATTGCAGCTTTTTGTTCACTATAGACACTGTAGTGCTTAATTTTATACTTCTTTAGCAGTTTGAGAAATGCAGCATTGTAAAACTCAGAACCTTGATCGAATTGAATCTTTTCAGGGGTATGTAGGCGAAAAAATGGTTTCATAACTCCAACTATCGAGTTTGCACTCTTGTTTTTCATCTTGAAACCCCATGCTTTCTTGCTAAAAGTGTCTATGATGACTATTATCCACTTGAATCCATCATTGTCATGTTGGAGACTTGAAAGGTCTACAAGATCCGCTTGATAAAGATATTTTATCCTTTTGGTATAAACTCTTCTGTACAGTGTTGGCTTCCTGGTTGGCTTGTGTAAGGTATAACTATCTATAGACTTTAGTTTTGTGTTTACTGCTCTCCTGCTCACGCGTTGGTTATCTTGTTGCAATGCACGAAAAAATCGTTCTTGTCCAGCAAAAGATGCTGAAAATTTAGGATTTTCATACAGCTGCTTCAAATCCATTTCAGTTTAGCATTGTTAGATGAGTATAAATAGAGCTCCTAAAAACATATCTTAGACATGGCTCTTTTATGTGAACACTGCAAAAATCTTTTCCGACAAATGCCTCCTTATACAAACATAAGTATAGAGAGCACAATAAATCTAGTTTAGTACTAGTAAGTCACAATCATAAAGATATGAATAGCAATCCAAAAAAGAGGGTTTACCTTCCCGATGATCCAAATGCAGTGAGATTGCCTCCAAAAAGATCTAGGAATTACAACAGACCTGGAAGTGATAAGAAAAAATCACCGGCAAAAGATCCACAATATGATGATGGGTTAGTAGACATCGATCAGTATAAAGATCCAGGAGAAAAACCAAGAGATTCTGATCCCCGCAAATATCCGAATTATGATTCACAGTCAGATGACGGACTAGAAATTGTTGATAGGTATAAGGATCTTGGGGAGAAGGCAACAGATTCTGAACCTCCAAAGTCTCCAAAAATTAATCCACAAAATGATGACGGGTTAAAAATAGTTGATGAATACAAAGCAGATGATGAAAGCGATGATCAGCTTAGCGTTGTTGATAGCTATGATGATGATGGGCAATCTGATGGAGGTTTAACAGTTATTGATGAATATGACGATAGAGATCAGGCTAGAATTAAACCTAGTGTTGATTATAAGAAAAAATATCTGGACTGTCTCGAAGCCCACAAAAAACAGAAATCTAAGTTTTTGAAAAAGATTGATAGAATGCAGGTTTCTCATAAAAGCAACCTTGAGCGTACAAAAAGGGAATATCGAAAAGACTGTTATAACGAAATTGAGAAAATCAAAAACTTTCATCGACGTCAAATGTCTGATCTTGAGGAGTTGATGAAGGGCGAGTGCAGTGATAAGATACAAGCTCTGAGGGCAGCTCACAATGAGCTCATACAGAATATGGCAAATGATCATACAAAACAATTGGATGAAAATGAAGAAGATTGTGAAAGAAAACTTCGCACATTAAATGATCAAATAAAAGCTATGCAGAAAGATGATGAAGATCTGAGTAGTTTATCAAAGGCAATATTTAATTGTACAACTATGGAGGAGATTTTTGAAATTCAAAAACTCATCAAAAACCATCAGTTGGATATCGTGGTGCAGAATCATCTTCCTACCCTGCAGAATCTGTTCCTTAGTTTGTCTTATGGTGTGTTGCCAATATGTCAACCTCAGCGTGAGCAGGTTACCGATGACCAAAGAAGAGTGGTAGAGAAAATACAGTCTGCCTCAGGTGCTTCAGCCAAGAGAATTCTTAAAGAGAAACACTCTGAAATTGTCAACCTGTTTACTATAATCAAGGATTCAATTAAACTTGCTCGAGATTCGTATAATCGATATGGCATCGTACCATAAAACCAAAGGTATAAAAGCAATGAAATCTTAGCACTCCCACTCTCCCAAAAATGAATTTCAATTTTTTATTTAGTGTTGTTTCTGCACTGTCCTTTGTCATTGAATTTCCAGTAAATTCAAACAACACACAGGACTACTTTTTCTTTGAGGGAAATGACCAAACAGCACACCTTTACCGTGAAAACAAAACCCTGTTTTTACATTTGAATCACAACCATGGCAAGATGTTCTCATTCCTTAACGCAACTATAAAAAGGGAAACTTTTATATTTTCATGGGAAGGATTCAAGGTAGATGAACTGGATATGTTGCTACAAAAATCTAATGGAGATGTTCAACATACTAAATTTGAACACTTTACTTTTGTTTCTCCAATCATCAACGTTTTGGACATCGAATCTCCTGCCACACCTGTTTACAATTTAGAAGAAGATGTAAATTACTGGTATTTTTTCCTTCTAACGTTTGCAGCAGGAATTTTACTTGAATCTAAAACAAAGGGGTTTAGTATATTCAAACAACTTGTACAATCCTTTAATGAAAATTTGTATGTAAGCAGAGAACTAAATTGTACCCAAGTTCTCGGAACGGAAGAGGGTGATTCTTGAACTAAATTATAACGTAGTAAATTATCAAGTTTTAAGTCCGATATTGATGTTCAATATTCTGTTACTGAATCAAAATATTTCATGAAAGTTATTTCATCGTTTTAATGTCTCACAAGTAAATTTGAACCGTGTATAATTTAACTCTCAGTTTTCGAGCTAGACAGTGGATATCTTTTCTTTGATAACGCACTAATCAAACTCTGAACAATTCTTAAAACACACAATTCTTTAAACAAAATAAATGATCGGTTACCCCATAAACCTGGGGTTCTGTACAAAATTTAGCACTGACCGTACTCAATGTACCCACAGCACCTGCACAACGGGGACCGTTACTGATTCAATTAAGTGACGAGTAGTTTACTTATATTATATCTACTCTGGTGCAGCTTCGTGAATGGCCAGCACGCAAACGCGTGGATTCTACCCTAAACTTAAAACCAACGATAAATATTTGAGACGAAATGTAACCAGTTAAACGCATGAGCTGTGTTATGTCTGTGTGTACTGCATAATGAGTGCTCTCTATAAGTATACAGGGAGTAAAATTGATCTGCAAGGAATCTCTGGCTGTGGGAACACTGTCTACTAAGACTAACGAAATTTAAAGAATGTTTAAAAAATAAAACTTTTCAGTAACCGCACGAGGATATGTGTTTATTCTAGAACAATTCTCCAGACTGTGTAGGCTAACGATGTGGTGATTTAATTGAACCATGTCTGCAGTGTTATATTCAGCTGGTGTCTGCACTCGAATATAAACGGTAGTGAAGTTCTCAGGACAATGAAAACACCCTCCTTATAACGGTATACACTTACAAAGGATAAGCAAAACGCAGAGTAGTGCTACAATGAGGTAACGTATAGCAACTCGAGATCGTACCACAGCTGCACTGTAGCTACATTGTGCAGTTCTTGTCCGGGACCAGCTTCCAGTCAAGTTACCACTTGTGAAAGTTCCACAAACAAATCAAGCAGAAAGTTGGATATCAACTTCTAGTGGTGTGGATATCAGAGTGTATCACATTGTTAACCTCCGCAAGTATTGCTGAGGTCCGTGGGGAGGGGTATAATAATTCAACAAATAAAATGTCCCGTTTATTTAGAAACTTGGTTTACGTGCCAGTACTGCAGTGCATGGTCAATTCAGCAATGCTTGCGGAGGCAATCTGATAATCTATAAACATTACATTAGTTTTGACTTTAAAGCGTTCATCGTGTAACGTGTGTCTTACACTGTTTACTAAGATAAGAGCTACCTCCAATAAAACAAGCTGTGACACTCAAAGTAAGGAACTCAATGTGTTACACATTCCACCAGCAATTATAAATATTCACCAGACACCACGTGTATACCACGTGTTTACCACGTGTATACCACGTGTTTACCACTTGTATACCACGTGTATACCACGTGTTTACCACGTGTATACCACGTGTTTACCACGTGTATACCACGTGTTTACCACGTGTATACCACGTGTATACCACGTGTTTACCACGTGTTTACCACGTGTTTACCACGTGTTTACCACGTGTTTACCACGTGTTTACCACGTGTTTACCACGTGTTTACCACGTGTGTACTGTTTATGTTAAACTCAAGGTAATGTAAACTGCTGCTACACTTATGAGATGGGGCAACATATTCACTACTAAGGAGCACTAAAATTATTCACTACCATGGTGCACAATGCACATGTAGGTAACAGATTGTGATTGCATACCAGTCACTGGTCATGGTAACCAGTGCAAAAATAGTGCATTCCTGTACTGAGCCCATTTCAAACAAATCAAAATAAATTTTTAAAGACTGCTATTGCAGTAAATTTCATATAGAGGTAATGTAAACTTAGTCATAGATCATCACTGGAATGACAAGGAATATCCAATGTTTTAAATTCTTTAAATTCTTTGCACCCGATGCGTGATCTCCCTGATTACGAGAAATACCGATTTAGCAAATAACAATGACCAATTAATATCAATGACCATCCATTAAACCGATTACCAGAAACTTCTGCAGAGCCTGAAAGCTGCAGATGATCTGCCTGTTTGCAGGATATCTATTAATCATTTTCATACAAAGTTACAACGAATTCTTCATGTTATGTATCCTGGGCTTAGTTGTAGTGCACTTACGGAACGTTCACTAAAAATTGTTTGTACATGCGTTCACTAAAACTCATCTCACGTTCTGAACGTTATGGACAAATTACTAGTAGTGTTCAGTAGCATAAATACTGTGTGTGATCATGGGCTCATGGCGACAAAGTCAGAAATATGTGCACAGAAATAGGATTGCTTCATTTTGTATCAGTCTAGGAAAGTTAATTATCAGTTGAGAAAATTAAGATTTCAAAAATTTTACTTTCATGAATTTTTGTTTTTGATGATCACTGCCGTTCACTAACGTTCAATAACGTTCACTACAAAATGACTGGAACGTACGTTCGATACGTCAAAATCCACCGTTCACTACAACTAAGATCCTGGGTTTGGACAGGATATGACCCGTTTAAGATATTTCCATCACGTTACATTACATAATTTTCAATAAATGTAATAGATTTTGTAGTGTTGTAATTAGTTTAATTATCGCATTTTTAATATTATTCATTTGGGTGACAGTGTGAGTAGTCATTTAATTATCAGGGGAGATTGGTCTCCAGTATATCCAGGACTGGGAAAATTAATTTAACTCAGCCGTGCTCTTCCGCGGCTGTTTGCAGGAATTAACAATGACCAAATTGACCAAGCAGTCACCTGCATTAAAAATGTTTTTCACTTATGTGGTTATAAATAACGATGGGACCGCGATTATACCTGTTAGATCACGATTTTAGCGCTTGTCTGATCAAAGATCTCATGAAACATTCTTTAGTCTACTGAATACAGATATTCCTTCAGTTGATTTCACAAATTCCACAGAATATTACTATCCAGTCACAAATAAGATTAAAAACAAGTTTTTTTTCCTCTTGATTTTCACCTGTTCACCCGATCAATTTATCTCATTCCTCGGAACATATACGCAACGAAGGAGGTCTTGAATATAATATAGGTACTACAGGAAATAACACAAGATTCAAGAATAAGGTGTTTCCATATCATTTAAAAAGTTCTAACGTTCTACGTTTGAAAGAAATGAAGTTCAAATTTCAATGCAATCTAAGCAACTGAACTGTAAAACGTGAGTTAGTGAATACGCACAACAGCTACTGCAAGTGAAACTGTAATTAATGATCATTAATTCTAATCATAGATATATATTATATAGATATATAATAGTTATGCAATCAATAAATTGATCCATGGGAAGGATTCAAGGTAGATGAACTGGATATGTTGCTACAAAAATCTAATGGAGATGTTCAACATACTAAATTTGAACACTTTACTTTTGTTTCTCCAATCATCAACGTTTTGGACATCGAATCTCCTGCCACACCTGTTTACAATTTAGAAGAAGATGTAAATTACTGGTATTTTTTCCTTCTAACGTTTGCAGCAGGAATTTTACTTGAATCTAAAACAAAGGGGTTTAGTATATTCAAACAACTTGTACAATCCTTTAATGAAAATTTGTATGTAAGCAGAGAACTAAATTGTACCCAAGTTCTCGGAACGGAAGAGGGTGATTCTTGAACTAAATTATAACGTAGTAAATTATCAAGTTTTAAGTCCGATATTGATGTTCAATATTCTGTTACTGAATCAAAATATTTCATGAAAGTTATTTCATCGTTTTAATGTCTCACAAGTAAATTTGAACCGTGTATAATTTAACTCTCAGTTTTCGAGCTAGACAGTGGATATCTTTTCTTTGATAACGCACTAATCAAACTCTGAACAATTCTTAAAACACACAATTCTTTAAACAAAATAAATGATCGGTTACCCCATAAACCTGGGGTTCTGTACAAAATTTAGCACTGACCGTACTCAATGTACCCACAGCACCTGCACAACGGGGACCGTTACTGATTCAATTAAGTGACGAGTAGTTTACTTATATTATATCTACTCTGGTGCAGCTTCGTGAATGGCCAGCACGCAAACGCGTGGATTCTACCCTAAACTTAAAACCAACGATAAATATTTGAGACGAAATGTAACCAGTTAAACGCATGAGCTGTGTTATGTCTGTGTGTACTGCATAATGAGTGCTCTCTATAAGTATACAGGGAGTAAAATTGATCTGCAAGGAATCTCTGGCTGTGGGAACACTGTCTACTAAGACTAACGAAATTTAAAGAATGTTTAAAAAATAAAACTTTTCAGTAACCGCACGAGGATATGTGTTTATTCTAGAACAATTCTCCAGACTGTGTAGGCTAACGATGTGGTGATTTAATTGAACCATGTCTGCAGTGTTATATTCAGCTGGTGTCTGCACTCGAATATAAACGGTAGTGAAGTTCTCAGGACAATGAAAACACCCTCCTTATAACGGTATACACTTACAAAGGATAAGCAAAACGCAGAGTAGTGCTACAATGAGGTAACGTATAGCAACTCGAGATCGTACCACAGCTGCACTGTAGCTACATTGTGCAGTTCTTGTCCGGGACCAGCTTCCAGTCAAGTTACCACTTGTGAAAGTTCCACAAACAAATCAAGCAGAAAGTTGGATATCAACTTCTAGTGGTGTGGATATCAGAGTGTATCACATTGTTAACCTCCGCAAGTATTGCTGAGGTCCGTGGGGAGGGGTATAATAATTCAACAAATAAAATGTCCCGTTTATTTAGAAACTTGGTTTACGTGCCAGTACTGCAGTGCATGGTCAATTCAGCAATGCTTGCGGAGGCAATCTGATAATCTATAAACATTACATTAGTTTTGACTTTAAAGCGTTCATCGTGTAACGTGTGTCTTACACTGTTTACTAAGATAAGAGCTACCTCCAATAAAACAAGCTGTGACACTCAAAGTAAGGAACTCAATGTGTTACACATTCCACCAGCAATTATAAATATTCACCAGACACCACGTGTATACCACGTGTTTACCACGTGTATACCACGTGTTTACCACTTGTATACCACGTGTATACCACGTGTTTACCACGTGTATACCACGTGTTTACCACGTGTATACCACGTGTTTACCACGTGTATACCACGTGTATACCACGTGTTTACCACGTGTTTACCACGTGTTTACCACGTGTTTACCACGTGTTTACCACGTGTTTACCACGTGTGTACTGTTTATGTTAAACTCAAGGTAATGTAAACTGCTGCTACACTTATGAGATGGGGCAACATATTCACTACTAAGGAGCACTAAAATTATTCACTACCATGGTGCACAATGCACATGTAGGTAACAGATTGTGATTGCATACCAGTCACTGGTCATGGTAACCAGTGCAAAAATAGTGCATTCCTGTACTGAGCCCATTTCAAACAAATCAAAATAAATTTTTAAAGACTGCTATTGCAGTAAATTTCATATAGAGGTAATGTAAACTTAGTCATAGATCATCACTGGAATGACAAGGAATATCCAATGTTTTAAATTCTTTAAATTCTTTGCACCCGATGCGTGATCTCCCTGATTACGAGAAATACCGATTTAGCAAATAACAATGACCAATTAATATCAATGACCATCCATTAAACCGATTACCAGAAACTTCTGCAGAGCCTGAAAGCTGCAGATGATCTGCCTGTTTGCAGGATATCTATTAATCATTTTCATACAAAGTTACAACGAATTCTTCATGTTATGTATCCTGGGCTTAGTTGTAGTGCACTTACGGAACGTTCACTAAAAATTGTTTGTACATGCGTTCACTAAAACTCATCTCACGTTCTGAACGTTATGGACAAATTACTAGTAGTGTTCAGTAGCATAAATACTGTGTGTGATCATGGGCTCATGGCGACAAAGTCAGAAATATGTGCACAGAAATAGGATTGCTTCATTTTGTATCAGTCTAGGAAAGTTAATTATCAGTTGAGAAAATTAAGATTTCAAAAATTTTACTTTCATGAATTTTTGTTTTTGATGATCACTGCCGTTCACTAACGTTCAATAACGTTCACTACAAAATGACTGGAACGTACGTTCGATACGTCAAAATCCACCGTTCACTACAACTAAGATCCTGGGTTTGGACAGGATATGACCCGTTTAAGATATTTCCATCACGTTACATTACATAATTTTCAATAAATGTAATAGATTTTGTAGTGTTGTAATTAGTTTAATTATCGCATTTTTAATATTATTCATTTGGGTGACAGTGTGAGTAGTCATTTAATTATCAGGGGAGATTGGTCTCCAGTATATCCAGGACTGGGAAAATTAATTTAACTCAGCCGTGCTCTTCCGCGGCTGTTTGCAGGAATTAACAATGACCAAATTGACCAAGCAGTCACCTGCATTAAAAATGTTTTTCACTTATGTGGTTATAAATAACGATGGGACCGCGATTATACCTGTTAGATCACGATTTTAGCGCTTGTCTGATCAAAGATCTCATGAAACATTCTTTAGTCTACTGAATACAGATATTCCTTCAGTTGATTTCACAAATTCCACAGAATATTACTATCCAGTCACAAATAAGATTAAAAACAAGTTTTTTTTCCTCTTGATTTTCACCTGTTCACCCGATCAATTTATCTCATTCCTCGGAACATATACGCAACGAAGGAGGTCTTGAATATAATATAGGTACTACAGGAAATAACACAAGATTCAAGAATAAGGTGTTTCCATATCATTTAAAAAGTTCTAACGTTCTACGTTTGAAAGAAATGAAGTTCAAATTTCAATGCAATCTAAGCAACTGAACTGTAAAACGTGAGTTAGTGAATACGCACAACAGCTACTGCAAGTGAAACTGTAATTAATGATCATTAATTCTAATCATAGATATATATTATATAGATATATAATAGTTATGCAATCAATAAATAATAAATATTCGCTTGGCTTACATTCCCTAGTAGTCAGAGTAACAACCGGACCACATCATCTTCATTTAACAAAACAACAAACAGTGATTACCGGCTCTGTTCAATGGTAAGTAGGAGCACGTGACATGACCAACACATGACCAACACGTGACCAACACGTGACCCATCTACCTCGTTCTCCAAAATCCACGTTTTTCTGCAAAAACGACCGTTCGTAATCTTTCACTATTACTTTTTTACAAAAAAAAGTGTGAATGGAAAAATACTGCTAATTATCACATTCAAACAACCGCTAAACGTGATTAAGATGAAATATGGCAGTTGATGTAAGAATAATGAGTGTGACTATAGAGCGTGACTATACAGTGTAGCTATACGTTCTGTTACTGTAGAAGTAACATACCGTATAGCTGGGGTCTAAGAGCACTGTGTGGATATTGTTGAGCAGGTGAGGGGTAACGTGAGAGAGTGTGTGTGACGTAACGTTAGGGGTGTGTGACGTCACGTTAGGGGTGTGACGTCACGTTAGGGGTGTGACGTCACGTTAGGGGTGTGACGTCACGTTAGGGGGTGTGACGTCACTTTAGGGGGTGTGACGTCACGTGGGAGAGTATGTGACGTCACGTATCATTACTTGTTAAGCTTCATTCTCAGACTAACAAATAGAAATTAAAACATTTCGATTACAAACTTGACAATGTCTAAGACCTTAGCTAGACGGAACGTAACGCGTTACATAATTGATTACGTGACGCGTTACCGCGTTACGTGCCGTCTATAGCTGGGACAGTGACAGTGTTATGACAGTGTTATGACAGTGTTATGACAGTGTTATGAGCAACACACTGCTTCTACAAGTCTACACAAAGCTAAAAAAACGGTGGCCCTACAACAGTGTGGTCATTACAGATGGTGATTTGTGTAGCTTATCATTAGGGCGGGACACAAATTCCAATCCTCTCTGACTAGACTAAAGACAGTGCAGCATAACAATATCCATGGAACTCTGATTACAACTCAATTCATTCATTCATTTCATTCGTTGAACTTGTCTACCGACGATATAACCAATTTGTCCCTTTGGATTGTAGCATAGTACGAACTTATATAGGTGCGATCTATATATTATTCCAGAATCTATATATTATTCCAGAATCACACCACGCACATGATGTATTTCTTTCTAATCATTTCTCGGCTATCATTACTCACATAACGCTCTCGTATTATTAGCTTAATTAGTATTTAAATCGGTCTAAAAATTACAAATACATCTTATTTAACACGATTAAACATGACTAAACATAATTTAACATAATTCAACATAATTCAACATAATTCAACATAATTTAACATAATTTAACATAATTTAACATAATTTAACATAATTTAACATAATTTAACATAATTTAACATATTTAACACGTGTATTTCCCGCAGAAAGCGCTGAATTTTGACGTTATGTCCGCGATAGAGTACGATAACGGGGTATTCTGGATCAGCTGGGAGATCTGTCTACACTTCTTCGATGTGGTGTATCTCAACTGGAACCCCAAACTGTTCCTTTACAGGTTAGGTTATTTACACTTTTACAGGTAAGGTTATTTACACTTTTACAGGTTATTTTCAGGTTTACATGTTCTACTTTCAGATGGTATTTCTCGCAGAACAGGAATGCTAGGAAGATGGCTGATTTTTTAAACCTCAGATTTTTGTGTCTATAAAAACATTTGTGTCTATGAACACTTTAGTCAGAAAACGGCAGTATTATGTAACGAACATTTAAAATTAAATAACAACCTGTCACAGATACAATCTGCACGCAGACTGGGCTGCACTGCTGCAGGTCCCTGAAACTGTTGCTCATTATATCACCTAATAATGTATAATGTATAATGTACAATGTATAATGTACAATGTATAATGTACACTGTATAATTTACAATGTATAATGTATAACCTGCCACAGATACAATCTGCATGCAGACTGGGCTGCAGGTCAGGGCCCCAAGAAGGACCACTACAATCTGGAGTACAACCCTCAGTACAAACTAGACGTGTTGGAGGCTAAGAAACCCTGCACTATGTGGATATTGTTGAGCAGGTGAGGTGATGACGTAACGTTAGGGGCGTGTGACGTCACGTGAGAGAGACTGAGAATGTGTGACGTCACGTGAGAGAGTAGATTTGGCAGTATTTCTTCCACAAAAGTAGTTCTGTATTAGTTAAAATTCCTCTTCCAGGCATATAACAGAGAAAGACGATTTCGCGAACAACAAAGAATTCATCACCCTGCACGTTTATAAAACCAACGGAGACAGGGTCTACTATCCTGATGACGCTTTACTTAGTGGTTTGTATTTTATTAATTACATACCAATCTTTACAAAGAGGAAACTCTAAAATCATCAAATTCTTAAAAATTCACCTAATCCAAGTTTTTCGGTAGAACTACTACGTTCCCGACCCACGTTTAACAAGTTCTCTAAACCTCTAAACCAACACGTTCTCTAAACCTCTAAACCAACAAGTTCTCTAAACTTCTAAACTTCTAACTTTCTAAACCTCTAAACCTCAGGTACGAAGATAAACTCGCCCCACTATTTAGCCCGTATAAACGCAGGAGCCGGTTCTAGTACCTACACTCTGGTAGTATCCCAGTATGAGAAGACCAGTACTATTAGCTACAGGTTAGTGCTTATCTTACTGTTGGTTACTATTGGTTACTATTGGTCACTATTAGCTACAGGTATGTGCTTATCTTACTGTTGGTTACTGTTGGTTACTATTGGTTAATATTGCTTACTTATCGTTAATATTGGTTACTTGTCGTTACTATTGATTACTTAAATTTGCTATTGGTTAATTATCGTTACTATTAGTTACCCAAAGTTACTTTACCGATTACTATGTTAGTTACCATCGGCCAGAAAACGTTAAAAGACTTGCGCTGTTTTATGTATGCTATGCACATTTTTCAAGTTTTGAAGATAAGTTATGAAACACACGAAACAAATCTCTTTTTAAAGAATTGTAAAAGAATTAAATAATGATACGTCAAAACTAGTTAATGCATAAAAGTTATAATAGAATACCAGTTATGTTACATGATAATGATGTTATGTACAAAATAACAAACAAACACGCCTCAACTTCAAGGATCCATCAATACAACATTAAGATACAGCATAATATAACAATTTCAAATCATTTTCTTGTGATTGTTTCACCAGATTTGATGGATCCTTTTTCATGAAAGATATGAAAGATTTAAAAATTGAAATTGTTATAACATTTCGTAATATTGTGTTTTACCTAATTTTTTAACCGATTCAATCACCGGAGACACCATAAAATTGGGAGCTCAAATTTTACTTTACATCGAGTCGAGTGCTGCAATTTAAAAAAATGCTAAAATAATGAGCTAAGTTATATATTATCACTTTGTAACTGAATACCTAAAGTTAGTGGTTAGTAGATACATTGCACATTGCACATGAGCCGAAAATGGCTTCCTTGCTGTCGCGTTGATATTGTTCTAATATCTCCTTCGCATTCTATTTTCTTATTCTTATTATTATTTTTCTCTTTTCTTTCTCTGTCACTTTTCTTAATCTTTTCTTTCTTTTTGCCCTCTCTTTTTCTACTATCTACAGATGACAGACCGGAGGAAACTTTAAAACCCAAGTGACAACGCATCAAGGGGCAGGGAAAGTGATCAAAGTGTCCAGCATGCCCATGTTTGTTGTGTAAAATTAATGTTAAATTAATCCTTATATGGACAAGCTAATATCAGTACATGGATATTGGAATACAAATTGTAACCACACCTCTCTCTAGACATCTTAATAATGGTCACGTGACTTCAAGTGACAGCTTGTAAGGGCAGGCTTGATATTTTAGCAGGGTAATTTCTAGTCATTATCCCGAATACATTGCTCTACTCTACTGTCAGTTTCGTGAATAGTCAGTAGTACAGAGTACTGTCTATTCACGCAGCAGTTTAAAATGTCACTGTTTTGTTGCACTTTACTGTATAGCGTTTTTCTACTTAATTTCGGAATTTTCATGAGGGGGATCATGAGTATTTTTGAGAATGTTTTGAATCTGAGAATATGACCATTTTCGCCGGATCTATAGATCTATGTATAGACGCTCTGGCAGTCATTTCGTTCATTTTTTTTTTCAGGCATTAAGACTTAATGTAGATTGTAGGTGTGTACTGTGTTTGTAGATCTTCAGATTGAGTTATGTAAAGAGAACATGAGACAATAATTTAAACCATAGTATTCAATTATACAGGTACCAGTCAGGGGATAGGCTTGTGAACGTCTTAACGGTCAGTTATTATATTATATTAGGGTTACCTAGTCTACATTTTATTTTAGGAAAGTGATTAAAACCATTAAAAAGCGATATGTGTGTTATATCATGATGATGCTGGATTATGAACCAAATCTTCGATAGAGTAGCATAACCTGGTTCGTACGGAGTACCGTGTCAAAATGGAACAGCGAGTTTATTTCTGCGAATCAAATCAATATTTTGTTTACTGTTCCAAGTTTTCTAGCCTGTAGAAGTCTGTGTATAATACTTTTAATTTAAGTCGCACAATACAATAATATTAACATAAACATTACCATTAGACATAAACATTACCACTAGACATATAAAACTTGACCACTAGACATCCACATACAATGAATTATGAAATCAGCGGTAGCTGAAGCACCCCTGCAGATTTCGTCGATTTCAGGTGCCGACAGAACCATAAAAATTAAAAGCAAACTTAAATTTTTTCCCCTAAAATCGAGCACTTTCTGCGCAAAAAATTGACCTCAGCAGAAAAAATTAAACATGGCTTCAAATCCAAATTTGAACCAGAGATTTTTCACTTCCTCTTGATAAACTCAATTTTCAACCCAAAATAAAGTCTCAAAGGGGGAAATTACTCAGGTCAGGATTGTAGGCAATGATTAAATGCCAAACCATACATTTTTGTAAATTCATTAAACTTTCAATTTAGCCTAAAACACCCTATTTCGCAAATTTTTTCCGGGGGGCTGCGCCCCCCAAGCCCCCGCCAATGGGGTCTGCCCCTGGACCCCGCTGGGGGCTGCGCCCCCAGACCCCTGCCACAGTATGCAGCTTCGCTCGCCGACAGACCCCCCCCCCCCCCCCCCCAAAGAAAAATCCTGGCTACGTGCCTGAGCAAAATATAGGTTTAGGGCTTTTCAGATGATTTGGCTCCTCAACAGATACCGACGTACATAACGGTCAATATGTAGTTTAGGTTTACCTGGCCCGTAGGTTACGAATGTGCCCGAGGAGAAAATGCAAACTTAAGAAGATTTCTCGGGAACTTAAAAGTTCACCTCAAAACGAAATCTGCAGCCATGAGCTGAAATCAGTGCTGCGAATATGCCGCGAATTTCGCCAAGTTTGGCTTGCCGCAGCGCCGCAATTTTTGGCCTAAATAATCGCGATTTTCTTTTGTCCTTGTTACAGGACGATTCCCTCTTTTCAGTACAACTCTACCCTTACAATTTACATACCATACCATTATTTCCCATGTACAGGACAAGTCTGGACAATGATTCACACCAACTAATACTATTCACACTGTTTTGTCCAGCATTTAACTCAGATAATTCACAGACGCTTCGCCTGCTGTACAAATATTGTACAATTATTGCTTATTCGAGCTTTTCATTTAGAATTATATTGGAGCCAGGGTGAGCCAGGGTGAGCCAGGGTGAGCCAGGGTGAGCCAGGGTGTGGACTGTAGACTGGCTGCATTTGTTTTATTGATTATGTTCTTTGCATTCACAATGGCCTGGCATATGGCAAGGCAAATAGGCACAATGCCAACTGGCGCGGCTATAACGGTAACATTCCTCTAACAGCCGGCTGGTGAATAAAATCTAACATAATTTTGCAATATAATTGTACACCCAGCCTCTGGAAAGGACACTTAGAGGATATTTCTAACATTTCTAAATCTACGTTAAGTAAGATACATTCACAACAGAGCCTACTCACAAAGCTGCACTTGTACTACAAATCTTACATCATGTGACTGTGACTTCTACCACCAAGTAATATGATACTATGATATAATGTCTGGTACTGTGGTAATGAATTACTGAACCAGAACTCAGAATCTTTTATAAAGGTAAAGGAGGAACTGAATCACCACTTTACGTCACGACACAATTAATCACGTGAGCAATTGCGTCATGACTCATGACCTGATACTTTCTATTGATAATGTTCCCCTAAGTTTGAGATCACTGATATACTGACAATACTAGTGTTGTTAGTCAGTTGTTGAAGAGTCGTTGTGTTCATGTGCAACATTTGGTTATCCTCTAGTTACTTAACGATCCAACTGGAGTTAGCTATTAGGTTTAAAACCAGCCTCTAACATGTTTAACCTGTTTTTATCTATATGTTGAGTAAATTGTCCGGTCGAATAAATGCAAGTTGTTTGTCACTTAGGCTAGATGAGTAGATTGCTGTAGCTACAAATAAAACGAACTCCATTTCCGACAATAATATCTCCTCCTCATGATCTCGAAACTCTGTACATTGTACAGTGTACATTGTACAGTGTACATTGTACAGTGTACATTTTAGATTATGCATTATACATTGTATATTATACAGCACTCTATATAACATAAAACACCCAGGCAAACACCATGTCAACAATGTTAATACTTGTGCTGCTCGCGGCTACCGTACAGCTAGCACAGGGACAAGGTGACTTCGACATGGGTGACTTCGGTGATATGAGCAGCAGTTTCGGAGACTTTGGAGGTGATGTTGATGATGTCATGGATAAAATGGGGGGAGATATTGGTGGTGCTTTTGATGACATCGGTGATCAGTTCAGTGACCTTGGCGGAGATATAGGTGATACGTTCAGTGACCTTGGCGGAGATATAGGTAATACGTTCGGTGACCTTGGAGGTGATATGGAAGACGCCTTCAAAGACTTCGAAGATTCCTTCGACTTTGACGACTTCGCTGGGGAACAAAAAGAGCGCTTTGACGAACTTCTCAAGAAAGCAGGTTCCTTTACACAGGACCAGATAGATGCTATCAACCAGGCTCTCTCCAGTGATAACTTGGACGGATTGGGAGACATGAACCTGACAGAGGAGCAGACCACTGCATTCTACAGCGCGCTGCAGGACTGGAATGCAGCTGATGGTGGGGGTGTGGGAGTGGTAGTGTCACTACCACTCCTAGTGAGTGTGGTGATGTGTCACTACCACTCCTAGTGAGTGTGGTGATGTGTCACTACCACTCCTAGTGAGTGTGGTGATGTGTCACTACCACTCCTAGTGAGTGTGGTGATGTGTCACTACCACTCCTAGTGAGTGTGGTGATGTGTCACTACCACTCCTAGTCAGTGTGGTGATGTGTCACTACCACTCCTAGTGAGTGTGGTGATGTGTCACTACCACTCCTAGTGAGTGTGGTGATGTGTCACTACCACTCCTAGTGTTGGGACAGTTGGTCATGTAATGTGACATTACATAGTTACATTTAATGTGACATTACATAGTTACATGTAATGTGACATTACATAGTTACATTTAATGTGACATTACATAGTAACATGTAATGTGACATTACATAGTTACATGTAATGTGACATTACATAGTTACATGTAATGCTCCTTATTACTCTAATGTGAAGCAAGATGAGTAAACAAGTTCACTTTGAGCCCTTTCAGTAGTGATTCAGTGGATACTTGATGTTGGGCTTATTTTATTTTCAGCGCTAATAATCAAACATTTCTTTTGTTATGTTATGCTGTATCTTAATGTTGTATTGGTGGATCCTTGAAGTTGAGGCGTGTTTGTTTGTTATTTTGTACATATAATAATTTCAGAGAGTTCCCAAAATTTCTGGCGTCCGAAAAATCCACAATTATCGTAGAAGATTATAATTTAAACCAGTGCAAGTGTGTTTAGAACATATTAGTACAGGGAAATCCGTCTGAAACAAGAATTTCGCCGCGGTAACACCACGCACGATCAAATTTCCCTACTGCCTACAATGTTATTGGTCTACTTTATTGTATCCCAGAGTGGTGTTTGGCGCACGTGATAATCGTTGTATATTAGGCGTGCAGAACTTGAAAAATTCTGCGCGCATCTGAGGTGTCTCCGTCGATCTGTATGTGGTTTGGTTGTAGATCATTTCATACTTAGCGCGATTTTGTTTCGTGTTAACAATAACGATGCGTAATGCGTATCATGTCACGTCATTACTGCATCGTATGCCAACTTTATTGACTTGTGACTGTAATAAAATATTCTGCCTCGTCTTAGTTATTATTTGTATCTAATATAAACTAATACATTTTGATGCTTACTCGACACATCTATAACAGTACCATCGATTTTCGAGCCTTTTATTTGATATACGATTCTTTAAAAGCATACCGCAATCTTGATATTAGTTGCTTCTTGAATGTAAATGTAAAGTAACATCTGTTCTCAACTATGTATTCCTATGCTTTTTACCATTCAGTGTCGATTAACTGTTAAGCAATCAGCCACGAGTTTATCAGCTGATATCATAATTTTATTTGTTTTGACTTGCTGAATTTTCCCTACGATCTTTTTGCCTTCGGCAAGAGTAGGGAAAAAAATCGATCTGCTGACACACGAAGCTTTCAGAGGATTTTTGACGTTTTTGAGTCCCATTAGGTGCCCTTTATGGCTGACCAACTTTTCCAAACTTTTCCACGTGGCTTAAGGCCACTTTTTGCCACTTTACCACTTTTTACCACCTTTCTTGTTTGTCGAATATCTTTAGTTGTGAACATCGTAAAAGGTTGCGAATCAATCGAGTGTGTTCATATTATCAGGAAGAAAAACTTTTGTTCAAACAATTTTTACGTCAGATAATAAGTTAATTGGATAATTATCAATTAACCAATTAGCAAAATTCTAAAAAATTTTTATTGGCTAAAAATGATCGGAATAGCTTAAAACACGGAGAAAAGTAGTTTTTAGAAAAATTTGTAAAATTTTTCACTTACATTTTTTTTTCGAGACTTCGAAAAATTTCGAAAATTCAAAATATTTTTTTCCGCCAAAAGTGATCAAATTGCATGAAACGCGGAGAAAAATGATTTTCAAAAAAACTTAGTCAATTTTTCGTTTCAAGAATACTTAAATCACCAATATTTTTAGTTGGAGTTCAGTAAATCTCGGCAGATTTTAGTAATAATCAGGAATTACTAACTCTAAGTGGAAAGGTCTGAAACTGAAAAACGTTAAGTTTAACCATACGATCGCGATATAAGAGTTTCATAACTAATTACAATACAGCCTTATCGATTTTCACAGAAACTGCACCAATGGCACAGTCAAGATCGAAACGATAGCATGTTGTACTGTCATTTTATTGATTTCAATGATGAATCAGTGGGGTTAAGATAATCACATTTGTAATAAATAAAACCTCTCTGTACCGTCAATTGTGCTAATCTAAACCGGCCTACCTGTATTACCAGACCTCTTCTTTTCCTCAACAATCAAACCGAGTTGTTCATATCGCATTTGGTGGGTGATGTAAACTAAGTAGTAATACATATCGAGCTATATTCAATCACAATACGACACAATGCAACACGTGTATATTATATTATGGCCCTTAATTAGGTATATGAAACGTTCTATACCGTACACTTCTCGTTTCTCCCGTGAGAGGCCTGATATGGAGAGTTTTTACAGTTTATCACGAAAACGTCCACTTGGTCTCATGGCTCTTTGACAGCTCAAAGAAGGCAAGAAAAGACCAGAAAGCTTAGAATGTCAACTCGCAAGAGCGGGCTACCGGACAACTGAACCCAATTTAGACATTTAGATTAACCCTAACTCTAACCCTAACCCTAACCCTAACCCTAACCCTAACCCTAACCCTAACCCTAACCAATTAAGCTGATTAGTTAGTGGGAACTAGGTTCAATTGGGTTCAGTTGTCAGTCTTCGATCTGTCCCACATTAATCCCGGGCTGATCATCATGGGCCCCGAATATCCTGCGGGAAGAACCTGTATTTTTACTTCACGACGTCCGGATTTCAAATCAACATCCTCAATAAGTCACATTAACAATCCTTCCTAATCAGGATCTGTCTCTATTAGCAATTTCCAAAATATCCTGAATCTCGTGGAACATTTCACTGAATTAATTATTACCGGTTCTTTACTACCCCTTGCCCGACACTGTACTCGTATCTAAATCTTACCCTTTCCCGTATGTTACCCTTGTTGATTTTACTTTTAGCCGACCCTGACATATGGGGGTGATTTGAGGTATCCCGCAAATGAAGCGGTATGCAGTACAATACAAAACAGTCACAGTAGATGTTGGAAGGTGTGTTTACACTTGCTTCCTGGACCTGGCTGTTCCTCAGTTTCCCTGATCTGTTCTTGCCCTTCTTCGAACTGTAAATGACTATGAGCCATGAGACCAAGTAGACGTTTTCGTGATAAACTGTAAAACCTCTCTATACCGGGTTTCTCACGGTATAAAGCGTTTCATAAACCTCATTAAGAGCCATATAATATACACGTACTGTGTCGTATTGTGATTGAATATAGCTCGATATGTATTACTACTTAGTTTACATCACCCACCAAATGCGATATGAACAACTCGGTTTGATTGTTGAGGAAAAGAAGAGGTCTGGTAATACAGGTAGGCCGGTTTAGATTAGCACAATTGACGGTACAGAGAGGTTTTATTTATTACAAATGTGATTATCTTAACCCCACTGATTCATCATTGAAATCAATAAAATGACAGTACAACATGCTATCGTTTCGATCTTGACTGTGCCATTGGTGCAGTTTCTGTGAAAATCGATAAGGCTGTATTGTAATTAGTTATGAAACTCTTATATCGCGATCGTATGGTTAAACTTAACGTTTTTCAGTTTCAGACCTTTCCACTTAGAGTTAGTAATTCCTGATTATTACTAAAATCTGCCGAGATTTACTGAACTCCAACTAAAAATATTGGTGATTTAAGTATTCTTGAAACGAAAAATTGACTAAGTTTTTTTGAAAATCATTTTTCTCCGCGTTTCATGCAATTTGATCACTTTTTAGTAGAAATATACTATATATCACTATATAGTAGAAAAACTTTTCGCTGACAACTTTTCAATAAGATAATTGGTTAATTAATTAATTAAATAATTAGTAAATTTTCAGAAATTACAAAAATATATTTTGATCAAAAATTTTCACAATTACGTGAAACGTACAAAGCACTATTTTTTATGAGCTTACAAATATGTGGGATGCACAAACTTCTTTTTAAAATGATTTTCCCAATTTTGGCTTTTAAACCATCACTTGTTCATGTTGTTCAGGCATGGCTCCCCAGTGCAGTGGAGCCATGCTTGAACGACAAGTGATATTACAAATGATATTGAACCGTTTCATTTAATACTAGATCACATGTACACTTTTTTTCCGTGCTCAACCTGTACATTACCACGAGGTCTATTAGCGCACACGTGCCTCGGCTTATGAGTTGTTCGCTCATTAATTAATTTACTACCGGTGTCTTAGGTTATAATTACAGAAAAGTAAACGTAGGCTGCAGTGAGCCACAGCTTTATTTATCGGTTTTACTCAGTAATTAGATGTCTTAACATACGTTTGTGATAGAGTAGTCCGAGAAACTCCGTATATTGATTCATTACAGATCTTAACCACGCGTTGACGCGGTCTATTAGCGCACACGTGCCTCGCCGCCTTGGCTTATGAGTTGATCCCTTTTTAATTATTTTACTACCGGTGTTTTAGGTTATAAATACAGAAAAATAAACGTAGGCTGCAGTGAGCCACAGCTTTATTTATCGATCTTTCATCTTACCCAGTACTTAACAATTAACATACGTTTGTGATAAAGTAGACCGAGAAACTTTTCGTTTATTGATTCATGCTACACTGATTCTAAATTTGAGAATGAATGATACCTTGATTCTGGAAACTCACAGAATTTATGATGGCTTGATAGCGTCCTGGCTCTTTTTCTCCTTTCTGATCGGATTCCCGGGAAACTGTCTAGCTTTGAAATATTTCCTCCGCACAAAGAAACGAAATCTTTCAACTCTTCTTTACATAGTTGCCTGTTCTATCGATGTAGGTTCATCCATCATTCACCTTCCAGTTGCTTTTAGTTTACTGAACAACCGAACTCCTGGATTGCTCGGCAACAAAAGTTTCAACTCGATTCGGAATTTCATCCTTTTTTTGCTGCAACAAATGTCCATATTCTTGGTTATGACACTGTCGTTATCACGAGCGATTGTTATAAAGTTCCCTTTCTACAAAGTCAACAAAAGAGCAGTTCTTGTGTCCATCGCTCTTTACCTCCTTTACCACTGCATTTGGAACTGTACACTTTTTCTCCTTGTGGATATGCAATACATCATCGCCCCATCACCTAATGACGTATCCTCTAAACATGATGAACCCCCAGAATATTTATTGTTGAGAATCTTCTACATGTTTAACTACAGCGCTTGCTTGGGAATACCCCCAATCATCGTTTTTCTGACGTTTCTTGTCTCGATTGTTATGCTCCGGAAAGATCCTGTCGCAAACAATGTGCCCCAAAGGAGAAATCAACATGCTTCCATCACCATTACTTACTTCACAGCCCTCTTCCTCTGCTGCAATTGCTTCACTTTTATCAACTGCTGTCTCCTCACTTACACCCTAGTGTCCAAGACATACCCGGGTCCAATATATGATAACTATTTTATGTCTTTATACGGCTGGCTACTAAGTGACGTGTTCTGTACGGTCCTAAACGCTTCTCTAAACCCACTGCTTTATGTTTGGAGGATGAGGGAAATGAGGTTGTGGATTGTTGGAATCCTCCCGAATAGAGCGGGCAGTGCTTCTGGGGTGACGGCGAATTCTAACAATGAAACTGAGACCGAGCTGTAAAGATATTAACCTAAACTGGATAAAATGAACTCAGGAAACGGTCGAACTGGTAACTTTTGATTAACCTGAATTGAATCAAATGTTTTGGCATTTATCAAGTTGCATGTCTTGTGAACATTAGGTCTAAAGTAATTGAAATACTGTCCAATGGTTTCCAGGAAGTCAGAGACTCGAAAACAACTGGTGACAACTGATAAACTGGGCTTTCGTAATTGTCCACTTCTAAGATTATAGAATAATTATATATAATTATTATTGGCTTAATTTAATGCATATTTCAGTATTCGAGTGTTTTGTACGGAGAACTTCAAGATAGGTAACATCCCCCACCACTATCCATACGAGTTCAAGTTAACAGGAGAGTGGACTGCTCAACTTGCTGGAGGCTGCCCTAACTACAGGTACAATTTAGTAATTCAATTAAGTTATGTATTATGTAATTATTTATTTAATTAAGATTTTAGTTGATATCAATATTTGAATGGCCTGTAATAGCTTGAAATATTCTTTGACTTTAAAAAATGAATATTATTATTTTTGTGTACTCCTGAGAATGTCTACGGTTTGTTCCCTTATCCTTAACACAACAATTATGAAGTGCAATTATACTCGTATAGTCACGCTATATAGTGACAAATATCAGCTGTCATTATAAAGTGCTTGTCATAACTCATTGTATAGTGTTGTCACTTGTCACTATATAGTGCGATTACCCCTATCCTTAACAAAACCCACCCCAGCACCCACAAGAACAACCCGACCTACCTTCTAACAGTGGACCCTCACGACTGTTCAGAGACGGAGTGCTTTGTTAAGCTGGAGGCTCCCAAAGCTTTTCATACTGGCTTCTCCATCGTCCCAACTTCAGGTTAGATAGCACGTGACATTTAAGTTTGATGCTCCAATTTGGTCAAAATATTATGTCTCAAGCGTATGAAAATCTGTTCCTTTGTAAAGTGAAACTTTCATCCTCACATCATAATTCCAAATCATTCAGATCAAAAGTTCAGCAAAACGAACTCAGGGAAATTCAGAAACGGAATGTCCGTGAAAATTTTCAAACGTCTACCAGCGGGGACATACCACATAATACCATCTACATTCGAGCCTGGACAGTGCGGGAAGTTCTTCTTAACAGTCGGCTCTACTAACCGTATCAAAATAGCAAGGAAGAGTTGATGATGCCGGTTTAGCAGTTAGCTTGGATTTGTGTGAAGTTTCTAGGGGGTTTTCTAAAGCACGTGCGCTGCAAAACTGCAGTTCAGAATTGAGAAGAATTTGATATTGTTAATTTTAATATTGATATTTGGTTACTCTTTGTACTTTTAGTCAGTGAATAGTGACTGACGTTCGTGCTAATGTAATGTATAAACAGAAAATGAAGTCTCTCTGAGATTTAAAACAGCTCTTTGAAGGTACTAGCCGCGAGGGACTACGGTATAATATTAATAGTATAATACCATTTAAAATAACATTTACCATTTATAGTGCCATTTACATTGTTCAAGTTCTTTAGTAGTTAAGTTTTATTAAGTGTTATCAGAATGAATGCAAACTATGACATTTTAATATAGGTTTATTTAATGTTTGCAATTTCGTAGTGTTTTTAAATTCTGTGTTATATAAATTAGGATACAGTACAGAGGATTAGTCGTATTTTACCAGTATCTTTTTGTTGGTTGTGTGGTTCAAAGATAAACCGATTTCAATTTGACATTTGAATTGAAGAAACAGTATAACTGTGTTGTTATTTATATCTACACTATATTTATATCTACACTTTATATACTGAACTTTATTCCTACTCTTCCGGCCAATTTTATTAAGAACAAAAATCACTATCGTGTGTCAATTATAGTTGACTGACTAATTGATTGCAGGTCAGAAATTCGGTCAAAACTGTAAAATTTCGGCCCTGGAAATTTCAGCTTCAAAAACTGAAAATTGGACAGAGTATTGGACAGTATGATTTTCCAATTTTTTTCGAGATTTTGACTTGCAGTACCCCAATTTGGTTTCATACCATCATCAATTAACTGACTAGTTGGTTTCTGGGCAAACATTTCATCCAACCTGTCAAATGCGTGTTCAGACATTTTCATATCTGAAAATGGGACAGAGTTTTGAAAATACAACTTTTCGTTTTGTTAAGCTTTCTGCTATGAGCTTCCTCCGACCGAAATCAAACTTCCAGCACCTCAATCGTGTCATTTGTCATCTATAGTTGACTGACTAATTGGTTGCAGGTCAGAAATTCGGTCAAAACTGTAAAATTTCGGCCCTGGAAATTTCAGCTTCAAAAACTGAAATTGGGACAGAGTATTGGACAGTATGATTTTCCAATTTTTTTCAAGATTTTGACTTGCAGTACCCCAATTTGGTTTCATACCATCATCAATTAACTGACTAATTGGTTTCTGGGCAAAAATTTCATCCAATCTGTCAAATGTGTGTTGAGACATTTTCATATCTGAAAATGGGACAGAGTTTTGAAAATACAACTTTTCGTTTTGTTAAGCTTTCTGCTGTGAGCTTCCTCCGACCGAAATCAAACTTCCAGCACCTCAATCGTGTAATTTGTCATCTATAGTTGACTGACTAATTGGTTGCAGGTCAGAAATTCGGTCAAAACTGTAAAATTTCGGCCCTGGAAATTTCAGCTTCAAAAACTGAAAATGGGACAGAGTATTGGACAGTATGATTTTCCAATTTTTTTCGAGATTTTGACTTGCAGTACCCCAATTTGATTTCATACCATCATCAATTAACTGACTAATTGGTTTCTGGGCAAAAATTTCATCCAATCTGTCAAATGTGTGTTCAGACATTTTCATATCTGAAAATGGGACAGAGTTTTGAAAATACAACTTTTCGTTTTGTTAAGCTTTCTGCTGTGAGCTTCCTCCGACCGAAATCAAACTTCCAGCACCTCAATCGTGTCATTTGTAATCTATAGTTGACTGACTAATTGGTTGCAGGTCAGAAATTCGGTCAAAACTGTATAATTTCGGCCCTGGAAATTTCAGCTTCAAAAACTGAAAATGGGACAGAGTATTGGACAGTATGATTTTCCAATTTTTTCGAGATTTTGACTTGCAGTACCCCAATTTGGTTTCATACCATCATCAATTAACTGACTAATTGGTTTCTGGGCAAAAATTTCATCCAATCTGTCAAATGTGTGTTCAGACATTTTCATATCTGAAAATGGGACAGAGTTTTGAAAATACAACTTTTCGTTTTGTTAAGCTTTCTGCTGTGAGCTTCCTCCGACCGAAATCAAACTTCCAGCACCTCAATCGTGTCATTTGTCATCTATAGTTGACTGACTAATTGGTTGCAGGTCAGAAATTCGGTCAAAACTGTATAATTTCGGCCCTGGAAATTTCAGCTTCAAAAACTGAAAATGGGACAGAGTATTGGACAGTATGATTTTCCAATTTTTTTCGAGATTTTGACTTGCAGTACCCCAATTTGGTTTCATACCATCATCAATTAACTGACTAATTGGTTTCTGGGCAAAAATTTCATCCAATCTGTCAAATGTGTGTTCAGACATTTTCATATCTGAAAATGGGACAGAGTTTTGAAAATACAACTTTTCGTTTTGTTAAGCTTTCTGCTGTGAGCTTCCTCCGACCGAAATCAAACTTCCAGCACCTCAATCGTGTCATTTGTCATCTATAGTTGACTGACTAATTGGTTGCAGGTCAGAAATTCGGTCAAAACTGTAAAATTTCGGCCCTCGAAATTTCAGCTTCAAAAACTGAAAATGGGACAGAGTATTGGACAGTATGATTTTCCAATTTTTTTCGAGATTTTGACTTGCAGTACCCCAATTTGGTTTCATACCATCATCAATTAACTGACTAATTGGTTTCTGGGCAAAAATTTCATCCAATCTGTCAAATGTGTGTTCAGACATTTTCATATCTGAAAATGGGACAGAGTTTTGAAAATACAACTTTTCGTTTTGTTAAGCTTTCTGCTGTGAGCTTCCTCCGACCGAAATCAAACTTCCAGCACCTCAATCGTGTCATTTGTCATCTATAGTTGACTGACTAATTGGTTGTAGGTCAGAAATTCGGTCAAAACTGTAAAATTTCGGCCCTGGAAATTTCAGCTTCAAAAACTGAAAATGGGACAGAGTATTGGACAGTATGATTTTCCAATTTTTTTCGAGATTTTGACTTGCAGGACCCCAATTTGGTTTCATACCTTCATCAATTAACTGATTAATTGGTTTCTGGGCAAACATTTTATCCAATCTGTCAAATGTGTGTTAAGACATTTTCATATCTGAAAATGGGACAGAGTTTTGAAAATACAACTTTTCGTTTTGTTAAGCTTTCTGCTGTGAGCTTCCTCCGACCGAAATCAAACTTCCAGCACCTCAATCGTGTAATTTGTCATCTATAGTTGACTGACTAATTGGTTGCAGGTCAGAAATTCGGTCAAAACTGTAAAATTTCGGCCCTGGAAATTTCAGCTTCAAAAACTGAAAATGGGACAGAGTATTGGACAGTATGATTTTCCAATTTTTTTCAAGATTTTGACTTGCAGTACCCCAATTTGATTTCATACCATCATCAATTAACTGACTAATTGGTTTCTGGGCAAAAATTTCATCCAATCTGTCAAATGTGTGTTGAGACATTTTCATATCAGAAAATGGGACAGAGTTTTGAAAATACAACTTTTCGTTTTGTTAAGCTTTCTGCTGTGAGCTTCCTCCGACCGAAATCAAACTTCCAGCACCTCAATCGTGTAATTTGTAATCTATAGTTGACTGACTAATTGGTTGCAGGTCAGAAATTCGGTCAAAACTGTATAATTTCGGCCCTGGAAATTTCAGCTTCAAAAACTGAAAATGGGACAGAGTATTGGACAGTATGATTTTCCAATTTTTTCAAGATTTTGACTTGCAGTACTCCAATTTGGTTCCATACCATCATCAATTAACTGACTAATTGGTTTCTGGGCAAAAATTTCATCCAATCTGTCAAATGTGTGTTGAGACATTTTCATATCTGAAAATGGGACAGAGTTTTGAAAATACAACTTTTCGTTTTGTTAAGCTTTCTGCTGTGAGCTTCCTCCGACCGAAATCAAACTTCCAGCACCTCAATCGTGTAATTTGTCATCTATAGTTGACTGACTAATTGGTTGCAGGTCAGAAATTCGGTCAAAACTGTATAATTTCGGCCCTGGAAATTTCAGCTTCAAAAACTGAAAATGGGACAGAGTATTGGACAGTATGATTTTCCAATTTTTTTCAAGATTTTGACTTGCAGTACCCCAATTTGGTTTCATACCATCATCAATTAACTGACTAATTGGTTTCTGGGCAAAAATTTCATCCAATCTGTCAAATGTGTGTTGAGACATTTTCATATCTGAAAATGGGACAGAGTTTTGAAAATACAACTTTTCGTTTTGTTAAGCTTTCTGCTGTGAGCTTCCTCCGACCGAAATCAAACTTCCAGCACCTCAATCGTGTAATTTGTCATCTATAGTTGACTGACTAATTGGTTGCAGGTCAGAAATTCGGTCAAAACTGTAAAATTTCGGCCCTGGAAATTTCAGCTGCAAAAACTGAAAATGGGACAGAGTATTGGACGGTATGATTTTCCAATTTTTTTCGAGATTTTGACTTGCAGTACCCCAATTTGGTTTCATACCATCATCAATTAACTGACTAATTGGTTTCTGGGCAAAAATTTCATCCAATCTGTCAAATGTGTGTTCAGACATTTTCATATCTGAAAATGGGACAGAGTTTTGAAAATACAACTTTTCGTTTTGTTAAGCTTTCTGCTGTGAGCTTCCTCCGACCGAAATCAAACTTCCAGCAACTCAATCGTGTCATTTGTCATCTATAGTTGACTGACTAATTGGTTGCAGGTCAGAAATTCGGTCAAAACTGTAAAATTTCGGCCCTGGAAATTTCAGCTTCAAAAACTGAAAATGGGACAGAGTATTGGACAGTATGATTTTCCAATTTTTTTCGAGATTTTGACTTGCAGGACCCCAATTTGGTTTCATACCTTCATCAATTAACTGACTAATTGGTTTCTGGGCAAACATTTTATCCAATCTGTCAAATGTGTGTTAAGACATTTTCATATCTGAAAATGGGACAGAGTTTTGAAAATACAACTTTTCGTTTTGTTAAGCTTTCTGCTGTGAGCTTCCTCCGACCGAAATCAAACTTCCAGCACCTCAATCGTGTAATTTGTCATCTATAGTTGACTGACTAATTGGTTGCAGGTCAGAAATTCGGTCAAAACTGTAAAATTTCGGCCCTGGAAATTTCAGCTTCAAAAACTGAAAATGGGACAGAGTATTGGACAGTATGATTTTCCAATTTTTTTCAAGATTTTGACTTGCAGTACCCCAATTTGATTTCATACCATCATCAATTAACTGACTAATTGGTTTCTGGGCAAAAATTTCATCCAATCTGTCAAATGTGTGTTGAGACATTTTCATATCAGAAAATGGGACAGAGTTTTGAAAATACAACTTTTCGTTTTGTTAAGCTTTCTGCTGTGAGCTTCCTCCGACCGAAATCAAACTTCCAGCACCTCAATCGTGTAATTTGTCATCTATAGTTGACTGACTAATTGGTTGCAGGTCAGAAATTCGGTCAAAACTGTAAAATTTCGGCCCTGGAAATTTCAGCTTCAAAAACTGAAAATGGGACAGAGTATTGGACAGAATGATTTTCCAATTTTTTTTCGAGATTTTGACTTGCAGTACCCCAATTTGGTTCCATACCATCATCAATTAACTGACTAATTGGTTTCGGGGCAAAAATTTCATCCAATCTGTCAAATGTGTGTTGAGACATTTTCATATCTGAAAATGGGACAGAGTTTTGAAAATACAACTTTTCGTTTTGTTAAGCTTTTAGACCGCTCCTGTATTATTGTTTTAAACTTCCGGTCCAATACTGTGGTAGTTTCGATAATGTCCGTAATTTTTCATTTCATCTCTGGTATGGTTGAGATAGCTTTTTCCAACTTGTATGCTTGGGATTTACAGTTTCCTGTTCTGTTAAACTGGTAGTTAGAATTCCAATTTCCGTTGATTTTAAGTTTCCTAGCTGTAAGGATGGCCATTTCCTTGAGGTTTAAGTCAATGGGCTTGACTCCTGCCATGATTTTCAAGTGTTCAAGTGGTGTGCTTTTGAGTCCTCTTGATATCATGATACTAGCGTGTCTCTGAATTGCCTGCATCTTTGTTTTTATGTATTGGGCTTCGTCTATAATTCTATGCTGCCATACATATATCCAGCGAAATCTGAAATGCCGGTAAATTGGGTTTATTGTCACTCTAATTACGAAATTACTGTTTGGCGTCCCTACAATGGTAAAAAACCGAAATTTTTCCCACAATGGCGAATGATAATGACACCTCTTATATTTATTACTGATAAAATTGTCAAATTTGTAAAATTCCTATGTTACCGGGTAGAAACTAGAAAGTATAACTAAAGAATAAAGTTCCCATGGAAGTGCATTTATAAGCCGTGATTATTTGATAGATTTCAGGTAGTATTGTGTAATATATATTTATTCTAGTGAGTTATATATTACATATATATATATATATTACATATCTATCCATAGACACAGTGTTTCGTCCTATTAGCTTATTAGGACTCATCAGTATGGCTCAAATCATCAGGGTTGGTTTTGCCGATGGCGGGTATCGAGTATCGACTCAGCAACCTTGCGATTACTGGCTCGGCGCCACGCCACTGGGCCACCAAGCCCTTAATGATGAGGGAATTACATAGGTACCAGACTGCTCTACAAACTCATTACAAGTTAGGAGCTTTGCATTTAAGCTGAGCGGTAGATCTATTCATTCCATAGAGTGCTCAAGCTTAGTAAACTAGGCGAGCATATTTATCCATAGACACAGTGTTTCGTCCTATTAGGACTCATCATATATTACCTCTGCTTCTTCGTGCCCGCGCGTTCCCTCTAGCAAGCTGTCTGGAATTATCGCGCTTAGCACTCAGTAGCGAAGGTATTATAGTATTATAATACGTTCCGGTTCCGATTGGGAGGGGTGTAATGTGATACGTGCGCATGATACAATATAGTGTCTAATATATAGAACGCCAGTGTTATTTGTTTTGAAACTTGCCGCCAGCCAGTCTGAGTCTATGCTGATAATACCTTCGCTTCCCTTGCGGGAAAAATGTGCAAATTATCAGCTCTCGGTGTCCCCGAGTTTTAGTGGATATAATTCCCGGAAGGTATTATAATACCTTCCGGGAATTATATCCACTAAAAGTCTCGGACACTGAGAGCTGATAATTTGCCGATATATCCCGCAAGGGAAGCCAAGGTATTATCAGCATAGACCTCAGACTGGCTGGCGGCAAGTTGTAAAACAAATAACACTGGCGTTCTATATATTAGACACTATATTGTATAATGCGCACGTATCGGATTACACCCCTTCCAATTCGGAACCGGAAAATATTATAATACATAATACCTCCGGTTCTTCGGGCCGCAAATTCCCTCCAGCAAGCTGTCGGGAATTATCAAGCGGAGCCCGAAGAGCCGAAGGCATTATTATATTATAACTATGAAGTGGAAGAGGAACATCGAATTCTGGATCTGCACCTGGGAGAGTGCTAAATGCACCACATCAGAGGGGAGGGGCACGAACGGTAGCCTCTGAGTTGTTAGAGCTTTGATAAGGTTAGATCAGAGTTAAGGGCTGTGAAACACAATGGTGTTGCCATAGTTGAGCGATTCAGACTGCACCTGGGAGATGATAAATATATCACTTGAGAGTTAAGGGTAACAGCGTCATAGAGATCAAAGGGGTATGACTATGAGTGGCTAGTCAATATAGTGCGAAGGTAACAGCTGAGTTGGTAGAGCTTTGATGAGGTTTCACAGGTAGATGGAACCACTCATGGGAGACTATTTAGATGTGGGAGCTTGACCTGGGAGAGAGAGTTGTTGGGTGGTCCTATCGAAGGAGTTCTTGTTTGTTCTACCGAAGGATGGTTGATGGCGGACGATTATGGAGTCGCAACCTGTAACTCTGGTTGAGTTATGGTTGGCCTGGAGAGGGATCGACAGTGGACATAGTGTCATGGGTCATGGTGTATTTAAGATAGGAGTTTCAGCGTGAATAAAGACAAGTATTGACGGCCGACTTTATAGTATGTCTGGATATAAGATTTAGTTTGCCCGATAGAGGGTCATTGATGCCGGACGGTAAGGGACCCGGACCAGTTATGGTTAGGTCCTGGAGAGCACGGATGGGGTCTGTCATTACAGGGAGAATCAACGAGGGTTGATTTGGATCAACTAGATTAGGTTAGGGATTAAGCGAGGGACGGTCAACGAGGATTGACCGTGATATGTTGTGTTAGGATAAGAGCATTAGATCTGTTTAATATTTTAGATCTAGTTTAATATTTTGTAACCATCGTTATTACTCTCGTTTTCGTTGTTCGTAACCTAAATTGCTACAAATAATTTATGAATCTGAAGCAAGTGATGACTGCTTACAGGTTTATTGTCACTCTTACGAAATGACAGTTTGGCTTCCCTCCAATCGTAAAAACCCGAACTTTTTCCCACGATGGCGAATGATATTGACACCTTTTATATTTATAACTGATAACATTGTAAAATTTGTAAAATTCCTATGTTATCGGGTAGAAAGTATAACTAAAGAATAAAATTCCCATGAAAGCTAGTCAGCACATCGTGATATGGACCTTATTCATTACCACGTTACCATGTAGGCCTAAATTCCACAGAGCCGCACAATCGCAACAGTTTTCTAGATTATGTGCTCTTAAGCTTCCTCTCAGCCCAACCAAATTTCGCCGCACTGTTCTACACATTGCAGTCAGCAACTAGACCACCATGATGTTCGCATACAGAATCTTGCTCCTCTTGCTTCCCTTCCTGGCATCTGTCCTCTCACATAAGCCACACGTTGCTCTGAAGTTTGGAGATGACTTCCGCAGCTACATAATGATAAACCCCGACATGTCACCTCTGGAGGAGGCAGTGTCGGTCTGTAGTTGGGTCAAACAGCTGAGTCCTACTTCACACGCTGGAGCCTGGATGCACTACAGGACTCAGGATGTTGTTGATGAGCTTACTCTCTCTGATAACCTCTACTGGGCTTATCTTTGTCATACGTTGTATGACCCGCCGCGCACGAAGTGCGCGGCTCCCCCTGTATCGTCAGCGTATGACGACACCATAGTGAAACGACCGTGGGGGTCGCAACGTGATACAAGCTTATCTACAAGGAAGCAATACTCCGCACAGCCAGACAGTGACACCAGTACATTCTCTTATTTCTCAGTGGTTTCATGTATGCCTAGCCTGGTCCGTTAGCAGTGGTACAGTAACGCTTTACCACAACGGTAAGCAGATAGGGTCTCGCAGCACCAGTAGAAAGTTGTCTGTCTCTACTGGCTCCCTTCTTATTGGACAAAATCATCGAACCTACAGGATGGAGGCTACCTTTACTGATAACTCGTTCGGTGGAGAATTAACCAAGCTGAACATCCTGAAACGGAAAGTCTCCAACCAAGAGGTAGCAAAAATGTATAAGTCAGGAGTATGTTCCAACTACGAAGACACGCTAGAAAACGACATACACCTCTCTTGGGAGACGCTGCTGTCAGATGACACTGAAAAACATGGGAATATTGTTAAGTTGAACGTAACTTGTCCTGCCCACACACACGAGCCAACCACTGGGATACCCACCACTGTGGCACCTACAGAAGAACCTGAGGGGGGTTGCAACAATCGCTGGGCTTTCCTACGCTTGTCCGACATTTACAATAAGGTGGAGATAAATTAAAGAAAAGCGATAATTAAGTAAATTCGATAAACAACCTGCTTAGGTCAATTTGATCTTGTATGAATGAAATTAAGACAACCAATCATGTTTGTGATGACGATTGCTAAAGTAAATTTTAAATCAACTTATCATGTCCATACTAGATTACTAGGTAGTACAATAATAATAATATTGTCACATCATTTCAGACAATCGAGAAGGAAATGCTTCAAGACTTGAGAGATAGATGGGAGCTTCTTGCCGAGTTTGATGGCCATCAAATAGACGACACCCTAATAGCACATTTGACAAAACATCACTGTAGCAGCGAGATACCAGGAGGAGACAACGAAACTGAGGAATCTGGTGATTGCAATAACCGTTGGGCCATCCTCCGTTTTCCTGACTTTTTCGAGAACGTAAGAACTTGTAGACGTAGACTGAGCTTTTAAAATATACTTTGACAGTTGTAAATGTGTCAGGCTCCTATCAAGGGGTTAAATACACGACGTTTTTAAATCTAAATATGTTTCGATTTTCAGATTTCTTATCTACATTATATAAGACTTTTTTTGAAAACTAGGAGCTAGTCAAGATGAACATAGCTGTAAATTTAAAATAATCAATTCAAGGTAGTAACATCAGAAATGATCGAGGACTTGAGAGGACGCTGGGAGTTACTAGCTGAGTTTACAGGGCATACAATTGATAATGCTCTAATAGCTCACCTGAAAAAACATCACTGCAAAACTGTGGAATAATTGACAGGTATATAATAAGAACGCTGTATAACTTCTTAGGTAAATTTAAAATGACGTGAATCTTGCCTTTTAGTTTTATAGAATGTCTAACAATTTACCCATTTTAGTTTCTTTCAATTTGTGAGAAACCGCTAATCTAACGGACAGTAAACCTATTTGATAACTTGTTACTTTTCAATTTAATTAAAATCAATAGACTAAAAATGAGATTTAACGCCCGTGTCTCTCCTTTCAGATCTACAAGGTGTCACGTGACACCTTAACCGATCTCTGCTGTGTGTGATATCATGGATCAACAATTGAAACACGGAAAAAAACATTACTTGACTTAACCTTAGATAAAACATTGTAAAAATACCATCAACAGTTTGTGATTTGCATGTGAACTCGAAACCACGATTAAAATTCGATTAGATCAATTTGTGGTTTCAATAACTGAATCATATCCAAAACATACTATTAAAGTTACAATTTTAACAGCTGTTTTGAAGTGCTGGTATCGTTTGAGTAAGTGTTTATTCAACAATCAATCGGTAACAATTTGAATTAGTCGAGTTGTTCTCTTTAAATTATCATATTATCGGGTATTTACAATACAATGTCAATAGACAATGGGTTGCTCTAACAGTATGAGTAACCAGAGCCCTAGCCTTTCGCTTGCAGTAGCGCGCGACTGGGCATCCACCGCCACTTCACACGTCATGTTACAATTACATGAAGCTAAATATGACGGGAAGCACGCTTTCGTTAAGTTTTACTACACGGTTTAAAGGATTTTGTACGAATGTCAATAATTAATAATTCAATTAAATGGTTTTCTCCGATATTTTGTTTTTTTGTAAACTTAGTTGTACCCATGAAATGATATGTGCTTTTTCAAAAAGTTTGGCCCAGTATCAAAATAATAGCCTGTAAATATAATTCGCGTACAATTTTCTGGTGATGGTCTCAGAAACTGGCAACACTTCTTCCTCCGATTTAATTAGGGGTCAAAAACCCTACTGAGGGTCTACGCTTACTAAAAGTGATCAGTCAGACTTGAGTAAATTATAACGATATCATTCTTGGTGATCTCATTAAATGAAAGCTTGCCAAAACATTTTACGCGAATTATATTTATAACTAAGCTTTGATGAAAGGAAAATCATGAACTATTCAGGCTATTGTCAGTTATTGACTTCCAGTACCCCAATTTGGTTTCATACCATCATCAATTAACTGACTGATTGGTTTCAGGGCAAAAATTTCATCCAATCTGTCAAATGTGTGTTCAGATATTTTTATATCTAAAAATGGGACAGAGTTTTGAAAATACAACTTTTTGTTTTGTTAAGCTTTCTGCAGTGAGCTTCCTTCGACCGAGATCAAACTTCCAGCACCTCAATCGTGTCATTTGTCATCTATAATTGACTGACTAATTGGTTGCAGGTCAGAAATTCGGTCAAAACTGTAAAATTTCGGCCCTGGAAATTTCATCTTGAAAAACTGAAAATGGGACAAAGTATGGGACAGTATGATTTTCCAATTATTTCGAGATTTTGACTTCCAGTACCCCAATTTGGTTGCAAACCATTGCCAATTAACTGAATAGTTGGTTTCTGGGCAAAAATTTCATCCGATCTGTCAAATGTGTGTTCAGATATTTTCATATCTGAAAATGGGACAGAGTTTTGAAAATACAACTTTTCGTTTTGTTTAGCTTTCTGCTGTGAGCTTCCTTCGACCGAAATCAAACTTCCAGCACCTCAATCGTGTCATTTGTCATCTATAGTTGACTGCCTAATTGGTTGCAGGTCAGAAATTCGGTCAAAACTGTAAAATTTCGGCCCTGGAAATTTCAGCATCAAAAACTGAAAATGGGACAGAGTATTGGACAGTATGATTTTCCAATTTATTTCGAGATTTTGACTTGCAGTACCCCAATTTGGTTTCATACCATCATCAATTATTTGACTAATTGGTTTCTGGGCAAAAATTTCATCCAATCTGTAAGCCGTGAGTTATAATTATGCAGTGGAAGTGGAACATCAAGTTCTGGTCTGGGGAAGTGCTAATTGCATCACCTCAGAAGAGAGAGGGGCAAACTTTCGTCTCTTAGAGGATTTTTGAGGTTAAATCAAGTTTAATGACGGTTCAGACAGCACCTGTTAGAGTGATAATTATATCACTCCAGGTTGTTAACAGGATAGGATTAAATTAATGTCTGGACAAAGTCGGCCGAACCAAATTTCGCTGCACTGTTCTACGCATTGCAGTCAGCAACCAGACCACTATGATGTTCGCATACAGAATCTCGCTCCTCTTGCTTCCCTTCCTGGCATCTGTCCTCTCTCACAAGCCACACGTTGCTCTGAAGTTTGGAGATGACCTCCTTAGCTACATAATGATAAACCGACATGTCACCTCTAGAGGAGGCAGTGTCGGTCTGTAGTTGGGTCAAACAGCTGAGTCCTACTTCACGCTATGGAGTCTGGATGCACTACTATACTCAGGATGTTGTTGATGAGCTTACTCTCTCTGATAACCTCTACTGGGCTTATCTACAAGGAAGCAATACTCCGCACAGCCAGACACCAGTACATTCTCTTATTTCTCAGTGGTTTCATGTATGCCTAGCCTGGTCCGTTAGCAGTGGTACAGTAACGCTTTACTATAACGGTGTGCAGATAGGGTCTCGCAGCACCAGTAGAAGGTTCTCTGTCTCTACTGGATCCCTTGTTATTGGACAGTATCATACTACCTACAGGATGGAGGCTACCTTTTATAGCTCGTTCGGTGGAGAATTAACCAAGCTGAACATCCTGAAACGGAAAGTCTCCGACAAAGAGGTAGCAAAAATGTATAAGTCAGGAGTATGTTCCAACTACGAAGACACGCTAGAAAACGACATCCACCTCTCTTGGGAGACGCTGCTGTCAGATGACACTGAAAAACATGGGAATATTATAACGTTGAACGTAACTTGTCCTGCCCACACACACGAGCCAACCACTGGGATACCCACCACTGTGGGACCTACAAAAGAGTCTGAGGGGGGTTGCAACAATCGCTGGGCTTTCCTACGCTTATCCGACATTTACAATAAGGTGGAGATAAATTAAAGAAAAGCGATGATTAAGTAAATTCGATAAACAACCTGCTTAGGTCAATTTGATCTTGTATGAATGAAATTAAGACAACCAATCATGTTTGTGATGACGATTGCTAAAGTAAATTTTAAATCAACTTATCATGTCCATACTAGATTACTAGGTAGTTACAATAATATTGTCACATCATTTCAGACAATCGAGAAGGAAATGCTTCAAGACTTGAGAAAGAGATGGGAGCTTCTTGCCGAGTTTGATGGCCATCAAATAGACGACACCCTAATAGCACATTTGACAAAACATCACTGTAGCAGCGAAATACTAAGAGGAGACAACGAAACTGAGGAATCTGGTGATTGCAATAACCGTTGGGCCATCCTCCGTTTTCCTGACTTTTTCGAGAACGTAAGAACTTGTAGACGTAGACTGAGGTTTGAAAATATACTTTGACAGTTGTAAATGCGTCAGGTTCCTATCAAGATTCAAGGGGTTATAAACACGACGTTTTTAAATCTAAATATGTTTCAATTTTCAGACATCTTATCTACATTATATAAAACTTTGTTGAAAACTAGGAGCTAGTCAAGATGAACACAGTTTTAAATTTAAAATAATTAATTTAAGGAAGTAACATCAGAAATGATCGAGGACTTGAGAGGACGCTGGGAGTTACTAGCTGAGTTTACAGGGCATACAACTGATAATGCTCTAATAGCTCACCTGAAAAAACATCACTGCAAAACTGTGGAATAATTGACAGGTACGCTGTATAACTATAACTTCTTAGGTTAATTTGCAATTCCGTGAATCTTGCCTTTTAGTTTTATAGAATGTCTAACATTTTACCCATTTAATTTTAAGTTCCTTTCAATTTGTGAGAAACCGCTAATCTAACGGACAGTGAACCTATTTGATAACTTGTTATTTTTTAATTAAAATCAATAGACTAAAACTGAGATTTAACGCCCGTGTCTCTCATTGCAGATCTACAAAACCAAAAAGTCACGTGACACCTTAACTGATCTCTGCTGAGTGCTGTGTGTGATATGATGGATTAACAATTGAAACACGGAAAAAAACATTTCTTAACTTAACCTTCTATTCGATAAAACATTGTAAAAATACCATCAACAGGATGTGATTTGCATGTGAACTCGGAACCACGATTAAAATTCGATTCGACCAATTTTTTTCAATAACTGATCATATCCAAAACATCCTATTAAAGTTAAAATTTTAACAGCTGTTTTCAAGTTCACATAGCCATGTCACATGTGTCTACGCGTACTGCGTGACTGGTTAACTTTAAGAACTGGTATCGTTTGAGTAAGTGATTATTTAACAATCAATCGGTAACAATTAGTCGAGTTTTTCTCTTTAAATTATCATATCATTTACAATAGAATACAATATAACTTACTTCAATCGTGTCAATTTTCATCTATAGTTGATTGACTAATTGGTTGCGGGTCAGAAATTCGGTCAAAACTGTAAAATTTCGGCCGCCTGGAAATTTCAGCTTCAAAAACTGAAAATGGGACAGAGTATTGGACAGTATGATTTTCCAATTTATTTCGAGATTTTGACTTGCAGTACCCCAATTTGGTTTCATACCATCATCAATTATTTGACTAATTGGTTTCTGGGCAAAAATTTCATCCAATCTGTAAGCCGTGAGTTATAATTATGCAGTGGAAGTGGAACATCAAGTTCTGGTCTGGGGAAGTGCTAATTGCATCACCTCAGAAGAGAGAGGGGCAAACTTTCGTCTCTTAGAGGATTTTTGAGGTTAAATCAAGTTTAATGACGGTTCAGACAGCACCTGTTAGAGTGATAATTATATCACTCCAGGTTGTTAACAGGATAGGATTAAATTAATGTCTGGACAAAGTCGGCCGAACCAAATTTCGCTGCACTGTTCTACGCATTGCAGTCAGCAACCAGACCACTATGATGTTCGCATACAGAATCTCGCTCCTCTTGCTTCCCTTCCTGGCATCTGTCCTCTCTCACAAGCCACACGTTGCTCTGAAGTTTGGAGATGACCTCCTTAGCTACATAATGATAAACCGACATGTCACCTCTAGAGGAGGCAGTGTCGGTCTGTAGTTGGGTCAAACAGCTGAGTCCTACTTCACGCTATGGAGTCTGGATGCACTACTATACTCAGGATGTTGTTGATGAGCTTACTCTCTCTGATAACCTCTACTGGGCTTATCTACAAGGAAGCAATACTCCGCACAGCCAGACACCAGTACATTCTCTTATTTCTCAGTGGTTTCATGTATGCCTAGCCTGGTCCGTTAGCAGTGGTACAGTAACGCTTTACTATAACGGTGTGCAGATAGGGTCTCGCAGCACCAGTAGAAGGTTCTCTGTCTCTACTGGATCCCTTGTTATTGGACAGTATCATACTACCTACAGGATGGAGGCTACCTTTTATAGCTCGTTCGGTGGAGAATTAACCAAGCTGAACATCCTGAAACGGAAAGTCTCCGACAAAGAGGTAGCAAAAATGTATAAGTCAGGAGTATGTTCCAACTACGAAGACACGCTAGAAAACGACATCCACCTCTCTTGGGAGACGCTGCTGTCAGATGACACTGAAAAACATGGGAATATTATAACGTTGAACGTAACTTGTCCTGCCCACACACACGAGCCAACCACTGGGATACCCACCACTGTGGGACCTACAAAAGAGTCTGAGGGGGGTTGCAACAATCGCTGGGCTTTCCTACGCTTATCCGACATTTACAATAAGGTGGAGATAAATTAAAGAAAAGCGATGATTAAGTAAATTCGATAAACAACCTGCTTAGGTCAATTTGATCTTGTATGAATGAAATTAAGACAACCAATCATGTTTGTGATGACGATTGCTAAAGTAAATTTTAAATCAACTTATCATGTCCATACTAGATTACTAGGTAGTTACAATAATATTGTCACATCATTTCAGACAATCGAGAAGGAAATGCTTCAAGACTTGAGAAAGAGATGGGAGCTTCTTGCCGAGTTTGATGGCCATCAAATAGACGACACCCTAATAGCACATTTGACAAAACATCACTGTAGCAGCGAAATACTAAGAGGAGACAACGAAACTGAGGAATCTGGTGATTGCAATAACCGTTGGGCCATCCTCCGTTTTCCTGACTTTTTCGAGAACGTAAGAACTTGTAGACGTAGACTGAGGTTTGAAAATATACTTTGACAGTTGTAAATGCGTCAGGTTCCTATCAAGATTCAAGGGGTTATAAACACGACGTTTTTAAATCTAAATATGTTTCAATTTTCAGACATCTTATCTACATTATATAAAACTTTGTTGAAAACTAGGAGCTAGTCAAGATGAACACAGTTTTAAATTTAAAATAATTAATTTAAGGAAGTAACATCAGAAATGATCGAGGACTTGAGAGGACGCTGGGAGTTACTAGCTGAGTTTACAGGGCATACAACTGATAATGCTCTAATAGCTCACCTGAAAAAACATCACTGCAAAACTGTGGAATAATTGACAGGTACGCTGTATAACTATAACTTCTTAGGTTAATTTGCAATTCCGTGAATCTTGCCTTTTAGTTTTATAGAATGTCTAACATTTTACCCATTTAATTTTAAGTTCCTTTCAATTTGTGAGAAACCGCTAATCTAACGGACAGTGAACCTATTTGATAACTTGTTATTTTTTAATTAAAATCAATAGACTAAAACTGAGATTTAACGCCCGTGTCTCTCATTGCAGATCTACAAAACCAAAAAGTCACGTGACACCTTAACTGATCTCTGCTGAGTGCTGTGTGTGATATGATGGATTAACAATTGAAACACGGAAAAAAACATTTCTTAACTTAACCTTCTATTCGATAAAACATTGTAAAAATACCATCAACAGGATGTGATTTGCATGTGAACTCGGAACCACGATTAAAATTCGATTCGACCAATTTTTTTCAATAACTGATCATATCCAAAACATCCTATTAAAGTTAAAATTTTAACAGCTGTTTTCAAGTTCACATAGCCATGTCACATGTGTCTACGCGTACTGCGTGACTGGTTAACTTTAAGAACTGGTATCGTTTGAGTAAGTGATTATTTAACAATCAATCGGTAACAATTAGTCGAGTTTTTCTCTTTAAATTATCATATCATTTACAATAGAATACAATATAACTTACTTCAATCGTGTCAATTTTCATCTATAGTTGATTGACTAATTGGTTGCGGGTGTGAAATTCGGTCAAAACTGTAAAATTTCGGCCGCCTGGAAATTTCAGCTTCAAAAACTGAAAATGGGACAGAGTATGGCCTTGGGACAGTATGATTTTCCAATTTTTTTTCGATATTTTGACTCAACCCAATTTGTTTTCATACTGTATCATCAATTAACTGACTAATTGGTTTCTGGGCAAAAATTTCATCCACTCTGTCAAATGTGTGCTCAGACATTTTCATATCTGAAAATGGGACAGAGTTTTGAAAATACAACTTTTCGTTTTGTTAAGCTTTCTGCTGTGAGCTTCCTCCGAACGAAATCAAACTTTCGCGCAGCAGCTCAATCGTGTCATTTGTCATTTTCAGCATTTAGATTTCAACGTTCCGTGGTTGGTGGTTGACGGATGTTACTCGTCTAAATTTCTTCGAAGTAGCGCGCGCCGCTTTCTTCTCCATGGCAAGTGCTACGAAGTCGGCGCTACTAATTCACTCGCCATCAATTTCACGAAAAGAGCGATATTTGAATTTCGCATTGGATAAGCGTCTAAATAAACCGCGTGGCGCGTGTCTGCGATAAATCTTTTCTTGTCAAATTGATATCTTCTCTTATTCGATACAAATTTTAACTAGTGATTTTTTGATACTCCACGAACATCTATGAGTGTTGCTTCTGTTCCCGAAAGGTTGAGTTAAGCTTTCAATCCTTTGTTAATTTTTTTGTTCAATTTGTAAGGTTAAAACTCTTTCAGGTCCGATTTCCGAATAGTCTGGTGTCCAAAAGAACTCTAATTGTTCAAGGAGTTAAATTTATTCGGTGTGGGAAAACAGGTCAGTGCTAATTGCTGATCACCTGTCATTTGATTTGTCATGTCATAAAGTCATACGCTTCTTTTCCTTTTTGTATGGTTTTAATGCCAGCTTGATTACAATTGTCATCTGTCATCTGTCATTTGATTTTTCATTAAGTCATACGCTTCTTTCACTTTATCTATAGTTTTAATGCCAGCTGTAATACATATATCCAAGCAAGCAAAATTAATGATTTATAAACTTTTCTTTGTGGCACTTTTCGATGCATGGTACTGTTCATCTCGTTTGCAAGTATTATATATGTATGTTTGTAGTGGTTTTAATGTCAGAAGAACACATATATTAACCTTGAAAGCTTGAAGCAAGCAAGATTATTCAGGAGGCTACTATTTAATTAATTGGCCCCTTAAATGGGGACAATTAGATTTAGATATCATTAAGTAAACAGTACATCTAGTATTCTAGTTCCTTTTATTTAACAATTCAATAATTTCCAGTAGATAGGGACAATTAGATTAAAAGACCATTAAGTAATCAGTACATCTAGTTCCTTCTATTTAACAGTTTAATGATTTCCAGTAGATGGGGACAATTAGATTTAGAGATCAGTACATCTAGTTCCTTCAATTTAATAGTTTAATGATTCCTACTAGATAGGGACAATTAGATTTAAATATCATTAAGTAATCAGTATATCTAGTATTCTAGTTCCTTTTATTTAACAATTCAATAATTTCCAGTAGATAGGGACAATTAGATTTAGAGATCATTATAAGTAATCAGTACATCTATAAGTTCCTTTTATTTAAAAATTCAATAATTTCCAGTAGATGGGGACAATTAGATTTAGAGATCATTAAGTTATCAGTACATCTAGTTCCTTCTATTTAATAATTTATTGATTTCCAATTCAATAATTTCCAGTAGATGGGGACAATTAGATTTAGAGATCATTAAGTAATCACTACATCTAGTTCCTTCTATTTAATAATTTAATAATTTCCAGTAGATAGGGACAATTGGATTTAAAGATCATTAAATAATAAGTACATCTAGTTCCTTCTATTTAATAATTTAATAATTTCCAGTAGATGGGGACAATTAGATTTAAAGATCATTAAGTAATCAGTACATCTAGTTCCTTCTATTTAATAGTTTAATAATTTCCAGTAGATGGGGACAATTAGATTTAAAGATCATTAAGTAATCAGTACATCTAGTTCCTTCTATTTAATAGTTTAATAATTTCCAGTAGATGGGGACAATTATATTTAAAGATCATTAAGTAATCAGTACATCTAGTTCCTTCTTTTTAATAATTTCCAGTAGATGGGGACAATTAGATTTAAAGATCATTAAGTAATCACTTTTTAATAGTTTAATAATTTCCAGTAGATGGGGACAATTAGATTTAAAGATCATTAAGTAAACAGTACATCTAGTATTCTAGTTCCTTTTATTTAACAATTCAATAATTTCCAGTAGATAGGGACAATTAGATTAAAAGACCATTAAGTAATCAGTACATCTAGTTCCTTCTATTTAACAGTTTAATGATTTCCAGTAGATGGGGACAATTAGATTTAGAGATCAGTACATCTAGTTCCTTCTATTTAATAGGTTAATGATTCCTACTAGATAGGGACAATTAGATTTAAATATCATTAAGTAATCAGTACATCTAGTATTCTAGTTCCTTTTATTTAACAATTCAATAATTTCCAGTAGATAGGGACAATTAGATTTAGAGATCATTATAAGTAATCAGTACATCTATAAGTTCCTTTTATTTAAAAATTCAATAATTTCCAGTAGATGGGGACAATTAGATTTAGAGATCATTAAGTTATCAGTACATCTAGTTCCTTCTATTTAATAATTTATTGATTTCCAATTCAATAATTTCCAGTAGATGGGGACAATTAGATTTAGAGATCATTAAGTAATCACTACATCTAGTTCCTTCTATTTAATAATTTAATAATTTCCAGTAGATAGGGACAATTGGATTTAAAGATCATTAAATAATAAGTACATCTAGTTCCTTCTATTTAATAATTTAATAATTTCCAGTAGATGGGGACAATTAGATTTAAAGATCATTAAGTAATCAGTACATCTAGTTCCTTCTATTTAATAGTTTAATAATTTCCAGTAGATGGGGACAATTAGATTTAAGGATCATTAAGTAATCAGTACATCTAGTTCCTTCTATTTAATAGTTTAATAATTTCCAGTAGATGGGGACAATTATATTTAAAGATCATTAAGTAATCAGTACATTTAGTTCCTTCTTTTTAATAATTTCCAGTAGATGGGGACAATTAGATTTAAAGATCATTAAGTAATCACTTTTTAATAGTTTAATAATTTCCAGTAGATGGGGACAATTAGATTAAAAGACCATTAAGTAATCAGTACATCTAGTTCCTTCTATTTAACAGTTTAATGATTTCCAGTAGATGGGGACAATTAGATTTAGAGATCAGTACATCTAGTTCCTTCTATTTAATAGGTTAATGATTCCTACTAGATAGGGACAATTAGATTTAAATATCATTAAGTAATCAGTACATCTAGTATTCTAGTTCCTTTTATTTAACAATTCAATAATTTCCAGTAGATAGGGACAATTAGATTTAGAGATCATTATAAGTAATCAGTACATCTATAAGTTCCTTTTATTTAAAAATTCAATAATTTCCAGTAGATGGGGACAATTAGATTGAGAGATCATTAAGTTATCAGTACATCTAGTTCCTTCTATTTAATAATTTATTGATTTCCAATTCAATAATTTCCAGTAGATGGGGACAATTAGATTTAGAGATCATTAAGTAATCACTACATCTAGTTCCTTCTATTTAATAATTTAATAATTTCCAGTAGATAGGGACAATTGGATTTAAAGATCATTAAATAATAAGTACATCTAGTTCCTTCTATTTAATAATTTAATAATTTCCAGTAGATGGGGACAATTAGATTTAAAGATCATTAAGTAATCAGTACATCTAGTTCCTTCTATTTAATAGTTTAATAATTTCCAGTAGATGGGGACAATTAGATTTAAAGATCATTAAGTAATCAGTACATCTAGTTCCTTCTATTTAATAGTTTAATAATTTCCAGTAGATGGGGACAATTATATTTAAAGATCATTAAGTAATCAGTACATCTAGTTCCTTCTTTTTAATAATTTCCAGTAGATGGGGACAATTAGATTTAAAGATCATTAAGTAATCACTTTTTAATAGTTTAATAATTTCCAGTAGATGGGGACAATTAGATTTAAAGATCATTAAGTAATCACTACATCTAGTTCTTTCTATTTAATAATTTGATGATTTCCTGTAGATGGGGAAAATTAGATTTAAATATCATTAAGTAATCAGTACATCTAGTATTCTAGTTCCTTTTATTGAACAATTCAATAATTTCCAGTAGATAGGGACAATTAGATTAAAAGATCATTAAGTAATCAGTACATCTAGTTCCTTCTTTTTAATAATTTCCAGTAGATGGGGACAATTAGATTTAAAGATCATTAGGTAATCACTTTTTAATAGTTTAATGATTTCCAGTAGATGGGGACAATTAGATTTAGAGATCATTAAGTTATCAGTACATCTAGTTCCTTTTATTTAACAATTCAATAATTTCCAGTAGATGGGGACAATTAGATTTAAATATCATTAAGTAATCAGTACATCTAGTATTCTAGTTCCTTTTATTTAACAATTCAATAATTTCCAGTAGATAGGGACAATTAGATTAAAAGATCATTAAGTAATCAGTACATCTAGTTCCTTCTATTTAATAGTTTAATGATTTCCAGTAGATGGGGACAATTAGATTTAGAGATCAGTACATCTAGTTCCTTCTATTTAATAGTTTAATGATTCCTACTAGATAGGGACAATTAGATTTAGAGATCATTATAAGTAATCAGTACATCTAGAAGTTCCTTTTATTTAAAAATTCAATAATTTCCAGTAGATGGGGACAATTAGATTTAGAGATCATTAAGTAATCAGTACATCTAGTTCCTTCTATTTAATAATTTATTGATTTCCAGTAGATGGGGACAATTAGATTTAGAGATCATTAAGTAATCACTACATCTAGTTCCTTCTATTTAATAATTCAATAATTTCCAGTAGATAGGGACAATTGGATTTAAAGATCATTAAATAATAAGTACATCTAGTTCCTTCTATTTAATAATTCAATAATTTCCAGTAGATGGGGACAATAAGACTTAAAGATCATTAAGTAATCAGTACATTTAGTTCCTTCTATTTAATAATTTAATAATTTCCAGTAGATGGGGACAATAAGATTTAAAGATCATTAAGTAATCAGTACATCTAGTTCCTTCTTTTTAATAATTTCCAGTAGATGGGGACAATTAGATTTAGAGATCATTAAGTAATCACTACATCTAGTTCCTTCTATTTAATAATTTAATAATTTCCAGTAGATAGGGACAGTTGGATTTAAAGATCATTAAATAATAAGTACATCTAGTTCCTTCTATTTAATAATTCAATAATTTCCAGTAGATGGGGACAATAAGACTTAAAGATCATTAAGTAATCAGTACATTTAGTTCCTTCTATTTAATAATTTAATAATTTCCAGTAGATGGGGACAATAAGATTTAAAGATCATTAAGTAATCAGTACATTTAGTTCCTTCTATTTAATAATTTAATAATTTCCAGTAGATGGGGACAATAAGATTTAAAGATCATTAAGTAATCAGTACATTTAGTTCCTTCTATTTAATAATTTAATAATTTCCAGTAGATGGGGACAATAAGATTTAAAGATCATTAAGTAATCAGTACATCTAGTTCCTTCTTTTTAATAATTTCCAGTAGATGGGGACAATTAGATTTAAAGATCATCAAGTAATCACTTTTTAATAGTTTAATGATTTCCAGTAGATGGGGACAATTAGATTTAAAGATCATTAAGTAATCACTTTTTAATAGTTTAATGATCTCCAGTAGATGGGGACAATTAGATTTAGAGATCATTGAGTATAAGTTATCAGTACATCTAGTTCTTTCTATTTAATAATTTAATAATTTCCAGTAGATAGGGACAATTATATTTAAAGATCATTAAGTAATCAGTACATCTAGTTCCTTCTTTTTAATAATTTCCAGTAGATGGGGACAATTAGATTTAAAGATCATTAAGTAATCACTTTTTAATAGTTTAATGATCTCCAGTAGATGGGGACAATTAGATTTAGAGATCATTGAGTATAAGTTATCAGTACATCTAGTTCTTTCTATTTAATAATTTAATAATTTCCAGTAGATAGGGACAATTATATTTAAAGATCATTAAGTAATCAGTACATCTAGTTCCTTCTTTTTAATAATTTCCAGTAGATGGGGACAATTAGATTTAAAGATCATTAAGTAATCACTACATCTAGTTCTTTCTATTTAATAATTTGATGATTTCCTGTAGATGGGGAAAATTAGATTTAAATATCATTAAGTAATCAGTACATCTAGTATTCTAGTTCCTTTTATTTAACAATTCAATAATTTCCAGTAGATAGGGACAATTAGATTAAAAGATCATTAAGTAATCAGTACATCTAGTTCCTTCTTTTTAATAATTTCCAGTAGATGGGGACAATTAGATTTAAAGATCATTAGGTAATCACTTTTTAATAGTTTAATGATTTCCAGTAGATGGGGACAATTAGATTTAGAGATCATTAAGTTATCAGTACATCTAGTTCCTTTTATTTAACAATTCAATAATTTCCAGTAGATGGGGACAATTAGATTTAAATATCATTAAGTAATCAGTACATCTAGTATTCTAGTTCCTTTTATTTAACAATTCAATAATTTCCAGTAGATAGGGACAATTAGATTAAAAGATCATTAAGTAATCAGTACATCTAGTTCCTTCTATTTAATAGTTTAATGATTTCCAGTAGATGGGGACAATTAGATTTAGAGATCAGTACATCTAGTTCCTTCTATTTAATAGTTTAATGATTCCTACTAGATAGGGACAATTAGATTTACAGATCATTATAAGTAATCAGTACATCTATAAGTTCCTTTTATTTAAAAATTCAATAATTTCCAGTAGATGGGGACAATTAGATTTAGAGATCATTAAGTAATCAGTACATCTAGTTCCTTCTATTTAATAATTTATTGATTTCCAGTAGATGGGGACAATTAGATTTAGAGATCATTAAGTAATCACTACATCTAGTTCCTTCTATTTAATAATTTAATAATTTCCAGTAGATGGGGACAATAAGATTTAAAGATCATTAAGTAATCAGTACATTTAGTTCCTTCTATTTAACAATTCAATAATTTCCAGTAGATAGGGACAATTAGATTAAAAGACCATTAAGTAATCAGTACATCTAGTTCCTTCTATTTAACAGTTTAATGATTTCCAGTAGATGGGGACAATTAGATTTAGAGATCAGTACATCTAGTTCCTTCTATTTAATAGGTTAATGATTCCTACTAGATAGGGACAATTAGATTTAAATATCATTAAGTAATCAGTACATCTAGTATTCTAGTTCCTTTTATGGCAAGTTTCCATAAACGATATTTTATGATCGGCGCCGATAATCGCTTATTGAGCGCTTTCTCGGCGCTTTTTTTTAAAAAAACCGTTTATAATCGATTTTTTTACGATTATAAACGGTTTAAAAAAAATCGCTTATAATCGACTATAATTGGTGTCATAATTCAAAAAAGCGCTTATTTGAATTTAAAAGCGCTTATAAGCGCTTTTAAGCGCTTACTAGCGTCGCTGAGCGATTTGAAAGCGGTTTTCCAGTAGGATTGGCGCCAAAAACGGGTGGATTAGCGGTTGGCCGGATAAGCGATTCGTAGGCGCTTTTTTGAACCATTTATAAGCGATTATAAGCGCTTATAATTGGGGTGCAATTTAGCTGTTTGTAAAGCGCAAATAAAGCGCTTATAAGCGCTTTTAAAATTGAGTCAGGAAAACGCTATATTACATCTTATAACCGCTTATAATCGATTATAAGCGTTTTTTTAGAAATCGCTTATTACGGCTAATTCATCGCTATTTCACCGCTTTTACCGCTTTTCCTATCATCCATGGCCAGGTGAGCAGGAATTAAAAAGCGCTTATAAGCGCTTTTTCGATGCTGCCCCTAACCTGGTCGGAACGGGGTAGTGCCCGGAATTTAAAAGCGCTTATAAGCGATTTCTCAATTCCCCTTAACCTGGTTGGAACTTGCATGTGCTTTTCTGAGCAACCTGGGGTGCACCGGCAGAGTCAGGATTTAAAAGCGCTTATAGGCGCTTATGATCGCTTATGATCGCTTTTCTACCACTTTTCCTATCACCCATGGCATGGGTTGGCAAGAATTATAAAGCGCTTATAAGCGTTTTTCAATGCTGCCCCTTACCTGGTCGGAACGGGGGAGTGCCTGGAATTAATAAGCGCTTATAAGCGATTTCTTAATTTCCCTTAACCTGGTCGGAACTAGAAATCAGAGTGCCCGCTTATAAGTGCTTTTCTGTGCAACCTGGGGTGCACCGGCAGAGTCAGGATTTAAAAGCGTTTATAGGCGCTTATGATCGCTTTTCTACCACTTTTCCCATTACCCATGGCCTGGTTGGCAAGAATTATAAAGCGTTTATAAGCGCTTTTTCAATGCTACCCCTAACCTGGTCGGAACGGGGGAGTGCCTGGAATTAATAAGCGCTTATAAGCGATTTCTGAATTCCCCTTAACCTGGTCGGAACTGGAGAGTGCCCACTCGTATGTGCTTTTCTGAGCAACCTGGGGTGCACCGGCAGAGTCAGGATTTAATTTTAAAAGCGCTTATAGGCGCTTATGATCGCTTATCTACCGCTTTTCCCATCACCCATGGGCTGGTTGGCAGGAATTAGAAAGCGCTTATAAGCGCTTTTTTAATGCTGCCCCTAAGGATTTGAAAAGCGGTTATAAGCGATTACAATCACTTTTTATTGCTGGTTTTTACCGATTTATCTATCATTTATCAACATGGATTTAAACATAGTTGTTAGACTGGCGATCTAGAAGCCAAGCAAGAAGGCTAAGTGCACGGCGCGGCAAAGTTCTCCGACAATAATTGTCAGAAATTGTAAAGCACTTGCAAGCGTTTATTTATATGTTGTTAATGGTGGTGGTTGTCCTGGTGGCGGTCGATGCGCGCTGCGTCATCAGTCATACACACTTCACATTCAGAACTTGCAAAAGAAAAATATAGTATATGAAATTAAATTATTGCGCTGGGCCACGCTCAGTCTGTCAACGAGTATGACAGGCCTGTTTATGTCATTCCAAGGAATCTCTAGTCGGGCTGAGCGAATCACGACGTCTGAAAAAAGTGCGGTGCTCATTGAAAGTTAGTGTGTGCGTGACCAGCATTCACGTATTTGTTCATAATCAATCGTGGACATAAAAACAAGTGCACGCTGAGTACCAATAGGAAAAAAGTAATGTATATATACGCTAGTAAAGCCGTGCGCGTGCAGGCATGCTGAGATAGCTTGTAAAATTTGGTTATTAGATAGTAAAACTGCAACAAATAAACCGCGCCAGCTTGCGCGTTTGAATCGCTCCTACGAAATCGCTCGCCCAAATTTTAAGACAAATTCTTGTGAAAAGGCCTTTGGGTATGACATTGATCTAAATCGGTGTATTTTTGGACGCTGATCCCGAATCACCCGCCATGACGTAGGGTAAAAATATTTCCCTGGAGAGTTACATGGGCAAAAAACCGTTTTAGTCACGTGACAGGCTAGTAAAACATGATTTCGATTGTTTAGGGTTTGGGTTCAGGTACACGGGTTATGGATAGCTTCGGGGTTATGGTTGGGATTAGGGTTTATGTAAAATTGTTTTGTACATCTGCAAAACCATAAAAACCAAGGTCACGTGAAATTTTTGGGCGAGCGAATTAGCAAGAGCCGGTCGCGGTTTTTATACAAAAATAAGCGTACACATGATATACAATGCAATATAATAAAGCTAAGAGTTTCTGCATGTTCGATTATTTTGCACTTAACTTAACCATGTGCCTTCGTGCTGCCGTTGCTCTAATCAGATAAGTAGTGCGCCATCAACAGTGAGCCGCGCGTGCCGACTGTATAGTAGGATAGTTTTTTAGCGCTAATTTCAGCCAGCACAATTTTCGTCAAACAAATAGATATTGAGTATCCTTCCCGACCTCTGATTGCAACAAAAATTGGCGAGCTTACTCTGTACTCATAGACTTACGAGGAAAGTGTCCGAAATAATACGACAAAAATCAACGAATTTGGTGTTTGGTCAAATTACGCGACTTTTACAGCTACTTTTGCTCCAAAAGCCGCGCACCATCAAATATGGCACCCTTCACCTAACCATGTGCTTTCGCACCACTTCGGGCGCGCTTGTTTCACAAGTACGTCAAGAAGTGAGTGGGCGCGCGCTACTGCAAGCGCAAGGGCTCTGGATAGAGCAAATGGCACCCAGCTAGTGAGGCGAAACTCACTGATCTTTCCAAAAAGGTATGACAAATTTGGTATTGTGAAAATTCTCACAGTCTCTAGAAAACAGTGTTTCAAAAAATTTTAAAATCTGAGCAAGTTTATTTTATCGTCCACCCCTAATCCAAAGCCGTTGAGCTTTGATCTAGCCGCCAACCCTCCATCGGGTGATACTCGTAATATATTTGTTTCAAATATTAGGACCGTCGACGATTGACGGATGTTACTCGTCTAAATTTCTTCGAAGTAGCACGCGCCGCTTTCTTCTCGATGGCAAGTGCTACGAAGTAGCGCGCGCCGGGCCAGATCATTAACAATGGTCAACGTCGACGAGTCCAACTCGGCGCGCGTCCTGGTAGGTTATTAACCTACAAGGACGCTTCAATTCCGAATCACCCCTCATGGCTGTATTATATATAGTTATAACCATAAATTTGTGTGTTTATAACCATACAAGACGTATTTATACCATGCAAAACGTATTTATAAGCATGCAAGACACTTAATTGTCGCCGGTCTAATTACTTATATTTGTGATAAATATTTTAAGAGTATCACTTGACCATTACATGTTATATGTTACTGGTCTGGCCCGACATAGCACGTGCCATCGTGGCATTTCGAGAAGAAAGCGGCGCGCGCTACTTTAGACGAGTAACATCCGTCAATTAAGAGTATCACCTGTTAACCATGGGTATTGGGTCTATTTGTATCATTCAGGTTGCTCTATCCAGAGCCCTTGTGCTTGCAGTAGCGCGCGCCCGCCTCACGTGAATCAAGCGCGCCCGAAGTGGCGCGAAAGCACATGGTTAGGTGAATCATTCAGGTCGCGTCGTGACATAGTCATAAGTAAATTAAACAATTGCGCGGTAATCGGTAAACAAGCTGATATGCCCATTTTAGTGATTTTACAGCATGAACTGACATGAGACAAAATAAAATATTGACTCACAATGCGATGTCAATTTTTCAATTCACAGCTTGGCGAGGCCCAGTCTAGTGGTGAATTTTTACCAAACTAGCGAAGCGCAATGTTGAATGTGATTGCTTGAATTGACGGGTGACACTCGTAAAATATTTGTTCCATATATTGGAGTCCAACTCGGCTTTTACTAATTCGCTCGCCCAAAAATTTCACGTGACTTTGGTTTTTATGGTTTTGCAGCCGTACAAAACGGTTTTTACATAAATCCTAATCCCAACCCTAACCCTAACCATAACCCCGAAGTTAACCATAACCCTTACCACAAGCCTAACCCTAACCCGGGCCCTAAACAATCGAATTCGCATTTTACTAGCCTGTCACGTGACCAAAACGGTTTTTTGCCCATAACTCTCCAGGGAAGCATTTTAACCCTACGTCATGGGGGGGTGATTCGGAATCAGCGTCCAAAAATACACCGATTTAGATCACTTTCGTGCCCCAAAGGGCCTTTTCACAAGAATTTCCTTAAAATTTGGGCGAGCGATTTAGTAGAAGCGGTAGAAAAGCGATCATAAGCGCCTATAAGCGCTTTTAAATCCTGATTCTGCCGGTGACCCCAGGTTGCACAGAAAAGCACTTATAACTATAAGCGGGCACACTGATTTCTAGTTCTGACCAGGTTAAGGGGAATTGAGAAATCGCTTATAAGCGCAGCATTTAAAAAGCGCTAATGAGCACTTTTTAATTCCGGGCACTCCCCCGTTCCGACCAGGTTAGTGGCAGCATTGAAAAAGCGCTTATAAGCGCTTTCTAATTCTTGCCAACCAGGCCATGGGTGATAGGAAAAGCGGTAGAAAAGCGATCATAAGCGCTTTTAAATCCTGACTCTGCCGTGTACCCCAGGTTGCTCAGAAAAGCACTTATAAGCGGGCACTCTGATTTCCAGTTCCGACCAGGTTAGGGGCAGCATTTAAAAAGCGCTTATGAGCGCTTTTTAATCCCGGGCACTCCCCCGTTCCGACCAGGTTAGGGGCATCATTCAAAAAACGCTTATAAGCGCTTTATAATTCTTGCCAACCAGGCCATGGGTGATAGGAAAAGCGGTAGAAAAGCGATCATAAGCGCCTATAAGCGCTTTTAAATCCTGACTCTGCCGGTGCACCCCAGGTTGCTCAGAAAAGCACAGGCAAGATGGCACTCTCCAGTTCCGACCAGGTTAAGGGGAATTGAGAAATCGCTTATAAGCGCTTTTAAATTCCGGGCACTCCCCCGTTCCGACCAGGTAAGGGGCAGCATTGAAAAACGCTTATAAGCGCTTTATAATTCTTGCCAACCCATGCCATGGGTGATAAGAAAAGTGGTAGAAAAAGCGATCATAAGCACCTATAAGCGCTTTTAAATCCTGACTCTGCCGGTGCACCCCAGGTTGCTCAGAAAAGCACATGCAAGTTCCGACCAGGTTAAGGGGAATTGAGAAATCGCTTATAAGCGCTTTTAAATTCCGGGCACTACCCCGTTCCGACCAGGTTAGGCGAAGCATCGAAAAAGCGCTTATAAGCGCTTTTTAATTCCTGCTCACCTGGCCATGGATGATAGGAAAAGCGGTAAAAGCGGTGAAATAGCGATGAATTAGCCGTAATAAGCGATTTCTAAAAAAAACGCTTATAATCGATTATAAGCGGTTATAAGATGTAATATAGCGTTTTCCTGACTCAATTTTAAAAGCGCTTATAAGCGCTTTATTTGCGCTTTACAAACAGCTAAATTGCACCCCAATTATAAGCGCTTATAATCGCTTATAAATGGTTCAAAAAAGCGCCTACGAATCGCTTATCCGGCCAACCGCTTATCCACCTGTTTTTGGCGCCAATCCTACTGGAAAACCGCTTTCAAATCGCTCAGCGACGCTAGTAAGCGCTTTAAAAGCGCTTATAAGCGCTTTTAAATTCAAAAAAGCGCTTTTTTGAATTATGACACCAATTATAGTCGATTATAAGCGATTTTTTTTAAACCGTTTATAATCGTAAAAAAATCGATTATAAACGGTTTTTTTTAAAAAAAAGCGCCGAGAAAGCGCTCAATAAGCGATTATCGGCGCCGATCATAAAATATCGTTTATGGAAACTTGCCTTTACTTAACAATTCAATAATTTCCAGTAGATAGGGACAATTAGATTTAGAGATCATTATAAGTAATCAGTACATCTATAAGTTCCTTTTATTTAAAAATTCAATAATTTCCAGTAGATGGGGACAATTAGATTTAGAGATCATTAAGTTATCAGTACATCTAGTTCCTTCTATTTAATAATTTATTGATTTCCAATTCAATAATTTCCAGTAGATGGGGACAATTAGATTTAGAGATCATTAAGTAATCACTACATCTAGTTCCTTCTATTTAATAATTTAATAATTTCCAGTAGATAGGGACAATTGGATTTAAAGATCATTAAATAATAAGTACATCTAGTTCCTTCTATTTAATAATTTAATAATTTCCAGTAGATGGGGACAATTAGATTTAAAGATCATTAAGTAATCAGTACATCTAGTTCCTTCTATTTAATAGTTTAATAATTTCCAGTAGATGGGGACAATTAGATTTAAAGATCATTAAGTAATCAGTACATCTAGTTCCTTCTATTTAATAGTTTAATAATTTCCAGTAGATGGGGACAATTATATTTAAAGATCATTAAGTAATCAGTACATCTAGTTCCTTCTTTTTAATAATTTCCAGTAGATGGGGACAATTATATTTAAAGATCATTAAGTAATCAGTACATTTAGTTCCTTCTTTTTAATAATTTCCAGTAGATGGGGACAATTAGATTTAAAGATCATTAAGTAATCACTTTTTAATAGTTTAATAATTTCCAGTAGATGGGGACAATTAGATTAAAAGACCATTAAGTAATCAGTACATCTAGTTCCTTCTATTTAACAGTTTAATGATTTCCAGTAGATGGGGACAATTAGATTTAGAGATCAGTACATCTAGTTCCTTCTATTTAATAGGTTAATGATTCCTACTAGATAGGGACAATTAGATTTAAATATCATTAAGTAATCAGTACATCTAGTATTCTAGTTCCTTTTATTTAACAATTCAATAATTTCCAGTAGATAGGGACAATTAGATTTAGAGATCATTATAAGTAATCAGTACATCTATAAGTTCCTTTTATTTAAAAATTCAATAATTTCCAGTAGATGGGGACAATTAGATTGAGAGATCATTAAGTTATCAGTACATCTAGTTCCTTCTATTTAATAATTTATTGATTTCCAATTCAATAATTTCCAGTAGATGGGGACAATTAGATTTAGAGATCATTAAGTAATCACTACATCTAGTTCCTTCTATTTAATAATTTAATAATTTCCAGTAGATAGGGACAATTGGATTTAAAGATCATTAAATAATAAGTACATCTAGTTCCTTCTATTTAATAATTTAATAATTTCCAGTAGATGGGGACAATTAGATTTAAAGATCATTAAGTAATCAGTACATCTAGTTCCTTCTATTTAATAGTTTAATAATTTCCAGTAGATGGGGACAATTAGATTTAAAGATCATTAAGTAATCAGTACATCTAGTTCCTTCTATTTAATAGTTTAATAATTTCCAGTAGATGGGGACAATTATATTTAAAGATCATTAAGTAATCAGTACATCTAGTTCCTTCTTTTTAATAATTTCCAGTAGATGGGGACAATTAGATTTAAAGATCATTAAGTAATCACTTTTTAATAGTTTAATAATTTCCAGTAGATGGGGACAATTAGATTTAAAGATCATTAAGTAATCACTACATCTAGTTCTTTCTATTTAATAATTTGATGATTTCCTGTAGATGGGGAAAATTAGATTTAAATATCATTAAGTAATCAGTACATCTAGTATTCTAGTTCCTTTTATTGAACAATTCAATAATTTCCAGTAGATAGGGACAATTAGATTAAAAGATCATTAAGTAATCAGTACATCTAGTTCCTTCTTTTTAATAATTTCCAGTAGATGGGGACAATTAGATTTAAAGATCATTAGGTAATCACTTTTTAATAGTTTAATGATTTCCAGTAGATGGGGACAATTAGATTTATAGAGATCATTAAGTTATCAGTACATCTAGTTCCTTTTATTTAACAATTCAATAATTTCCAGTAGATGGGGACAATTAGATTTAAATATCATTAAGTAATCAGTACATCTAGTATTCTAGTTCCTTTTATTTAACAATTCAATAATTTCCAGTAGATAGGGACAATTAGATTAAAAGATCATTAAGTAATCAGTACATCTAGTTCCTTCTATTTAATAGTTTAATGATTTCCAGTAGATGGGGACAATTAGATTTAGAGATCAGTACATCTAGTTCCTTCTATTTAATAGTTTAATGATTCCTACTAGATAGGGACAATTAGATTTAGAGATCATTATAAGTAATCAGTACATCTAGAAGTTCCTTTTATTTAAAAATTCAATAATTTCCAGTAGATGGGGACAATTAGATTTAGAGATCATTAAGTAATCAGTACATCTAGTTCCTTCTATTTAATAATTTATTGATTTCCAGTAGATGGGGACAATTAGATTTAGAGATCATTAAGTAATCACTACATCTAGTTCCTTCTATTTAATAATTCAATAATTTCCAGTAGATAGGGACAATTGGATTTAAAGATCATTAAATAATAAGTACATCTAGTTCCTTCTATTTAATAATTCAATAATTTCCAGTAGATGGGGACAATAAGACTTAAAGATCATTAAGTAATCAGTACATTTAGTTCCTTCTATTTAATAATTTAATAATTTCCAGTAGATGGGGACAATAAGATTTAAAGATCATTAAGTAATCAGTACATCTAGTTCCTTCTTTTTAATAATTTCCAGTAGATGGGGACAATTAGATTTAGAGATCATTAAGTAATCACTACATCTAGTCCCTTCTATTTAATAATTTAATAATTTCCAGTAGATAGGGACAGTTGGATTTAAAGATCATTAAATAATAAGTACATCTAGTTCCTTCTATTTAATAATTCAATAATTTCCAGTAGATGGGGACAATAAGACTTAAAGATCATTAAGTAATCAGTACATTTAGTTCCTTCTATTTAATAATTTAATAATTTCCAGTAGATGGGGACAATAAGATTTAAAGATCATTAAGTAATCAGTACATTTAGTTCCTTCTATTTAATAATTTAATAATTTCCAGTAGATGGGGACAATAAGATTTAAAGATCATTAAGTAATCAGTACATTTAGTTCCTTCTATTTAATAATTTAATAATTTCCAGTAGATGGGGACAATAAGATTTAAAGATCATTAAGTAATCAGTACATCTAGTTCCTTCTTTTTAATAATTTCCAGTAGATGGGGACAATTAGATTTAAAGATCATCAAGTAATCACTTTTTAATAGTTTAATGATTTCCAGTAGATGGGGACAATTAGATTTAAAGATCATTAAGTAATCACTTTTTAATAGTTTAATGATCTCCAGTAGATGGGGACAATTAGATTTAGAGATCATTGAGTATAAGTTATCAGTACATCTAGTTCTTTCTATTTAATAATTTAATAATTTCCAGTAGATAGGGACAATTATATTTAAAGATCATTAAGTAATCAGTACATCTAGTTCCTTCTTTTTAATAATTTCCAGTAGATGGGGACAATTAGATTTAAAGATCATTAAGTAATCACTTTTTAATAGTTTAATGATCTCCAGTAGATGGGGACAATTAGATTTAGAGATCATTGAGTATAAGTTATCAGTACATCTAGTTCTTTCTATTTAATAATTTAATAATTTCCAGTAGATAGGGACAATTATATTTAAAGATCATTAAGTAATCAGTACATCTAGTTCCTTCTTTTTAATAATTTCCAGTAGATGGGGACAATTAGATTTAAAGATCATTAAGTAATCACTACATCTAGTTCTTTCTATTTAATAATTTGATGATTTCCTGTAGATGGGGAAAATTAGATTTAAATATCATTAAGTAATCAGTACATCTAGTATTCTAGTTCCTTTTATTTAACAATTCAATAATTTCCAGTAGATAGGGACAATTAGATTAAAAGATCATTAAGTAATCAGTACATCTAGTTCCTTCTTTTTAATAATTTCCAGTAGATGGGGACAATTAGATTTAAAGATCATTAGGTAATCACTTTTTAATAGTTTAATGATTTCCAGTAGATGGGGACAATTAGATTTAGAGATCATTAAGTTATCAGTACATCTAGTTCCTTTTATTTAACAATTCAATAATTTCCAGTAGATGGGGACAATTAGATTTAAATATCATTAAGTAATCAGTACATCTAGTATTCTAGTTCCTTTTATTTAACAATTCAATAATTTCCAGTAGATAGGGACAATTAGATTAAAAGATCATTAAGTAATCAGTACATCTAGTTCCTTCTATTTAATAGTTTAATGATTTCCACTAGATGGGGACAATTAGATTTAGAGATCAGTACATCTAGTTCCTTCTATTTAATAGTTTAATGATTCCTACTAGATAGGGACAATTAGATTTACAGATCATTATAAGTAATCAGTACATCTATAAGTTCCTTTTATTTAAAAATTCAATAATTTCCAGTAGATGGGGACAATTAGATTTAGAGATCATTAAGTAATCAGTACATCTAGTTCCTTCTATTTAATAATTTATTGATTTCCAGTAGATGGGGACAATTAGATTTAGAGATCATTAAGTAATCACTACATCTAGTTCCTTCTATTTAATAATTTAATAATTTCCAGTAGATGGGGACAATAAGATTTAAAGATCATTAAGTAATCAGTACATTTAGTTCCTTCTATTTAATAATTTAATAATTTCCAGTAGATGGGGACAATAAGATTTAAAGATCATTAAGTAATCAGTACATCTAGTTCCTTCTTTTTAATAATTTCCAGTAGATGGGGACAATTAGATTTAAAGATCATCAAGTAATCACTTTTTAATAGTTTAATGATTTCCAGTAGATGGGGACAATTAGATTTAAAGATCATTAAGTAATCACTTTTTAATAGTTTAATGATCTCCAGTAGATGGGGACAATTAGATTTAGAGATCATTGAGTATAAGTTATCAGTACATCTAGTTCTTTCTATTTAATAATTTAATAATTTCCAGTAGATAGGGACAATTATATTTAAAGATCATTAAGTAATCAGTACATCTAGTTCCTTCTTTTTAATAATTTCCAGTAGATGGGGACAATTAGATTTAAAGATCATTAAGTAATCACTTTTTAATAGTTTAATGATCTCCAGTAGATGGGGACAATTAGATTTAGAGATCATTGAGTATAAGTTATCAGTACATCTAGTTCTTTCTATTTAATAATTTAATAATTTCCAGTAGATAGGGACAATTATATTTAAAGATCATTAAGTAATCAGTACATCTAGTTCCTTCTTTATAATAATTTCCAGTAGATGGGGACAATTAGATTTAAAGATCATTAAGTAATCACTTTTTAATAGTTTAATAATTTCCAGTAGATGGGGACAATTAGATTTAAAGATCATTAAGTAATCACTTTTTAATAGTTTAATGATTTCCAGTAGATGGGGACAATTAGATTTAGAGATCATTGAGTATAAGTAATCAGTACATCTAGTTCTTTCTATTTAATGATTTAATAATTTCCAGTAGATAGGGACAATTAGATTTAAAGATCATTAAGTAATCAGTACATCTAGTTCCTTCTATTTAATAATTTCCAGTAGATAGGGACAATTAGATTTAAAGATCATTAAGAAATCAGTACATCTAGTTCCTTCTATTTAATAATTTCCAGTAGATAGGGACAATTAGATTTAAAGATCATTAAGAAATCAGTACATCTAGTTCCTTCTATTTAATAATTTCCAGTAGATAGGGACAATTAGATTTAAAGATCATTAAGTAATCACTACATCTAGTTCTTTCTATTTAATAATTTAATGATTTCCTGTAGATGGGGACAATTCGATTCAGAGTTGCTTCTATTTAAAAATTGAATAATTCTTGTAGATTATATATAGGGGACAGTTATAGATTAAGTAATCAGTACATCTAGTTCTTTCTATTTAACAATTTGATATTTTAAAATTTGTATTGCAGTATGATCTGTATTAGTTATTATAAACGGTTTTTAAAAAAAAAAGCGCCGAGAAAGCGCTCAATAAGCGATTATCGGCGCCGATCATAAAATATCGTTTATGGAAACTTGCCACTTATTGTATGTGTTGTACAATGTACATTGTACAATATATTCCTGTTTTTCAGAATATATATTGTATGATATTTAGGTCGATTAATTCAGTATCGCTCTATAACATTGCAGTTGAGTTGAGTCACCTTATAATTTAGTATACGATTTTTGGAGTTCCGTTTCTGAGTTTGTTTTATTTCAGCTGTTATAAGCGAACCTAATATTTATGTGAGCCAGTTAATACTTCTATTTTAATGTGATTTAATCCACTGTGTACTTACTACTAATGTATCAACAACAACAAAAAGCTAGCCTTTATCAATAGAAAAAAAGCTAGCCTTTAAACCCACTTAAATTTCACTTCTAAACTGTGTCCATCTCTCATACGTTCCATATGTTTGGTGTATAATTTTATGAATGTGTAATATGGGATACCATTATACCTTCTCAACATTGAATCTTATAAATTAATATTAATTTTCTTTGGCGTGTGTTTCTTTAATAGTTCAGACAAATGTATTGGTATCTTTATATCAGTACTGTTGAAGGTTAACAGTATATATTTACATTATGAGTCATAATTTATGACCATTGTCAGTAACACGTCTATCCATTAAATGGTGTCAAGAAACAAAAATGAATGTGGTTCCTGCTATTTGTTGATTAAGCCAATATATTTATTATAGCTGCTGGAAGGTAAAAGCTTGGACCGAAATGCTGAATATAATTAATCTTGTAGTAGCTGTGTCCTTGCGATTTAACATACTTATTACTTATGCTAACATTTTTCTCAGCTTGAGGTGGCTACTCGATGAGGGCTTTCAAGAAGTGAAAGATGGTGCACTACAGTATCAGATAAAGAAACATGACCAGAAGGAAAGAATGTTCACATACATTAAGCAGAAAATAGAAACGTTCACTGAAACCGCTTTTTATGTCAAAGGAAGTGGGGTATGTTTTCTATTTTATCTCGAACAAGTTGTATCTTCGTACAATAAAATATATGTTTATATTCTTATGGGAATGGACAGTTTTGTATGGTTCACCTTTTTTCAGTACTATCTATTCATGAAATGGAACATGATACTGATTCAAAACTTATGGACTGTATCTGTATATTTATATAAGTAACTCGAAGCCAGGGAGTAAGATTTATTCACACTGCTACAATCTACATGAAAACATGAAAACATAAAAACATAATTACATAATACATGACAACATAATAGATTTCGATTACGTACTAAACTGTGGCTTTTTTCAGGCCAGAACCTCCAAACCAAAAACTTATACAAAATATATAAAAAGGTCGGGAGTTACAGCTGCCACATGGGAGCACAAAGGTCGGTATTTTCGGATCAGAGAACGAAAAAGGTAAGCAACTATTGTTCAAACATTAACGATTACGCTATGTAGTTAAAAACAATAAATGATAGTTAAAACAATTAATTGTTTTTAGTTTTGTCTGTTCAACAACATAGATTTAAATATTGCTGGTTTTTAATACAGACTTAAAGCCGTCTATCAAGGTAACACGACTCCTGTTCGACAGCGACATCTGTCCGACAGCGACATCTGTCCGAATCAGGGTACCAGAAAAAAACGACATCTGTCCGAAATTGTGACCTGATTTCAATACGACACATTTGCAATTAGAGACATGATCTAAACTGTTACTTGCTAAATTGTCGCCAAAAACGACTCCTGTCCGACAGCGACATCTGTCCGAAATCCCAAATTCAGCTGTCGGACAGATGTCGCTGTCGGACAGATGTCGCCCAATCGTCTATCAAGTACTTCACTTCATCAAATTGATATGTATCTATACTGATACATTGCAACTTTTTTAGGTCAAGAATCAAGATATTCATATTTCTATTTTCCAATAAATAGGTTCAATTGCCGGGCTGATGAAAGAATAACAAGACAGCCCCGTGTTAAAGTGTGTCGGGGGTCGGATTTACCCAACAAGACTATAAAGACTGGTTGTCAAGCCTACATCCAAGTGAGTTTTTTCCAAAACCGTGTCCAAGTTTCTTGTTGAAACCAGATAGCCAGTGATATGTTTTGATTTTTAGATCTGCTGTTTTTCATTTGTCATGCTGTATATTGTTCTTTTGGAGACTGCAAAACTAACTCCCAGGACCTAGTTTGTCTGGTCTATGTTTTCTAAATATTTCTACTTATTCTTGAATAATCAAGCACGTCCTTAAATGTATATAAAGTTTAATACATGAAATGCGTATACATAGAATAAACTCTTCCCAGTGCTATGTGTTCGATGTTCTTGATGTGAAGTACAACTCTTACACCCAATCGGAGTTGAAAGATGTGGGACTTGACTGTTTGGCTCTAAATGCCGATGAAATGTTTGGACTCTTTTTCAGCTTCCACCACGAAACCCACGAAAATTGGTAAGCCCCCTCCCTCCCCCCTCCCTCCCTCCCTCCCTTTCATCCTCCCTCACACCCTCCCTCCCTCCCTCCCTCCCTCCCTCCCTCCCTCCCTCCCTCCCTCCCTCCCTCCCTCCCTCCCTCCCTCCCTCCCTCCCTCCCTCCCTCCCTCCCTCCCTCCCTCCCTCCCTCCCTCCCTCCCTCCCTCCCTCCTCCCTCCCTCCCTCCCTCCCTCCCTCCCTCCCTCCCTCCCTCTCTCTCCTCCCTCTCTCTCTCCCTCTCTCCCTCCCTCCCTCCCTCCCTCCCTTTCATCCTCCCTCCCTTTCATCCTCCCTCACACCCTCCCTCCCTCCCTCCCTCCCTCCCTCCCTCCCTCCCTCCCTCCCTCCCTCCCTCCCTCCCTCCCTCCCTCCCTCCCTCCCTCCCTCCCTCCCTCCCTCCCTCCCTCCCTCCCTCCCTCCCTCCCTTTCCTCCCTCCCTCCCTCCCTCCCTTCATCCTCCCTCACACCCTTCCCTCCCTCCCTCCTCCCTCCCTCCCTCACACCCTCCCTCCCTCCCTTCCTCCTCCCTCCCTCCCTCCCTCCCTCCCTCCCTCCCTCCCTCCCTCCCTCCCTCCCTCCCTCCCTCCCTCCCTCCCTCCCTCCCTCCCTCTCCCTCCCTCCCTCCCTCCCTCCCTTCATCCTCCCTCCCTCCCTCCCTCACACCCTCCCTCCCTCCCTCCCTCCCTCCCTCCCTCCCTCCCTCCCTCCCTCCCTCCCTCCCTCCCTCCCTCCCTCCCTTCATCCTCCCTCCCTCCCTCCCTTCATCCTCCCTCCCTTCCTCCTCCCTCCCTCCCTCCCTCCCTCCCTCCCTCCCTCCCTCCCTCCCTTTCATCCTCCCTCCCTCCCTCCCTCCCTCCCTCCTTCATCCTCCCTCCCTCCCTCCCTTTCATCCTCCCTCACTCCCTCCCTCCCTCCCTTTCATCCTCCCTCCCTCCCTCCCTCCCTCCCTCCCTCCCTCCCTCCCTCCCTCCCTCCCTCCCTCCCTCCCTCCCTCCCTTTCATCCTCCCTCCCTCCCTCCCTTTCATCCTCCCTCCCTCCCTCCCTCCCTCCCTCCCTCCTTCCCTCCCTCCCTCCCTCCCTCCCTCCCTCCCTCCCTCCCTCCCTCCCTCCCTCCCTCCCTCCCTCCCTCCCTCCCTCCCTCCCTCCCTTTCATCCTCCCTCCCTCCCTCCCTTTCATCCTCCCTCACATCCTCCCTCCCTCCCTTTCATCCTCCCTCACATCCTCCCTTCTTCCCTCCCTCCCTCCCTCCTTCCCTCCCTCCCTCCCTCAAAAATAAAACTATTTCAGTGGCCATCTTCAGAGACCGACATTCAATCCGAAAGTTGTGGACATACTAAAAACGAATGTCGACAAATGTTGCAACTTTTGGCGGTTGAGGACAATATTTGTGAACGAGATCACAACATACTTGGGTAAGCCATCTTTAAAGTTGGAATTTCTTTCTTAGCTTCGATCAGTATTTAACCATCAAGAAATAGTTTTACACTTTTAGGGAAAGTTAGTGTTTAAAAGCTTTTCTAATTAATTGCGAATTAGGTTACACTCCCGTATTCCCATTTTATTCTGCGAAACACGCAATTGTGTATTGGTTTAACCCTTCAGTTACTGGTTGTGAATATATACAAATATTTCAGAGTCTATGCGATACCCTGTGAACATGGACAACCGTCTGTGGTTCCCAACAGTAACCGACATAAGAAATATCGTAACGGTAAAAGGTCTAGAAAAAGATAGACTCGAGGCCATTATCGAAGAACTACGTCATGAAGGAAACTCGGTCCACTACGTCGATGAGCCGGACAAGGTTATTTAAATTTTTGATGAAGTCTCCTTGAAATTGTTGCCATGTATTGTATTCAGTGTAAATAAATATAAAATACTTTAATATTTTAGGATGGTTTTCAATTTTTGTAGTGATTGATGTGTAAATTTGTAAACATTCTTTAAGGAAAATCCTCGGAACTCGAAGATGCTTTTGGTCTACCAGAACCAGACGCAAAAGGATATACTTAAACAGTTTGGTACCGTCTTGTTTATGGACAGCACGCACAAGACAAATCATTACAACTTGCCACTGTTTTTGCTCGCCTGTAGAACACCCCAAGGATACCAGGTTATAATTGTGACTTTTTTAGTTGGTTTTTATAAGCAAGAGTCTGATTCACAGTATATGTCTTTTTTGTTTCGGTTAGAAATAGAATGATCAATGATAAAAGTTAATTATCAATTTAAACGTAATATTTGAAGGTGGCCCAAAAATAACTACCCACACGGTTCCTGTCCTATGAGCAGATTCTAACCAATTAGACCATTGATTGAGTGAAGAAATCACAGATTAAGTGCCGAGATCATGTATCCGCCAGATCTTAAAATGGTCATAACCCGGTTTAGTTGTAAACAACCAACTATTATTTTGGGGAAGCACTTCAATTATCAAACCACATGTGTCTGGAGTTCCTAACTCAAAACGTTCTCACTTTGTGGTGACAAAAGAGAAAAAGAGGGAGTGGTACGCCACTCCCTCTGTAATTGATGAAATTTTACGAATATTTCAGGAAATCTAAGTTTGACCCATATCTATACTCTCTGAAATTTGCAAGCACTTCTAATGCCAATTATGTGAGTTATTTAAGGGTTGCGTGTGGGTTGCTAATTTTGGGCCAGCCTGAAGTATTACCTATATATATAATATATATAGGTATAATTATCATGATTAATTTTACCCTGGCCTCAGGTTGTCGCTTTTTTCATAACGTGTTCTGAACACCCGAACGGTGAGGAGATCATAGCAGAAGCCCTGTCGGTCATAAAGGGGTGGAATCCGGGAATGTCCCCTACATACTGTATGACCGACCAAGACATTGCGGAGATCAACGCCATGAGGGCAATCTTTCAAGGAATTCGTCCTTTTGGTGCGACTTCCATGTTAAACAGGCTTGGGACAAAAGAATTAAGTGCATCTTCAAGCTAAAAGACCTCGAAAAGAGTTAGTTTCCTACCACATTGATTTTCATTTAGGAAGTTTTGCAATTTATACGATTTATAACATGATATTTGATATTGCATTTAAGTGTTTATTGTGTGTTTTGGTACATAGAATTGTCATTCAAGTTAATTGTCATACTTTCTGCAGACGTTCCCCTGCACAGAGAATACGACAATGACAGAGGTATATGTTTTGATTTTGTTAGCATACGTGGGCAGGTTTCCATTTTGTTATCAGCGCTCACGATCGCTTAGTTAGCGCTTTTTAAAAAAAGCCGTTTTTAATCGATTATAAGCGGTTAAAAAAAATCGCTTATAGTCGACTATAATTGATGTAGTAATTCAAAAAAGCGCTTTTGTTTCCAGTAGGATTGGCTATTACAAGTGGTGGAAAAGCGGTCGGCCAGATAAGCGATTCGTAGTCGTTTTTTTGAACCATTTATAAGCAATTATAAGCGCTTATAGTTAAAGCTATAAGTTGGTTGCAATTTAGCTGATTATAAAGCGCTAAATAAGCGATTATCAGCGCTGATAACAAAATTTCATTTGAGGAAACCTGCCCATATGTGTGCACTATGTTTTCTATGTTTTAATGATTTCAGCTAAATTACATTGTTTCCTCAAACCTGGATCATATATATTAGAGGCATTTGGACAGATCCACGGCTATATCTAACTTAAGTTTTATTTTCAGCGAAAGTTGAAGCGTTCGAATGCATGCTGTATTTAATGTACGCAGAGACCCCCAACATCCACCTTCCCGACACTCGAATCGACCAATATTTCGAGGAAAGATTATGGAAGGTGATGACCAGTGACCTCTGTCTACGTAATCCCACATTTAGTAGCTATGTCCTCTATTACGCAGATCGCAGAGAAGTAAGATTTTTTGTGAAATTCTTAATTCTTTCGTTGGCATCATACATTTTGAGTTTGTTAAAACTCGAATTGAATGACGAAATGAATGACGGCTGTACCGGGTACCCAGAACAAAAATAGGCTTGAATGTTGACAAGCAGATGTTCAATAACCTTAAAATATCTCTTTATAAATATATCTTCTCAGTATTGGGCTATGCCGTACAGAAATCTGGAAGCTCTTGCTGGGGTCAGAACAAACAATGGAATAGAGTCGCTTAACAATGTTTTGAAACACAGAGTGTTTAATGGCGTATCCGCCCATCGTTCCCTTCCTCAGCTGCTAGCCTCTCTGGTTTTTGACTTTATCCCAAACAGGCTGCAGACGTATAGACACAAGGTAAAATTTTAATAAACATAATGCTTACCAATGAGAATATGAGCAAACAATATCGATCGTCGAATTATAAACATATTTGATTTTCGGTTTTATTTCTTCGCTAGTTGTTTTATAGAATCAGTTCGCATGCATAAACCCATGAGCGCAAAGTTAGCCCAATAAGCCCATAGACAATAGTCATGTAGATATCAAGTTACAAAATTACAAAATAAAATTATTCATCAGATGATATCAGACTCCGTGAGTTATAAGAGGATCGTTTCACAGAACCATGTGTTACCATCATTCTTTAATGGTATCCCGTCTAAGAATCTCATCTTGGTGAAGGTTTATATTTATAATGTACAGCTTCTTTGTTTTCGGATATTTGACATTTTTCAACCCAAATGTATGTCACTACAAAGTTATTGTTCAGGATATGAACTTTGTAATTTTCAGGAAAGTTATTTTCGATCCTTCGAAAAAACTAAAGACGACATCAGGAAACTGGGTGACCAATATGTTGTCAGGACAAAGGATTCTGAAGGAAATCCCTTCGCGTACAAGGTAATTAATACTTAATAGACTAGGATTTGTTGCAACTTGTCTCCAATAATCTGATTTAGTCGTTATTGAGTCTCGCACTTTGATTACCTTTCAAGCAATTTCTACTTTTTTCTGAATAGAATCATTGATGACAGTTTCTGATAAAAGTAACAGAAACTGTAATTATTGAGCCTATTCAGAAACATCCAGAAATTTACTGAATGATAGTTTCACCATTAGCTGACCAATAACTATTGCAGACCACAGTTTATGAAGTAATTTACCATGAGCTAACATCATGGTCAGATACTAGAATCCTTTCTAAATTCCTTTCTAAACTTGCAAAAATCTTAGGTATCTCTATCGGAAGAAGTCAGGTGTGACTGCATTAAATTCCGTGGCACACCGACGTTACCGTGCAAACATGTGCTAGCGATTTTGAGAATATATGAAATTGACTGGACGCAACTCCCGACCACATTCAGGTAAAACTTTTTTTTGTTTAACATGATTGGCCTCACGATAAAGTCAATAGGTTATTTCCTGTCGGCGAACCCATGAACCATTTCGATAACCTGGGCAACCTTGTCGAGTTCAAAGTTTGGCCTTGAATTTAAATTGAAGCTATCATGATCAAGGTTCCATGATCAGGGTGAAATATTGACTGAGGACGTCCGCCAAAAATCGCAGATTTTCAGATCACCCCCTCCCCTGTCCGGGTGTGTCCGAACAGGGGACACACTGTTCTGGATTTTCAGAAATCAACCCCCCCCCCCCCCCCCCCCCCCCCCCCCCCGTGTCCGTATTTCAGGATTTGTCCGAAATTCCAAAACCACCCCACCTCCCTGACTTCATAAGTAAATAGTCTGGCCCTGGGACATTGCTCTCGAATTCAATCGAGATCAAAATGTGATGGTTATAACAAGTGTGCCCGCATCCGTTTACTTCATTGTTGTATCTCTGAACTGTAGTAAAACTTAGCCTCGTATTTAAACCCTAATTTGTAAGCTTTAAACCGAAGTTTTAGAACTTGATTCGGAACAGCGAATGTAAAAATTTCCGGATATATTCAATATTGTTGGTTGCTTGCTGAAACGGCTGCTGATCATGCATCAATCTTAGTGAATTAATTTCATCAGACGTCAATATTATTCTTTAATTTGCTAAAAATTGTTAACAGAAAATATAAAACTATTTTTAAAACTGTTTCTTCTCACTAGCTCACTAGCAATTTGTAACTTAAAGTTTTGGCTATCAGCTGTCATCCTATAAATACAAATTATTGTTAAAAGTTTACCAAGATTTTTTCAGACTAAGTCCTCATCTCAGCGTCGACAGCACTCTAGGTAGAAACGTTTCTACTGAGTTACCTCAGCAAGTTTATTTTGGCCCCGACCGTGACCATCAGCTGCCGGATGAAGATGAGGGATCATGCACTAATGAACCAATCGAAGTAATCGATCAATCGTGTTCTAGTGAGGAGGTACCAGGCCCCAGTACTGCAGATAAGGATCTTGACTTTAACAAGTCATTTAGCATCTTAAGTGACCTCAAGACTCAAATGTTCAGGTAATATTATATATTATAATTAGCATAAGCTCTCTAAGGGAAGAATTTTATTCCTGATTCCTCCTCGATCATTCAAAATATTGGTTCACTTAACAAAAATGTAATTTGATTGAATTAATGAGTCATTAACATAGTATCACTACAAAGAATCCTTATTTTAACTTAATTTGCTTCTATAAAGATCAATGTCTCAGACATAGCCTCATGAATTGAACTCGATTTCAATCATTGTGCTCACAATCATTGCAACAAATGGTTATCAATCAATCGAACCAATCATTTGATAATCAACCGAATGGATCAAAACCACAATAATCAGATACGCAACACCTTTCAAAATATATCTACAGGATTCCTGCATCTAAAAGGGGAGAACTCCTCAAACTTATGGAAGACACTGTTAGAGACCAGCTTATACCCTCGTAAGTCTTTAAAATTTAACTACTTCCTTCTGAATTCAGATGTCATATTCTAGCATTAATAATACTCTTAAAAAATCTTGAGGAAAGGCCCTAAGGTGTGAAAGTAACCTAAATCGGTATATTTTTGGGCTGCCAGACTTTGGGGCCGGAGTGATATGATCCACCATATACGTCATCAAGTAATTAACATGCAAGCTTGAAGCTTGTGGCGTATAATTAGTGATGTGATCCATGGATTGAATATAGTTGACCTAGAAATGGGCTAGATCTGGGGTAGAGTTCATATGAGTTGGGTATGTCGTGTAGAAAGAACAAAGGTCGTACAGAATACTGCTGGAAGGAGTCTTTCCAACAGCAAGCCGATCCAGATGATAGTCTGTTGCTCCTTAGAGCAACATCTTCAAACATCCTCTGAGCCAAATACAACAATGTTTAAAATTGCTAAACAAGTTTGAGTAATAAATTATGATCATGAATTAACCAGTAATCGACCGGAATTGGCAATTTTGAGCTATCCCGGTCCCGGTCAAGTCACATTTTTCATCCCGGTCTCGGTCCCGGTCCCGGTAAATTGATAATCTCTTTGAATCTCAGTCCCGGTCAAGTCACATTTTGTATCCCGGTCCCGGTCAGGCCTGAAATCATGTCCCGGTCACCTCCTGGTCAGAATCAAGCACCTGTTGACATCCTCTGAAACCGTTGAGGAACTTGGAGAAGGTAGGCATGACTGTTGATAGAATGCGATACTACTACCTTCTATCACCCAATATTTATAATACCTAGAACACTAGATCGGCTCACTCCCCTTGCATGCCTTTGACACGTACGTCTCACATGTGATCTACGAGTCGAGCAGTCAGATCATGTTTACTTCTTAATGTACAGCTATGATTTACAGAATTGACATGTGAACTCTACCCCAGATCTAGCACATTTCTATGTCAATTAAATTCAATCCATGGATCACATCACTAATTATACGTCACTAATTGGTGACGTGATCTGACCCCTCTTTGGGGGCCGGATCAGTTTCCGGTCCCAAAGTCTCCCAGTGTATTTTTGGACGCTGATTTCGAATCACTTCCCGTAGGGTAAAAACGCTTCCCTGGAAATTGATAGGCAAAAACCTGTTTTGGTCACGTGACATTATAGTTAAACACGAATTCGAATGTTTAGGGCTCGGGTTATAGGTTTAGGTCTATAGTTAGGGTCACGGATATAGCTTCAGGGTTATGGTTAGGATTTGGATTAGGGTTAATGTGAATTTTGAAACCGTTTTGTTCGACTGCAAAACCATTAAAACCAAATTCACGTGATAATGTTAAGGCAAGCGAATGAGTGAGAATATAGTAACAAATAGTCACAATATTACCAACGCATGTAGTCACTCACTAGTCACAGCACACAATTATACTAATAAACTGGTATAAACGAAACCGGCATATCCAAAGATTTTAAATCAATCTATTGAATAAATTTAAATATATCAATTTCTTTCAGGGTTCGGAAGCTAGGAGAAAATGCCCAAATCCGCCGAGACGATTTTGCAGCCACTTTACCAAAGCCAACAAAGAAAAAGCGGAAACTATTTCCGAAATACACTGGTCAACACAGCGATAGTGATTTCGAGTAAAAATTTATGACCATTCTGCCTTTATAATTAATATTATATCCATGATGCACTGTTATATTGAGCACAAAAAATATCTTTAATTTTGAAACTTTAGGATTTGCGATTCCGCTTTTTCCTCGTTTGATTCGGTAAAGAGAACAGAGAAGACAGAGAATTAACATTTTGTTGTTTACTATCGGATACGTGTTTGGCGCTCAGAATTAAATTGACTATATAATTCGGCCGGTTTTGATGAGCGAGTTCATGCTTCTGCCACGTGTTTTATTTTGCAATCCAACTGCAATAGAGAAAGCCTCACTGAATTAGGCACTTATAGTTGCACTAATATAATAATAATATGATGCGATGGATAATTTCATTTAGAGAAATTTAGAGATTTTTAGATATTTAGTGATATTAAAGTTGTCACATAGGAGTTCACCCACACTTGCCATGCACAGATTAAAAGTTTTAATAAAGCTATCTTATACTTAAATATCGATCATGGTCGGTATTATATAGGTTTGAGGAAAATCGTATAATTACAGAATCTGAAGTATCAAAATATAATGATTGATTAGTGGTTTTGGTCAGTTACTGTTAATTGCTCCCGATATTGTTAATTTCATTCAGACTCTTTGAGTTCTATTTAACAACTGCAGTTATTTTATCACTTTTATAAGGCGACCAGCGATATATTTTGTTAATGATTTTTTTTGCCTTCATTTATTTTATCAACTGTAGCGTTTATATTAAAGATTACCGATCTTTACATCTTTACATCTTTACATGTTGTTATTATAATTCTAACAGCTCATTGACGAGTCGTCATAAAATTTTGTTTTAATTCTTCAAACATGCAGCTAGCTGGTACAAGAACCAGATAACATTCTTGCGACGTAATTAATATAATTAATTGACATAATAAAATAATAAAATATGTTACACTGTATTTAAGTATATGTAATATGCAACCTGGTCCTTGTGCCGAAAATTCAATTAGCTAATTACCGGCCATGCGTTGCATAAATTCCATATTAGGGCCCATTTCGGTCACAAAGCGGAGCTTAAATTGAGTTTATTGCACGCGCGGTTGACAAATTATGTGAAAAAACTGTCCTGTCACAAACAATGCGCGTTATAGAGGTGACCAATGAAATCACGGCATTAAAAACACGTGATAGCGCGCTGGCGAGTGAATTAGTAAAATCCTACGAAGTAGCGCGCGCCGGGCCAGACCATTAACATTAACAATGGTCAAGGCTGGCATGGCCGTGAGCCAAATTTCATTTAAAACTGATTAGACTGAATAACAATGTGACACATATTATAAACTAAAAAGCAATATTGAATATGACACTTGACAGGATTGAGGTTCTGAAAGTTGAATCATGGATGATGTATAAATGTTTTTTGTATCACGTGGTGATTCACACTGTCGCTTCACTATAGTGGTAGAGTTTCTACGATACAGGGGGCTAGCCGCGCACTCGTGCGCGGCGGGTCATACAACGTATGACAAAATATTTCCAGTTTCCACCGAAAACACATTTTAATTTTGATTTCTTAAAAGTATCGCGCTACTTTTATTTCACATTTCGACCGCGAGGCTAGGCAAATGCTATTAAGTAAGTAAAGTTTTGTTTTATCATTTTGATGTCCACAGTTTTAACTTGATTCACGATGTCAATCCTTCGCATTTCGCCGATCTGCATTTGTGGTTGCGAGAAGCATTATTTGATGCGCGCGCGACCCAGTAGTGCATCGCGCTACAAAGTTTTAACTTGATTCACGATGTCAATCTTTCGCAGCTTGTCGAGGCCCAACGATGCATTTCGCCTATCTACCGGCCGTGGTTGCTGAAAAATTTATTTGATGGGCGGTGCGGCTTCGGGCTTATTACTGGGCCGCGCTCAGCCTGTCATTCCGCCGAATCTCTATTCATATGTTAATGAACATGATAGCCTGAGGTCCCCAGGTAATGCGGCTTAATAATGGATCGCGTTACATAATTTTAACATTTCTCTTTGCTTGACGATGTCAACCCATCGAGATCGTTGCTTTGCGAAGCACAGCAACAAGCAACGATCGACGATGCGAAGCAAGAATGTTAGTTCGCGCGGCGCGGCGAAGCGGCGAAGTCTTCCAACTTTTCATTTCACTTTCACATAAATTTAGTAAATAATCGAAATTCGATCAACGAAACTAACATTCAATATGATTTCAAAATTTAAAGTATTTTAACTTTCAATTTCATTGTTAACGGGTGATACTAGTAAAATATCTGTTCCATATATTGGACTGTCGACGAGTCCAACTCGGCGCGCGTCCTGGTAGGTTGTAAACCTACAATTTCATTGTAACAAAAATATTTTAAAACGCCAAATTATTTTCGACGCACCGCGCATATTTTGTTTTTCCTCGCCATCCTGAGTAGTCCTATAAAATCGAGCGCTACATCTAAATTTCCTCAATTGATTGCAACATTTTTAACTATTTCAGTCGATGCTATCTTCAGCATCGGGGAACTGGGTTATTATTTCTGGTAAGCCGGAGATAATGATTAATTACTTTATATACACTCTACTGTCACGTGACCTTTTTAAAACGTCCTCTAGGTGGCTCTTAATGACTATTCGAAACCCTAACACTCTAGTCTGATCTCCACCCTAACCCTTTACACTAACCCAATCCCTAACTGAATCATATGCTGAAATCCTAACCCTAACGAGAAATTAGACCAACTTCCTTGTATCGGCTTGACGTATCTGCTAGAGGAGTTTGGACTCCATTTGATAAGACCTTTCTTGACATAAGGGTTTCACACCCCAATTGCTTATCAAACAGGACCAAAACTCTTCAAGAAGTATACGAAGAGAACGAAAAGGAGAAGAAGGATGAGTACTTGGAGAGAGTGTTGAACGTAGAGAAGGCCACTTTCACCCCAGCCGTATTTCTCACAACTGGAGGCATGTCCAAAGAATGTAAGCGGTTTCCAAATAGAGTGGCAGACCTCATCGCCAGGAAAAGAAAAGAGAGGTATTGCGATGTGGTAAGACATGTAAGGACAAGAATAAGATTCGCTATGTTAAGAACCACACTCATAGCTCTACGAGGGTACAGAGGGAAAAAAATGGACAGCAAATATGAGACACCACTATCAGAAGTCTCTTATAACCTCATCCCTGCCCCTATGATGGAGTAGATGTGTATTATATATATCTGATTGTTGATGTTTCATATTATATAATATTGGTAGCAGTGGACAATTTCCGTTACCTCTGTATTGTGCTCTGCCAATTGCAACACTTGAATTACTTTATTGTATATATACTGTTTGACACTCTTTCTCACTTCCTTGTATGGTCATATCACGTTATCGAGACGGTTTTTCGCCGATATCTCTCTAGTGGAGCATTTTAACCCTATGTCATGTGGGGTAATTCGGAACCATCATTCAAAAATACATAGAAATAGGCAGATTTCCCTAAATTTATTATTACGCTCCTGAAATTTTGGCTCTGGTAACTAATTAATGTGACACGATGTTATTGTAAGATGACAATTAAATAGACCCTGTGCGCTGCGCTCACGCCCAAACCTAAGGATTACTCAACAATGTGTGGCTTTGTGCGCAGCAGTACTAGTAAATCCTGTAAAATCAACTAATTTGTCTAATCTTAGGGAGGGGCACCCCCCCCAAGATGGGGTCAGTATTTGTTACATCACTGTGTACATCCAAACCATAATTCGGAATACACTTTATTCCTTTAGTTGCTTGATTTCCATTGGGATCAAAGATTCCATTGAAGAGTTTCAGATTGGTCAAAACGTGGGTCAAAATAAACCACTGCACTTGATTTACCCTGGCTTAATCCAGAAGTTTCTGTCATTACTTCAGATGATTGTTTATCCTTTATAAGTTAAATCCTTCATTTTTCCTTCTTTTCCCTAAATGTGTCTACTGGAAAGTTCATACACATTAACGTTTTATTTGGTGTATCATGTTTTAATAGTCTTGCATGGTTTACAATATGAAGGTTGCTTTTCTAGGTTTAATGTGTCCTGTCCTCGTGGCACACCTGTGCATTTTAAGTTGTTGTGCCACTGTAATATAAAAGTTTAAATTATTACTATTATTATATCGGGTCTCAATAAGAGGTCTCAACTGCCTAGGCATCAAACCTTCAACCTTGGCAATCGGTAAATTTCCTCTGGTCCGGAGTCAGCTGACCCTAGGGACCAGAGGATAAAGGCGTAGAGACTGTGTGTATCTACAAAAGTGGTTGTTTTTACTAGAGACAGGGCTTGCAACGCAAGGGAAGAAAAACAGGAGAAACAATCACAAAATGCATATTATATGACTTAAATAGAAATTCAAACAATCCTACACTACAATACATTAACAACTATTATTATTATTATTAAGTAGTCACTGTTTTAATTTTCTGTATAGTATTAATCATGTCACTATCTTCATAACCTTTTAGTAGGGATTAGGGAGCTCTGGGATAGAGATGATGTGGTTGTTTGGGTGGACTACTTTTGCCATCATCCTTACATTTTCCCACTGCAAGACAGTCACGTGAGTAAATTGAAGCTGGAATTTCCAACCTAATAATCTTGGCTAGTTGATGTAGGTGTGAGCAATCTTTGGTTTCCATGACGTTCTGAACATTTGCCTTTTTCAGTTTCATCTCTAACTCCAAGATTGCTCGAGACAACAGGGGAACAATAGTCACCAAATTCACATTTCATGGTTAGTGCTGCCAATTTTTGATTTCATAGTTTTTCTCTCATAATCAGTACTCTAAATGCAAACTCATTGATCTAAAAAGGAAAGTACAGTTTTGTATTGATACTTTAATTATAGAATTCTGCAACATTAATGAATATTCAATAATTTTTAAACGGTAGTTCTCAAGAAGCTAACATCATCAGGTAGTCAAGCTCTAGCAAGGCTGAGAGGTAACGACAGTATTGGAGGACTCTATTTCTTTCCAAGAGATAAGATTCTTGCAGAAAGATCTAAAAATGACTGTAATCAGTTCTTGCGTGGAGCTTCATTTTCATGTTAGTGACAGTTTAGGGAACATTATAATATCCCACCTGCTATGGATAGCTTAGGACAAGCTTAACGTTATTTTTATTTTATGTAATTAAACTTCCAAAACAAAATTTTAAATCCGTTAAATAATTTTACCACGTTTTCAATATGAAACTCGTTATTCCTTCTGTAATTAAAATTTGCTTTCCAGTGTTTCCTAAAAACTCAGAAACTGATTTCAAAGAGCGCAAGTTTCCCCTGTGGTCGAAGGAACCACACACCTTCTATGCACTGTTTGTAGATGCAGCCACATGTTACCCCCAGTACCCTAATCAGAAGAATGTTGGACTTGAGCTTCACCTTCTTAATGATGAAGCTTCTGGTGGACATCTTTCTGCAGAGGAAAATGGTATGTAAAGGAATGTGTATTGTTTACTGATCAGTAAATTTAGAGTTACGAACTTATGATTTAATCTGTAATTAGAGATATTTTTATTCACACGTCATGACAAACTTCTGCCCTATTCGTTGTTTTGCTTTTTGACATTATGAACGCTAAATCAGTCTTTTATCATCAATTTTGTAATATAAAAATAACAAACAATCCATTCCATATAGGATTGAAAGCAGCACATTTGTTATTACTCCTCTTGTTTGTTGCTGGTTGTATTTGGTTTGGTATCTCATTACACGGTATCATATCTGGAAGTGGTTCTATGCTTTTTGTTATGCAGGTTTGTCATTATAATTTATATATATCATTATGGTGTACTGCACCAGATTAACCCAGGCTAAAGTGTTTATTTTTTCTTGTATTATGCAAAAAAATATGATCGTTAATGAGCTGTTTTGAATGACTTCTTAGAGTATCATACAAACTTTCGTAAACTTATTTCCCTCTCTCCCCCTAGTTGTTCCTGGCATGTTCAGCGCTACAAGGGTTTACTCTCATGATCCCCACCCTACACTGGGTGACGTATGAGAGTAGCGGGTGGGGCTGGCCTTTCCTTTACTCCCTTACTGCCCTCTCTGCGCTGGCTGCAGATTTGGCTATGGTCGGTAAGTTAACTTGAGATATTAACAGTTTATTAGCATAAAATAAGTACTAATATTAAGTTGTAGTCACACAGGAACAACCGGAATTGACACGGGCAAATCATTTGTTACGCACCCTACGCAATTATCAATTAAGTCTTGTACTTAGTATATAATATGATTTAATATTGTATGGGCGTGGTATAAAATATTCAAATTTTGGCGACAGAATCCTCGAATGAGTAGGTACAGTATGTCATCTGCAGAGCAACAATTCTCAAATATATGAAACCTGTGGTATAAGACCCAACGTATGTAAACTGACTTTTGGCCCCCTCCCCTGAAGTAAACTCACATTTCTGGTGATATAGCTATTTTGTATGTATTTTAAAATTTTAATGTACATTTATAATTATTTATACTACTTAATTTGGTTGATCATAGGTTGCCAGAATGAACATCATTAAGCCTTATTTATGAAGGTGTTTACTGTTTAATATACGATAATATAACGGCCGTTTAGTGCGATTTGGTAAATAATACCACTGAAGATGATATTCGTTTAATAATCAAACGAACAAGTTTGACGAGTAACTGCCTAAACACTTCAAAGAGTGTGTTATGTCTAATAAGTGAAATAACGACACTGCTACTAACACAACTGTAGTTGTTAACAAATATATATCTCAGGTTTGGTGGTGGATATCGTGCTGGGCTGGACCCTCGGCAGCTGCAAGAGAATAACTACCTCCAGATCCGAAATGGTTCGTTTTATCACGTGATATTTTCCTTTTATTCCTGTACCTGGCTACATTCCGCTCACATAGTCTCAAATAGCTCAATCCGCAATCGTTACGCGCCGTTACTTTCTTCATCATCATGTCATCATCAATCATCATGTCATCAAAACTCAAAAGTTTGTCTAGACTTTCTTCACAGATGATAATTTATTTATTTATTTGTCAGATTATTGACCTGAATCACTTGTTTTAATTTTATAGATTTACGTCATGTAGTAATGAAACTCGTCTCACTGGATGGAATGCGTCAGATATTTTCTTAAAACGAGTGAAGAAAAGAGCCAGTTCCGGTTCCAACCCAGCTGAAAAAAGCTAATCCTGAGCTGGCCGTGTTTTACTCCCAGTGCAAATATCTTGAAAATAAATCTCTAAAATATTCAGATATCAAACATAAAATGACACACTCAGAAACCGTTCCATATCCTCATTTAAATTTACTTGACGTAACAACCCGATATTGATACGGCTATAACCATTCCAACTTATGTGCAATTTATCATCAATTCTCTCTGTCTACATAAGGAATAATCCCTTGTGCATTAATCACTAGCACCCTCCACGCTCCTACAGCACGCTTATAGATTAAGTAACTGGTACAGGCATATGAACCGTATATGACACGTGACAGCAATTAGCCTATTAGATCCCAGCGTTACCCAATATAAAGCCAGAATCAGTAACCAAATGTAATCTCCCAATATATAATAATTACAGATAGGGTCACTTACCAGAACTATTTATCGCCCTTTTATAGTACATTAGTATTGCTCTGAAGCAGTTCACTGCATAACGCCTCGAGTTGATCCTGTTCACTCAGCTGTTCACTCAGCTGTTCAGTCTAGCTGAAGTAAGATTTAGGGAAGTTGTAAATAGCCCTGACAAGTATTGGAGTATTGGTGGCTGCGTAAAGGGCAGGGTTACTAGGGTTAAACTATTCTAACTCTTATGTTGTCTACTTGTAATGGTTACTAGTGGTTACTAATGTTGTATACTTGTAGTGGTTACTAGTGGTTACTAATGTTGTCATTTGTAGTGGTTACTAGTGGTTACTAATGTTGTCTACTAGTAGTGGTTACTAGTGGTTACTAATGTTGTCCTCTTGTAGTGGTTACTAGTGGTTACTAATGTTGTCTACTTGTAGTGGTTACTAGTGGTTACTAATGTTGTCTACTTGTAGTGGTTACTAGTGGTTACTAATGTTGTCTACTAGTAGTGGTTACTAATGTTGTCTAATAGTAGTGGTTACTAGTGGTTACTAATGTTGTCTACTTGTAGTGGTTACTAGTGGTTACTAATGTTGTCTACTTGTAGTGGTTACTAGTGGTTACTAATGTTGTCTACTTGTAGTGGTCGGGTTACTGCCGCAACGTGCCGCATATTGTCCAGAATATACAGGATCTAGGAAAGAGGAGGATATCTTAATAATTATTAAATTAATTAATCGAATAAATTATTTGCTTAATGTGGGAACTTGACCGTTTGATGAGATCCGACCACATATTATGATAAACATTGTTTATACAGGGTGTTTCATAAATAGTGTCCTGTTTTTGATTTATTGTCAAATTTAGTACAAATGAAATAACTTTTCAAATTTTGGTTGTAAGTGTAACAAATATATCAAAAAATCATAAAACACAATAAAATTTGATTCAATAATTTATTATCTGCTCGAACCATCGTCCTTTATTGGAGAGCACATGTTGATATCGGGTGAGGCAGTTGTCTACTGCAGACTGCACCGTGCTCAACTGTATTCTCCTTGCCTCTCTCCTGATATTCTGCTTAAGTTCTGCGGTTGTTTTAGGGACTGGATTGCTATAGACTTTACTTTAGAGCAGATTTCGGCCTACCCGTACGCATGTTCTTAATCAGGGTACAATCAGTTTCTAGCTTCTTTACAAGACGTCGTATTGTCCTATCATCAAGTTTGCTGAATTTAGACTTGTTCTTCTTCTGTAGCAGACGCCTAGCACTTGTCACACTGCCTCCACAAATCCAATAAGTCCTCACAATATCGAGTTTTGTTTCTTTTGTGAACCCCATTTTTCTCAAAATTCGACTTTTTGGAACAGAGCCAAAAAAACTAACAAAGTTGAATCGCTGGAACAAATGAGCTTAACAGATTAAATTTGTAAGGTTTATGAACTAATGGCAACCAATAATGGGAATTTTGCTCCTTTATAAAAAAAATTATTGTTTTTTAAAATCAGGACATTATTTTTGAAACACCCTGTATATAACGAATAAATATAATCAATAATTATCAGTCATATTTAAATGACTTGATAAATAAATTGCACGCTTCGACGTCATACATTATAGATGGTCATTAATTTTATTTATTCAAGCGTGACTATTCTCTATTTCCCTTATTCAAATTTCAGATACTTAGATACATATTAAAATTTGTTAAACTGTATGAGACAGGTTTTAAATATTATGATAGAAATATTCTGAATATGATAGAAATATTCTAAATATGATAGAAATATTCAAAATATGATAGAAATATTCTGAATATGATAGAAATATTCTAAATATGATAGAAATATTCTAAATATGATAAAATATTCTAAATATGATAGAAATATTCTAAATATGATAAAATATTCTAAATATGATAGAAATATTCTAAATATTTCCAGGTGTTCCGTGTGGTGGCGGTGCTGGGTGTCCTGCAAGTTGTCCTTCATTTGTACACAGCTACCATCGATACAAACGACCCCAACTACTACAGTTTCAGCGCCAAGACTGAGATTCTGCAGGGACTTGTTCTGGTAAGTCTTATATTGATAGTTGACACGTGATAGGAATGAGCACGTGACAGGAATAAGCACGTGACAGGAATAAGCACGTGTCAGGAATAAGCCAGATAGATTCCACTATTTTATATTCACGTTCTAAATTACACACAACGCTGCTATCTAACTTTCTCTAAAGAACAGAATTATAAAACCTTCATTCTGCGCCAATTTGCTCTGTCAAAAGCAATATTTCTAAGATAATTTAAATTATGAATATTATTAAGAAACTATTCCACTATTGTCCAATCAAACCACGGAATCACTTGTCACGTGTTAAATAATATTACCTCCCCACTAGAATCCAGATTTATTAATTACTTCTGATTATGTGTTTAATTGCTTAATTACTTCTGATTATGTGTTTAATTGCTTAATTACTTCTGATTATATGTTTAATTGCTTAAGTAATTATTTATTAATATTTAGGCTCAAATCAATTTCCAATCTGATTATCGGATCCACCAAAAAAGTCGGATGAATTTCAAAGATTTTGATATTTCCATCATGGTCAACACGACAACACACATTTATTTTCAGTTGGCACAAGGATGTTTCTTCTTAGCTATCTTAGCAGGAACAAACGGTGAAGATCGCAGCGCTCTCAGACAGGATTTCTACTCCTCTTTCGCCTGGGTAAGTGCACTTTTATACATTTATTTAATTTATTAACTTTATAAACAGGGTGGGTTGAGATCAAGTGACAGCTCCGTGAATATTGTTATAAGTGCGTTTATAATTCGCGAAAACTGTTTTCTAGATATCAATCCACTCTTTTTCTTAACTTAATTATATTGATCAGTTTTAAATTATTGTAAAGGTATATTTTTACATTATTTGTTGAAAAGATTGTTTTGCGAAGCTTTAATGAGCTGATAACGTTACTTTTTAACGAGTTAAATAAGCTGACTTCTGTAAAAGCGTTGTGTAACTGCAAATGTGAAAGTTCTAAAACATACTAATTACTCTTATCAAGTTAATGTGCATTCTTCTGAGCGATTTATTCAAGTACGGAACTTGCATTTTGTCTTAGCAAGTGTCTCTAGCAAGATCATCTAACTGATCTGAGAATTAAATCAATTTCTTTCTTAAAGCAATTTAATGAGCAGAAGGTTTCATTTCCCTGAAGTATGGTTTAAACTGTTCATGTGTGACGAACATGACAGCTTCTTAAATATGGAATCAAGTTAAATAACCACTTTTAGTTAAATAACCACTTTTAGTTAAATAACCACGTTTCAATAAATTCTTACGAAAATTATTACGAAAGCCACCAAAGTTAGGAGAACGTGATGACATGTCACATGTGAAAGTTGACCAATCAGCATCTTCTGTTATTACGGAGGTTGATTTTGATTCCAGTTCTACCTTTGATGTTAAGCTGTTTTGTCTCGAACATGTTCTACGGAAATTTGAAATTTCTTTATCATTTAGAGAACTAAATTTAGTTATAAATAACTAAATTTAGTTCTCTATCCGCCACTGCTGAGATTGCTTCCATTTCAAGAGCGGACGTAGAATTGACAACATGTCTAATTTTGCAGCTTGCGAAAGTTGTGTTCTTTGGAATTCGGGAAAGCGAATTTTCCAAATCTGTTTAGAATTTCTCTGTATTTGTGCACCTGGGTTTTTTTGATAGCTACTTTCAAATCAATTTCTTAATGATGATTTGTGACAGCTCCACAATTGAAAAAATGAATGATGACATGCCCTTTCATTACGAATGTCGTCGTCCAAGCCATTTTTGATCGTTTATTACGCATTGTACTGGTGTTAAAAAGCTCATGAAATTCAACCATATCTGTGTAATATAGTTAGTATCTTCTGGGTCACCCTGTAGTATCTCCTTTTAAACGTAATCATTATGATAATCCTCTCAAAAATTCATGTTGTAACAACCATATCATTACTTCCACTGTGGTTAGGTTATTAAATTGGTTAAAATTCAAAATTACTCTTAAACAAAGCAACTTAATAACTAAATCGCTGATAGCATTCCAAAACGTGCAGAAAATTATAACTATTTATGGAGATAAAATTACAAACAGTCGCAGTTACACAGCATTTTTATGGTATCTCATTGTTATGTTTTTATCTTGTCTGTGAAGATTGTACCATATTTTCAAGGTCGCAATTCCTTATCATTTGTATCAATTTCTTAACTACTCTCTTCAATTTTTTCAGTTTAAAATAAAATGTATTAGTTTTTTTACACTTCAAATTCGTAATTTGTTAATTCGAAAATTAGATAAATGAATCCCTTATACCAATTGAATGATAGCAACTGTCGACTGATGTGTCACCCAATCTGAATTGCGACCTTGAAGTAAACTGTATCACCGTGTCATTACTGCATACTGACTGGACCTGAAAATTAAAATAAATGTTAAAGTGATTGACAGACCACTCACCGGCAAAGTTATTTAAAAATAAAGTTGTTATTTAATAAATTTACGTCTTAAACAATACATTAGATGATTTTAAAGTATATATAATTTAAATTATCGTAATGATTTTTAACTTGTATAATAATTGTACTTGTTGTACTACTTGTTCTATTAAAGTCCACTGTGAAACATTGTCGACTGCACGATTGTAATGTTGCCAGACGAAATGGGTCTGAAATGATCACTGATCGCATGACTGATCACATGACATTACACTAAAGCAACACATTATTTGCTATAGAGTGATCTCAGGCGCCAATTTGTTCTGACAATATTATAAACTTGCAAGTTGTGTTATGTTTAAATGTAAGTAATTTAACCCAAGCTAATCGCTCAATCTGCGGCTTATGTTGTATTATATAAACAAATATGTGAACATAACTCACTAAAATAGTCCTTGTCACGTGTTTGTTGTTTATATTAACGGTGGTTTGCTAATCTTTATTGTGTAAACACTGCAGTGTGTAGTGCGGTGGTAAATCTATTTACATCATACTAATTGTAACGCTGGTGATGTACCGAAATAAGTTTACTCATTCGGTCTCATTCTACTTAATGTAAAATTAGTGAATAAAATTTCTGAGTTATCAAAATAAATGTAACCCGTGAACTGTGAAGCAAATAGAGTACCAGCTGTATTGTCAAATTACTAACTACTGCAGCCGCTGTTTGGGATATCAGCTGTATGTGGTTATTAGTACCACTGTTAAATTACTGACAAAGTTAACTTTCCATCCCATTTAACATAGTTAACATTGCATAGTTAACATTGCACAGTTAACATCGCATAGTTAACATTGCATAGTTAACAATACACAGTTAACATTGCACAGTTAACATTACATAGTTAACATTGCATAGTTAACATTGCACAGTTAACATTGCACAGTTAACATTACACAGTTAACATCGCATAGTTAACATTGCATAGTTAACATTGCATCACTCTCTGAACATTCCAGATTATAATATCCTGGTACTCTGCACACCCCGTCTCCCAACTAATCGTCCTGTTTATGGCCGAATACAACCGTCTCAAGGTATTCGTGGCTATATCCCAGTTCCTGCGGGGGTGCGCGCTAGCACAGCTCGCTAACCTCTTCATCAAGCGCAGCCTCTTCTGGGAGGTCTCCTCTCAGTCTGGTACTTCTATGCCCTTCACGGAGCGCAGCTTCGCGCGCAGGACGGAGAATGATCAGCACGTGCAGAATGATCAGCACGTGCAGAATGATCAGCACGAGCAGATTATGACCGGGTTTGGGCACCAGGGATATGATAAACTCACCAAACGTCATTAGTATAGGTCATTTGATGGGTTAATTTGATCAAAGTTCAATTTTGTTGTTTTCAAACCATTTTCTTGTTTTGTTAGATTGTTTACGATTTTTAACATGTTCTTTGCTTGACATAGCGTAACACGCTATGCAAGGGTATTTATTGTTATTATTAGGGGGTTTTTAACGAACATTTTGGAATTTCTTTGATACGTTTTTATAGATTTTTATCAACTTTGTACCTTGTACTTTTCTAAGACATCTAACATTTGTACCATTCCTCACCGTACATATTTTGTATATAATAATACAATTATACCCAGCATTCATTTTATGATTAATGCTCAAACAGTTTATATGATTTTCAGCATCACCAATGAATATAATATTTTTTCTATACTTTACATATTATTGTATATAATTATAAACATAAACTCTTTAACTTAGATTTTTATCTCTTTTTATATTTGATACTCTTGTACACAATAAATAGCATATTTTTTCTCTGTAGATAATATATTGATTATGACGTTATAAAAGCTTAAAAACTTAAGTTTTTACGGGTTGTATTCTTCCTTTTTAGTATTTTGAGTGGGTTAGAAGTTGTCGTGCTAACAAAAAGTCAGTTTGGGGTAAAATTCAGGGTTTCGTTTGTTAACAAAAACGTACTTAATCAATATCTAAATTAAAATGTTTAAAACAGCAGTTTAAATTTGTAAAAACATTTTTAAATTTTCGAGAATTTAAAATTTTCAAGAATTACGTCAGTTAACAATAATTGTCAGTTTCCATTATTCTGTAATACAATCTGTTAAATATCTAACAATCGAACTGTTAAGACCATCGATTTTGGTTTTGATCATCCACCATATCTTTTATTTGTCTTAAACTCAGCAGTCCAGCAATTCTTGAAATATTTGAAATTTGGCAGGAGGTGCTCACCCAACCCACTCAGCAGGTAATAAAAACGTTAAAATTTTTCAGCGGTACTTGTTACCATATTTACTGAGATTATATGCCACGTATACCAAACACGTACATCAAACACGTACATGAAACACGGCGTGTACACACCAGACATACATATTAAATAGTGTCTCATTTCCTCTGTTTCAACTTTGTAAATCTCTTTAAATGTGGTTCTCGTCATCACACCGTCAAATTTAACCGTACTTTATCTTACTTTACTTTACGTATTATATTGTAGTTATATTAGTTACAGTGTAATTATATTACACTCAACGAATTACAGACGGTTATTATCATGATGTCATGGTTTTCAGTTTTATCTGTTTTGTTTTAAAACATCTCACCAATAATGATCTTATTTTGTTTGAAACAGTATGTGCTAATGAGTTTTACTAACTAAAAGTATGTGATAATGAGTGTTTACTAATTGAAAGATTTCAGTTGAATCTGACAATGTTTTGGTCAATTTTCGCCACGGGGAAAGATACACATGGAGAAATATTGCCAGTCTTGTGCCCTGTCACCGTAGATAATGTGCTTTATGGAGGGCGCGGTGCAAGACGTATGACAAAAAGTGTACCCTCAGAACATCTAGTATGCGCGGCTTGACGCGCGCATCTGTACGTGGTTACGACAATGTGATGAATCTTGTTTTATAGTAATGGACTGGGCTCCGGCCGTACAGTTGATCTTGATACCATTATTACCGTTTCATTGCATACGAGAGTTCCTTTCAGACTTTAATATCTTCAGTTGATCACTATTTTAAAATCTTTCAATATAGTTTTATAGTTCAAAGTATTACGCTAACTCCATAGACCATGGTTACGCATCTCCTTAAATAACATCCGGGTCACTCGACAGCGTTTCATACAGTAGAACCCGCCTGATCATTTGTTCGAGAAAAAACAGAATAGTTTCGGTTACATTTTTGATTGAGTTGGCATAAATTGAGTTCAATGCAATTTATTTCTAATCGTGTGTGAGGGTTAAATGGGGAGCTGTGCAATATAGTACAGCGAAAAAGCAAAACTCAATGGATGGTTACCGTAATGGGTGCCACATGCCTAGCATGAAATATTTACCTACTTACTTACACTTGTGTAGGTCTGTAGAAGCATTAGAATCGGGCGTTGCCTGCCACAGGCTATCCCGAATTTAGAAGCTTGCTTTCATCATAAGGTGCGGTCAGTGGTTAGATACGTACGGGGTTGTTTTAATTTCATAATTGCTTAGTATTCATCTTTTTTGGTTCTCCACTCTTTAGCTTGCAGAGGCACCCACACGCCCCTGTTAGCGCGTTAACAGTTTTGAACATTGAAAGGGGGTCCGGTTTGGGAGTTTGAATTACTAATGGTATTAATATTTTGTATGGCAATATTTTATCTGATAATAGCATTAAATCTAAAGTATATCCGATTTGAGTGCCAGAACCATATTTCTAAGAAAAATCATTACGTCAGAATTATGTTCCACATTTAGAGTAAGTATTAGAAGGAATGTTAAAAAGCAAAGACTAAACTTGAAGCTGCTAAAACATGAAGATACCTGAATGATAGAACTGGTAGAGCTTGTTCTCATCTTAGCAAACATCGCAATGGTGTATTTTTGTGAAACGATTGAACTTACATTATACTTCTATTATATTATATTATGCTAGCCAATATGTCTGTATAAGTTAGGAGATAAAACCTAACAAAATGCATTCAGCCGCGAAACTTTACATTGTGCCCTCTTCTTTCACCTTCTCGAACTCTCTTTTTGCTCTTGCTATAAGTACCTATGACAACAGTGCAATAACTCAAGATGTAAGTAAAATAAACTCCGCTTTTATGAATTAATTGCACACTCAGTTACTTGAATGATCATCTCCACTATCACGCGCAGTGCGTGATAAGAGGCAGTTTCCTTAACGCAGCTGTTCTAAACTCTATCACGCGCAGTGCGTGATAAGTTTCCTGCCACGTAGATTTAGGCCGCGGAGTCGATACAATAGTATTACGTCACCGCCTTGAGGATAGATATAATTGGTATTATAACTGAATCATTTCACGTTTGTGATGTATGTGACATTCTTCATCTACCGGATAAGGCGGTCGATTAAATTCACATTCCACTCGGAAGAACGAGGAAGTCGGTCGACATTCCACTTGTAAGTATAGATGTCGAGGAAGTTTATCAAATTCTTTGGTTGGTTCAATTAAATAAGCAATACACCTGACTTCTTCACATAGCATGATGTTATAGATTTCCTCAAATAAATTAAATGATTCCTATCAAATTGCAACATCTTTGCTTTAATATGTCAATCCACTTACAAATCAGACATAGCACATGAACGTTACAGAGAATCTCTAAATAGAGTTCAGTACTTTTACATGATCGTTAGCTGTGTCACTAAAACTTTACCATATATAAATAAACTTGCCGCTATATCCGGTCTGGCCACCTTCTAACTTGATTATTTTCATTACCCCCTCTTTAACTTGATCAATAGTTGATATTCAGGATACGCTAAGATTAGTTTAGATCTAGATACCGTTGTAGATCAGGGTCATGATTATATACATTGGGTATATTTATTAGTAGAATTGAATATTCACGAAGAAAATATAAATATATGAATATAGTCCACGACCATGCTATTCATTCCTAATGAATAAACAAAATAACACTAGGGCAAGCAATATTTCAGAGAAATAAGTAATGATTTACTAGACGTACATTCTACAGGATAAATTAAATATTCTCCCAGCTTAACCTGACTAATTTTTGCAAGTGTGAAAATTCAAAAGCTCGAACAACCCCTCACCAGTCTACAGTTCCTACAGGTGATATATCACGTACAATGTACATAGTACAAGTAGCTCGTCCTCACTGATTCATGTTAGGCCTGAACGCCTACCTGAAAGATTTATACACATTTTATTTATTCGAGCTTTTCGTTAAGAATGAAAGCAAGTCCTCCATATTATGAAGCCAGGGTGTGGACTGGCTACACCTGGTTAAAGCACTTCCATCCCATTACATAATAGTGAAATACAACAATATTATATGAAATCCTAATAGCTACAAGTCCACCCTCCTCACCAAAAGTCCACCCTCCTCACCACAGATCCCTACATGTGATAATCTAAAGTTCACGTACAAGTGATAGTCTAAATATCCGTACACTCTCTTCGGTTCACAAAACTCGCTTTTCTAAGAAAGGGGTTGGTGATTCCAAGAACCCAATATTAGACTCTGTAATCTACTCTACTCCCTCTATATGTAGTTGTTTTAGAGACCAACTGTGTTTGTTCCTGTGGGATCATTGTTCTAACTTGTTCTAGAACGTTTTATCTTGCTCTTAATCCCGTACTGTACAATGCACACATCTCGTTTTAAAGATTGTGTGTAGAATAATCATGGTACCACAGAGAGAGGTGAAAAACAGGTGCAGAGTACGAAGGGGCCCAAAAGTACGGCATATTAGCCCTTTCGAGCAACTCTGTACCTGATTTCAGACTCACCACGCGATTCTTACTATGGGGTCGTTCACATATTACGTAATCAATTTTTGGACAATTTTTAACCCCCCCCCGCCTCCGTAATCAGTTTTACGCATAGCTATATTGTAAAAATTACACTAGCGTAATCATTTGGAACCCCCCCCCCCCCCCCTCCGCTGATTACGTAATATGTGAACGATCCCTATCTAGTAGGTGCTGGTATGTCTCCTCGAGATAACTCTATTGTTTTTCAAGAAACGTGGAATGCTACACGTGGAAAAATACACGTGGAACCGTTATCTAGACTAACGATTATTTCAATTGATTTATTCGTTCTGGACAAATGTTTTCGGAAACAGTCACAAGCACTACCATTAGTAGCACCACTACTTTCAAACAGGAAGTAAGATAATACCCCTCCCATCGTGTAGAGTAATCAGGTGTCACATTCAAACAGGAAGTAAGATAATACCCCTCCCATCGTGTAGAGTAATCAGGTGTCACACGAAAATAGCGGAGAACTTTCGGACTGTACCTGATTTTAGTGCGGCGAACATGACCATCTGCTGACTCTGGTACTTTCCTTGTGAATATCTCTGTTGGCTACCTATAAACACGTGCGCTGGAGCATTGTCTGAATAATATCACAAACAATTTTATTAAATTAATCAAATCAGCTTTTAGACATGTGTTCCTTCCTTTAAAGTTGATCTTTATTGTTCACTCTAATCGTTCCCTGGCTTCATCCCATGCACAGTGTTTGTTGAGATCGTAATTTTAACTTGAGTACTTTTCTCTCTTGAGTGCCTTTCCCTCGCCCTTTTACATACTGGACGTATCAATCTGACCCAAGAGTAATTTACATGTTATGATATCAGATTTGTTCTAATATGAAATTAAAGTAACTTTTCATGGTGTAAACCCTACCTTATTGATAATGATATATTATACGTCAGAAGAGTGCATTGTGCTACGTGGCACTTGGAAACAAAGTAACATAGTAACCACTGCTGTATGAATGAAGTTATGCAAATGATAAGTGATGAAACAGTTGTTTGGTTGAAAATGTTAACACTATCGATACCAATGTAGGTGAGATTTATGCATTTCAATTTCGACAGAATTCTAGAAGTCCTATACTTTGGTAGTCAACAAAGTCAGTTTATACCTACGCGTACGTGGGAATCGTACAAATGGTGTAATTGCTATCACACGATTACACAATCAATTTTGTTAACGAGATAAACAAATTACTTAATAACTTTGTCATATTAAATCTGTTTCGCGTCATTTTCTTCAGATCATATTCCACATTTAATGACCTAGTTCAATATTAATAAGTTAAAATGGAGTTTCTAACATGTTCATAAAACGAAGTATAATAAATCGAGTTTTGATTGACGTGGACTGTGGCCCCTAAAAATCTAATTTTCTTATTTTGGCGAAGGAATCCTCGAATGAGTAATTACAAAAATTACCATTGCCCGCAAAGTTACAGGTCTCTAATATAAAATACGGCTATGTTATAAAACCAACGTACGTGTACTGACTTTTGGCTATCGAATGATTATTCCATAATTATTATTATCGTATCGCACTGTTGCATCATCCTGTATCACACACGTACCCACTTTACGCATCAATAGGTGCAAATATGTTGTATGTGATTTCTTTGTGGTGTCCGTGATAAATTAACAAATAGAAAAATATGATGATGATTACTGGAATCGCTTCACAAAGTTATTAAAAAACAATCATTAATTAATGAATCCTAAATTACCCGTACGCCCTGCGTCTCCATGACTACAACCCTCGTCTCCATGACTACAACCCTCTCTCTTCACGTGTGGTATGTGCTTAACCCTACCCTCAGCAACGCCGTATAACCGCTTATTTATCCACCTCTCATACTGAAGTCTCCCATTTAGTGGTAATCTGTTATTCGTGAGAAGTCACGTGACACTCCCTGGTATGTCACGTATGTGAGTTGTGGCCAACAGTGGAGCCACTGTGACAGCCGCCAATGTTTACCGGACCAGATTGTGAATCTTCTGTCATTGTCGGTATAACTTATTTTACTTTACTAAATATATTTATTAGCTCTGTTTGTTTATATTTGGTTTCCATACATAGGGTATGCTGGTGGGAGTCGCTACGGTTTACCCTGATTTTTAAATTTTATGCAGCCCTTGGCATTAACATGGGGTTACCATTTTATCTTCACTTTTCTCGGAAATTTGCATGTTATTTGTTTTTTGGTATGAAACCACACCGGAATAAAACACCTGAAAAATAAGAAACGTGGATTTTCCTTAAAATGGCTCAAATTACAAAGGTATTGTATTCTCATTCCGAAACATCCCAAATATTTATCACGTTTTCATTGTGCAGCTTGGGGGATGATATAATGCTTCATAATTCTGTGAGTGTACCACGTGCAAATCCCACGTGGGCACTAAATGAGTACCACGTGACACTTTCCTCTGTACGTGCCTTTCCGGGTGTGTGACCTGGACTGACTTTGTACGTGACTTTGTACGTGACTGGGTTGTACGTGACTGGGTTGCTCAATACTGCGTAGTGCGTGTGTTATATACCCACAACGGCACAACCAGTATATATTGTACTTTTTTTATCAAACTTTTAACGTTTAACTTTTGTTTTCCTTTCTACTGGATAGTTCATTACTGCACGGCTGAGTGCGGGTATAGGCCCAGTATGTGCACGGTATAGTATGTTCTGGTATGTTCTGGTATGATCCTATTGCTAAGATCACCTTAGGTCATATAAGGTGTGAACTGTGAAATGCCGGTATGTTGGCGTGCCTCAGAAATTTGTTTCTTATTTGGTTGGTTGGTTTCGTTCTATGGGAGTGTCTGAAAGTGTTTGTTTCTGTAAGTTTGTTTGTTTGTTTCTGTAAGTTTGTTTGTTTGTTTCTGTAAGCTTGTTTGTTTGTTTCTGTAAGTTTGTTTGTTTGTTTCTGTAAGTTTGTTTGTTTGTTTCTGTAAGTTTGTTTGTTTGTTTCTGTAAGTTTTTTTCATTGCAGGATGTCACAGAGCTGTTTCAGCCTTGTTTAATAGATCATACACATTACAACAGGTGCACCTGTTGTAATGTGTATGATCTATTAAACAAGGTGTATACCAAACTGTTCATTAACTCTAGATGGAAGGAGGCCAGCGTCCGTCGACCTTAACATAGAGAGAGAGAGAACTCTAGATAGCAATCACCAGTTACCAAGTCTCACTTCTGAGGTGCACTCTCACTTCTGAGGTGCACTCTCACTTCTGAGGTGCACTCTCACTTCTGAGGTGCACTCTCACTTCTGAGGTGCACTCTCACTTCTGAGGTGCACTCTCACTTCTGAGGTGCACTCTCACTTCTGAGGTGCACTCTCACTTCTGAGGTGCACTCTCACTTCTGAGGTGCACTCTCACTTCTGAGGTGCACTCTCACTTTTGAGGTGCACTCTCACTTCTGAGGTGCACTCTCACTTCTGAGGTGCACTCTCACTTCTGAGGTGCACTCTCACTTCTGAGGTGCACTCTCACTTCTGAGGTGCACTCTCACTTCTGAGGTGCACTCTCACTTCTGAGGTGCACTCTCACTTCTGAGGTGCACTCTCACTTCTGAGGTGCACTCTCACTTCTGAGGTGCACTCTCACTTCTGAGGTGCACTCTCACTTCTGAGGTGCACTCTCACTTCTGAGGTGCACTCTCACTTCTGAGGTGCACTCTCACTTCTGAAGTTCACTCTCACTTCTCACTTCTGAGGTGCACTCTCACTTCTGGTATATATTGCTACCCAGTCATGCTCCTTTAATTTCATAAATAAATGCCCATCCATTTACTTTGGATCGCCCACTACTTTGATAAAGTCTTACTTCTGGTCTTTCAATTTCATTACTCACGACACGGCAAGCTACCCAGTCATGAACATTACTACATAGTTTCTCTGAGTTCTAATGATGCAATCTATTTTATACTCTGCAAGGAAAGGTTGCTATGTTTGGTAGGTAGGTTGTCCGTCTAATGGAGTCACACGAAGAAGACTTAATAACCGTCAGCTTGGAGTGTATTTTGTTGTTACTCTGCAGTCTGTGGTTATTCTAGGACTATTTATTTATACACGGTCACAAGAGCAACTTTGCGACCGTGTAGCTCCTGACCAATCTGGAACCTGTCTTTAATGTTTTATACAGTTATACGACGATTTTGTGATCACCCAGATTGCAAATTCGATAATCTGCAGCATTTACTTTAGACTGTGTTTCCTGTTTCCTGATAATTCTATAGTTTTGAGGATCAAACGATCTTTTTAAAGCAGGAAGACTGAATATTCTAGAAGATTGTCCACTGCTGCGTTCTAGAATAATCTCACCTCATGTAGAAAACGTCGTACGTACTCCCGGAACAATGATAGTGAGCGTGATTTCTCAGTCAACACGACCGTGGGGCTAGTTTATCGTTAATATAAAACCAATTTAACGGGGTTTACTATAGCCACGCGTGAGCGGTCACGTGCCAATAATCGCGGGAAAACTCCTGATCTAGGAGTTTCTCGATTGCCAACTGCCTGACTACTAATTTTCGTCTCTTTAATTCCCTCTCGCGCTATTTTGCTGTTTCGTCGTACGAAGTGTGATTTTTGTTATATCAAGTGATAGATCACGTGAGTTTATAATATTGCCTGTACGTGGATTTATAGTTATAATGGACGGGGCTCCTCCTGATTAAATCAACCATTTATATAATGTTTTCCCGCCTAATTAAAATCAATAATATCTTATCATTGATATTTTGATGCTCTTTGTGATCATCATAGTCTATACACACAGTTATACAGATGTGGAGGTTACCCGCTACAGTAACCACTAACATCACATCTTCCAGCTAAGAAGTAGGGTAGGAGGTTAGCCGCTACAGTAACCACTAACATCACATCTCCCAGCTAAGAAGTAGGGGATAAATAATTCAAGCAAGATGTATGTAGCCACTGGACTATGAGCAGTTAGGGTTATGCTGCATAACTTATGCAATTATCCCATTTGGGTCATTCATTCTCTCCCCAAATAATTTCTAAAAGTAGAAACTATTGAGAACATGTCCTTTGTTCGGTGCCCTCCCAATTGCAAGAGCCTATCTTCCTCGGGCCTTTCCATGGTGGAAATTTCAGCGTACGAGATGTGACTTTGAGCTAGTCACGCGGATATCACGTGGTATGTTTGAGACTCACGTACTGGTCACGTGACTTACTGGTCACGTGACTTACTGGTCACATGTGGGAGGCGCGTTTGTGACCCACGCAGCTCTCCTGTAACGAATATCTTTAGTGGGAGAGCTATTTGTGTACGTGGTCGTACGTGCTGTATCTACCATTTGTATTTCTTATTTTATCTTCTCTTCACATTTCTTCTTTCTACATCTTACATTTTCACATTTTTAAAAGTTAATATTGTAGAGTTATCGTAAGGAAGAGGGATTTTATAGGATTCCTTTAAACTTCTAGTTGTTTTAATAGTTGTTTAATGGTTTACGAGTTCCAAACCCGTGGTGCTGGTACCAGATTATTTATAATCAGCTCTTTGTGGGCACAGTCTCGTACGCAGGGCGTTATTGAAATTAGTTTTAAATATAAAAAGCTTTCATGGCAGATGGTGGACCGTGGTCGTGTAAATTTGTACCAGATAAACCTTTAGATCGTTACATCTAACACGTGACATGTTCCCCAAAATATCAGATTATTGAAATCTATTTATACGTCTGACGGATAGCCAGCTTGACTATGATTCCGGATCTGGAACGCCACCATGTGCACTTAAGGTAGATTTAAGTGAGGTTGTCATCCACGTGACCTCCTTCCCGGAGGCATTGTAATCACTTAAATATTTCCGAGGAATGTAAAAATGCCTGTGAATAACGCGTGATTCTCTCAAATAATCCCTGTTTTATGCTTGGTTCCTCCAAACTTCAGAGATAGTTCAAGGGCGTCCTCTTTGCAAAGGAAACACACGTACACTTTCCTTTGTAACAAGCTTAGCGGAGGCATCTTGACTATTTAAATGATTCTGAAGAATATATCTCGGTTGTTACCTGCTCTTTGGTCGTTGATGAGGGAGTGCTGCGTGATTCTTGAGCCGATTGTTCTTCAATACTTAAATCTAGAGAAAGTTCCAGAAGATTCCCATTTTGAATTTTGACCGGTTCTTATAACACGTACTCGCAAAGTCCACTCCAGTGAGCTCCGTACAGTGGGTGAACACGTGATAGCGTTGATTGATCAATGCTGGAAGCTGATTGGTTGACCGCTGTCACGTGTCAGCTATTGTCCATACCTTTCCAGCACTGCTATTCGCACACCTAGCTTCACCAGGAGTTACTTGTCGGTATGTTCCTTTAAACATCAGTGAAAGCTCTAAGGAACCTTGATTAAAGCTAACATCCTAATGATTTAGTCCCCGCTCCTCACCAGGCAACAGTCACCATAACAACAACGTAGCACTGGTATAACTAAATAACAAGTACGACATACCTTCAACACTACTCTCTGGGTCACGTGACCACGCTGTAACCCTTCTATTGGTCACTATTGGTCAATATCCGGCCTTTTACGCTGTTGCAAAATTAACATATCGATAATATTAGAATAATTCTAGAATTTAAATATTATTGATTGGAATAACACTTTTTAAGATAACAATTTTTCTATCCTCATAAAACAAGTACATGTATAACTATAGCTGGTCACGTGGTTGTCAATGTTCACAGCACAGGATGCAATGTGTTAACTCACTTGCAAACGTAGTCACGCTCGTGTAGCACAGCTCTGTCTATAGTCACGTATTTGAGATTGTGTTGCTGTCTCTATAGTTACTGTCTCTATAGTTACTGTCTCTATAGTTACTGTCTCTATAGTTTCTACTTTTTGAAATTATTTGGGAAGAGAATGAATGATCTGAATGGGCTAATTGCAGAACCGTAACACAGCTCTGTATTCTGTGCGTGACTGTGTGTGATTCTGCGTGATTGTGTGTAGCTCAATACATTATACAATAATACGATTACAAACAATTACACACTGTCCTGGTCCTGGTATGTTGATGCTCAGACTGGCACTTCTGTGGAACTCATTCCACCTAGCAATTCTACACTTTGGTTTAACTAGCAGGAACCCGTCTAACCCTGTTCAAGTGGTCTCAAGACTCAAGAGACTAAAATAATTATTACTTATTTAATTCGCTTTTTTGACACCACTTGGGGGTCCAAATTTTGGGCACTAAAATTCTTATTATTTATTTATTCCTCGTGACATTCCTACTCTTTGGCTTAATTGTGCTCGTGGTATAATCTCTTATCTAATTAAGCCCATTCTGCAGTATGGGGTTTGGGTGTTATTGGGTTTCTTTCTTCTTTTAACTCACGTTTGTTTGTTGACAGAAGTTCCGCGGAACTGTACATAACATTCCACTGATCTTTCCCAGTTCTCTAGTTGGAAGATTTGGTGTGTGCTCCATTTTCTCAGTTCTCTAGTTGGAAGATTTGGTGTGTGCTCCATTTTCTCAGTTCTCTAGTTGGAAGATTTGGTGTGTGCTCCATTTTCCCAGTTCTCTAGTTGGAAGATTTGGTGTGTGCTCCATTTTCTCAGTTGTCTAGTTGGAAGATTTGGTGTGTGCTCCATTTTCCCAGTTCTCTAGTTGGAAGATTTGGTGTGTGCTCCATTTTCTCAGTTCTCTAGTTGGAAGATTTGGTGTGTGCTCCATTTTCTCAGTTCTCTAGTTGGAAGATTTGGTGTGTGCTCCATTTTCCCAGTTCTCTAGTTGGAAGATTTGGTGTGTGCTCCATTTTTGCTGAGTTTATTTTTCGTTTTTTTAACTGGGGTTATTTTGATTTTCTTTGCGTTTTACTTTTGGCTCTATCAGCTGTGTGTCCTCATGATAGACAAATGTTGTTAAACATGAAATCTCCAATGTTATTCGAGCTTTTGAAAGCTCCTGCTAAAAACAAACTCTTCGTATCACTTATATGTTTAAATAATCCCCCTCCAGGTTATTCAATCGTTTGTAACTTGATTTTTGTCCGGTACCCTTGCATATACCCCTCAACGGCTGCCAATAATCCGTAACATGACTATAAATTAAAAATCTGAAATATGACCTTCACTTCATCTCACACAAATAAGCTGACTAAACACACACGCTAGCAGCTCCCTTCTCCGCTGGCATCTTGCTGTTTCGTCGTACGAAGTGTGATTTTTACAATCTGCATCGTGGTATTCTCACAATCACGTGATAATCGATATGAGTCACGTGGTATTTGCAGTAGCACGTGGGCTAGTCACGTGGTATTCGCAGTAGCACATGGGCTAGTCACGTGGTAATCGCAGTAGCACGTCATGAACTCCTATGTGTAAGCGTCTGTACGTGGATTTGTAGAACTGACGGCTCACAGGTATCCTAATATTAAGATATAGTGTTGTCAGATGAAATTTAAATGGTATTTTCTTTGTACTGTCAGCTCCTCTAAATCAGGTACGAAAGAGGCAGTGCATTTTTAACTGACTGACCACAATTGAATGAGTTGCGGTGAAAACCTTCAGCTACATTCGGCTTTTCATGTCACTTTATGTAACTAAATGTCACTTTATGTAACTTAATGTTATTTTAATACTGACTAATGTTAATATGACTTTATGTTACTACGATATGATAATGTAACCATATTCCTGTCATAAGTAGTAGCATGATGTAGCTTATAACTTTGCTGAGTGCACTGTCTTAAATTTTTGGCAATGATAATGGAAAATATACATATTACATAATCTAATATAATCCTACATGATAATACGATATAGCCTATATAACATGATATTAAGTATAGAGCGAGGGTGTGTGTAAGATTTAGGTCATTTTAATGCTGTCGCGAGAGTTTGTAAGGTCAAATTACATTGCTCTTGTCGAGTGTAAGTTCCGTGCTGTTTTGTTTTCCTCAGTATTTGTCTCATATTATGCACCTCACCCTGTATCTTGACCTTGTTAATATACACTTACCTGTTGTACATTTGATAATGTTTGCAACTTGTACTAAATCCTTCTGCTCTTTACACTCTCAACATCACATTCTCGAAGCCTTAAATCATTTCCCCAAACATAGAACCTGAAACCTCCGTAGCTCCTCCGTTCCTCAGAATTACCGAAATTCCTCAGAATTACCGATTATACCATAACCAGAAATTGTCCAGTCTTTTGTTAGGCTGTTAGCCTGACCACCACCGCATACATCACATACCTTGCATTCATTCCCGCACGCATTAATTATAGCATCCCAGTCTTTGTCATGCCCAAGGCCAGTCGTCACGTACTGGCCTTATTGACCCTCGCCACACAGGATCTAAAACCAGATAAATTAGGGTTTTTATGATAAGGTTTAATTAAGTTTTCTATATTATCTAGGTTTTGATCGTCGGAATGCCCTACATTCCTTCCGGTACCACAATACAGTGTCCCTCTGAGTGTACGGACTTGTGTAGATAACTCACTAATTATCCATCTAAAAACAGGATCAGTCCACAGTGAGGTGTGTGTTTTAATAATGACTTTACTCCACTAACGAACTGTAATTATATAGACGTGTTTCCTTGTACGTGACGTACTGTCCTTGTACGTGACCTGCTGTCCGTGACTCAGAGAAAGTGTGTGTGACTACTGTCCGCTGCGTACTTGACTTCTTTGTTTCCGCGGAATGTGTCAGCAGCTCTTAATTTCTGCAGAAAGAAAACCACGTTAATAGGATAATAGAAGCTGTCAGCGCTTGTACTCAGTGTTCAGGGGAGAACATTAAATACGGCACTGGGTTAACGCTTGTACTCCGTGTTCAGGGGAGGACATTAAATACGGCACTGGGTTAACGCTTGGACTCCGTGTTCAGGGGAGGACATTAAATACGGCACTGGGTTAACGCTTGTACTCCGTGTTCAGGGTAGGACATTAAATACGGCACTGGGTTAACGCTTGTACTCCGTGTTCAGGGAAGGACATTAAATACGGCACTGGGTTAACGCTTGTACTCCGTGTTCAGGGGAGGACATTAAATACGGCACTGGGTTAACGCTTGTACTCCGTGTTCAGGGGAGGACATTAAATACGGCACTGGGTTAACGCTTGTACTCCGTGTTCAGGGGAGGACATTAAATACGGCACTGGGTTAACGCTTGTACTCCGTGTTCAGGGGAGGACATTAAATACGGCACTGGGTTAACGCTTGTACTCCGTGTTCAGGGGAGGACATTAAATACGGCACTGGGTTAACGCTTGTACTCCGTGTTCAGGGGAGGACATTAAATACGGCACTGGGTTAACGCTTGTACTCCGTGTTCAGGGGAGGACATTAAATACGGCACTGGGTTAACGCTTGTACTCCGTGTTCAGGGGAGGACATTAAATACGGCACTGGGTTAACGCTTGTACTCTGTGTTCAGGGGAGGACATTAAATACGGCACTGGGTTAACGCTTGTACTCTGTGTTCAGGGGAGGACATTAAATACGGCACTGGGTTAACGCTTGTACTCCGTGTTCAGGGGAGGACATTAAATACGGCACTGGGTTAACGCTTGTACTCCGTGTTTAGGGGAGGACATTAAATACGGCACTGGGTTAACGCTTGTACTCCGTGTTCAGGGGAGGACATTAAATACGGCACTGGGTTAACGCTTGTACTCTGTGTTCAGGGGAGGACATTAAATACGGCACTGTGTTAACGCTTGTACTCCGTGTTCAGGGGAGGACATTAAATACGGCACTGGGTTAACGCTTGTACTCCGTGTTCAGGGGAGGACATTAAATACGGCACTGGGTTAACGTTAACGCTGGGTATTTAGACTTTACACGTCGTTTACTATTTGTAAAAAGTAGTGTACGTGATGTGTGCTGAATCCTGTATGTGATTGCTTGGTTTTGTACGTGATTAGAGTCAGTGCTCGTATGTGATCATTTGACCAACGTATGCGGCTATTTTTAACGGTTGAATATGTTTGTGGTTATTATGATGTCCTTGACAACGTAACTCAAAGAAGCCACACAACGTGTGCTCTCTGTTTCTGTTAAAATTGTCACATACAAGGCTGATTGTAGTCACGCACAAAACAAATCAACCTCGTGCCACGTCATCAACAAATTGCAAACATTGTTAGCCCAATGTCCAATATAATTGCCATCTGTAAACTCAAGCTAAAAGCGTTTGGCGACTCGAATAAATCGGGAGTTAGGACACATGTTCGGATCTTTTCTTTCTCCAGAAGTCCATTTGCTAAATTACAGCAACTCGGATTCTGAGGAAAGAAATTTTCCCCGTTTTGGCTAACATCCTACTCCGTTCAAGTCACCGAGTAACGACTTATAAGTGATACGCACATATGTCAACTACCAAGAGGTTAAGAAGCTTGACAAGCTCGCATTTTTGTTTTTTGTCACATACAGAAATTTTTATTTTATTATCAGTAATAACTTGATTTTTTTCATTGTTTTTGATTTTATAGTTTTATGTCATGAAATTAAGGTTAATTTAATTAATTAATTTAATTGATCATAGCAGAATATATCACACGCGCGCACATGATAATAAATCTACAAAACGACCGCTTCAAATAACTTGAGTATCCTAGCGATCACAAATAACATGCACAACTGTTAGAAATAAAGTTTACTTTTGCTTTCATTTTACGCTCCATCTCAAACCATCTAGAACAATCTTATCTTGTTTGTTTAATGTGAAAGGACAAAGGTACGTGGGTAGCAAGTGTACGTGTGCAGTTTTGTAACCTCGGCAGTCGGCATTCGGTGTAAACCCAAAGCGAGAAAGCGAGACCTCTAAGACTCTGTTAAGCTTTTAACTACTGTTAAACTTTTAACTGACTGTTAATAACTCAATAAGCACGAAGTAGTAGAAATAACTTACAGTTTATTGACAGTTTATTGAATTAACTGCGTTTTTCGGACGTTTTCGATTGTAAAGTTGTAAGATAAATTATTCTTTATGTTTCCGTAGGCTTACCATTCTAGGCTGTAGCTATAATTGATTAAATTATAACTAATGTATGATGTGGGAGATGGGCGTGATCTCTTATAGTATTTCACGTGATCTCTTATAGTATATCCCGTGACTAATTGGCTAGACTGGTGGTCGTGAGGTGACATTCCTTGGAATGTGACGTAAGGTCCACTATTTGAGAACATTCTATAATTTTAGGAAACGAATTACATCTCCCCGATATAACTAGTCCATAAAAGGCAATCCTTTGAAATAGTAGGTCTTTGTTAAATTTAGGTTTGGTAACCCACGTACGCTTGAACTATTTGAAATGCACGGCACTACTTGCTACTTCTTTATTTGAAATGCACGGCACTACTTGCTACTTCTTTGACCCGTACACCATGTGATTATAGTGAGGGTTAGTTAAAGTTGCCTCCCCAGCTGTACAACGTCACCCACCAGGCCCTCCGTTTCATGATGTATAACGTTACCCACCAGGTTCTTGTTCTCCGTTTCATGATGAGTTCACCACACCTTAACAGTGGACACACCTGGTAACCTGGTAACCTGGTCGGTAACCTGGTAACCTGGTCGGCAACCTCCCCAGCTGTATAACGTCACCTTGTTCTCCGTTTCATGATCACCACACCTGAACACGCCTGGTAAACTACCTGGTAACCTGGTAACCTGGTAACCTGGTCGGTAACCTCCCCAGCTGTATAACGTCACCTTGTTCTCCGTTTCATGATCACCACACCTGAACACGCCTGGTAAACTACCTGGTAACCTGGTAACCTGGTAACCTGGTCGGTAACCTCCCCAGCTGTATAACGTCACCTTGTTCTCCGTTTCATGATCACCACACCTGAACACGCCTGGTAAACTACCTGGTAACCTGGTAACCTGGTAACCTGGTCGGTAACCTCCCCAGCTGTATAACGTCACCTTGTTCTCCGTTTCATGATCACCACACCTGAACACGCCTGGTAAACTACCTGGTAACCTGGTAACCTGGTAACCTGGTCGGTAACCTCCCCAGCTGTATAACGTCACCTTGTTCTCCGTTTCATGATCACCACACCTGAACACTCCTGGTAAACTACCTGGTAACCTGGTAACCTGGTAACCTGGTCGGTAACCTCCCCAGCTGTATAACGTCACCTTGTTCTCCGTTTCTGTTCACCACACCTGAACACGCCTGGTAAACTACCTGGTAACCTGGTAACCTGGTAACCTGGTCGGTAACCTCCCCAGCTGTATAACGTCACCTTGTTCTCCGTTTCATGATCACCACACCTGAACACGCCTGGTAAACTACCTGGTAACCTGGTAACCTGGTAACCTGGTCGGTAACCTCCCCAGCTGTATAACGTCACCTTGTTCTCCGTTTCTGTTCACCACACCTGAACACGCCTGGTAAACTACCTGGTAACCTGGTAACCTGGTAACCTGGTCGGTAACCTCCCCAGCTGTATAACGTCACCTTGTTCTCCGTTTCATGATCACCACACCTGAACACGCCTGGTAAACTACCTGGTAACCTGGTAACCTGGTAACCTGGTCGGTAACCTCCCCAGCTGTATAACGTCACCTTGTTCTCCGTTTCTGTTCACCACACCTGAACACGCCTGGTAAACTACCTGGTAACCTGGTAACCTGGTAACCTGGTCGGTAACCTCCCCAGCTGTATAACGTCACCTTGTTCTCCGTTTCTGTTCACCACACCTGAACACCCCTGGTAGTCTATTAGTTTGGCTCTGTTATTTGTGTGTACGAGATATAATTACCCTGGAACACCTGGATCCCTCTCCTTCAGCTCTCCTACAGCTCTCCTTCAGGACTATTTCAGCTCTATTTCAGCTCTATTTCAGGACTATTTCAGGACTACAGAATGAGCTTTGTATCTCACAAACTCCAAACAGGTACTAATGAATCGCATTAAATCTCCATTATAAAGCGAAAGTCGGTGGAACTGGAAGGATCCGATTACACGGTTTCGACAGTTTGTCATGCGGTAAAATACCTGACAAATCATGATTCTCACGAGATGATCTCCGAATCTCATTCCTCAAAATAGATCGTTCCACTCACACCCAGTCCGTTTGATCACGTGACAAAACTCGCGTGAGCTGTAGGGCAGGTGCCGAGTAAGCATGATGAGGGGGTCTATCAGCTTTACAC